>NC_137891.1:99248678-99608232 GCF_963455335.1 Martes martes | reverse complement strand
CTATTGTGCTTTAGTTGGCTTTTTTCCAATAAGAGATCTATTATGTAACATGACTCTTACTACCTTTTCCTCTTTCCTGACTCTTGGCAAAGAGATGCAAAATTTTTTTTTTTAAGATTTTTTTTTTTTTTGACAGAGATCACAAGCAGGCAGAGAGGCAGGCAGAGAGAGAGGAGGAAGCAGGCTCCCTGCTGAGCAGAGAGCCCCGATGCGGGGCTCGATCCCAGAACCACGACCCAAGCCGAAGGCAGAGGCCTTAACCCACTGAGCCACCCAGGCGCCCCAAGAGATGCAAAATTTAAATCTGGAAACTATGAGCCACTGCTAGAATGATTCGAAAAAATAAAACATATGGGGAAAGTGTATTTCATTTATAGATTCTATCTCTATTCCAATTATTCATAGTATTGGGTACTTTAAAGTCCTGGTACTGGCTCAGATATATAAAACTAAGGGCCTAGGGAAAAGGTCAAATAAAAGTATTATATTAAAGGGTTAGAAATTAGTAGATAAGAGAGTTAGAACAACAGAGAATTTTATATGACACTAATGTACAAAAGCCAAATACCAACTAGTAACTTGAATTCTGTTTATAATTGTCTTTAAAGGAAAGATAAATCATCTTGAACAGTTTAACTTTCTTTTCTGAGGAAGTACATCCCTTACTACTATTAGGATCACAGAACCTTGCCACTTTATCTCCCTATTTAATGCTAGCCATCTGCTTCCACTGAAAAATAAACGGTCAGGAAATCCAACTGCAACCATGTCTTAATGGATATAAAGAAGACATCTAAGAACCAGAAATGGCAGTTCATCAAAATAGGTTAATTCTGGGGCACCTGGTGGCTCAGTGGGTTAAAGCCTCTGCCTCTCAGCTCAGGTCATGATCTCAGGGTCCTGGGATCGAGACCCACATCGGGCTCTCTGCTCAGCGGGGAGCCTTTTTCCCTCCCTCTCTCTGCCTGCCTCTCTGCCTACTTGTGATCTTCTCTCTTTCTGTCAAAATAAATAAATAAAATCTTTAAAAAAAATAGGTTATATGATAAGTCACCACTGACTTATCAGAGGTGATAAGAAAATGATCCTCAAATGCAATGTTCAGAAGTCTATTTAGGTTCTTTAAGATTACCTCTATAAACATTCCTTGCGTGAAAGTTTGAAGACAGAATCAATTTCAAGCTCACTGACTTGCACAACCCTCAGAGTAACAAGAAGATTACTCCCAGTATTATTGAATCAAGTAAAGAACTGACAGTCACCACTGCATTGCCTAATCATAATCACAACAATAACCTACACTTATGGTAGGTTATTTCCCAAATGCCAGGAATTATTCTAAGTAATTTTTTATATATTAACACATTTAATCTTCTAATGACCTTTGCTCATTTAAATATACGTATTCTAGTTTATTGATTTTTTAAAAGACACATTATCATCTATCTAGATACATATACACACATCTATAATTAAAAACAATGTAAGTGCATATCGTCTTGGCAAAAATTGTGCGAAAGAATAATTTTAATATATTGAATTCTAAAGAAACTGAAAGTTAAGGACCCAAAATAACAAAAAAACAGTGAACACTTAGTATAGTGCTTACTACATGCCAGGTACTATTCTTAGCACTTTGCGTAGATTAACTCATTTAATCTTCATGTCTATTCTGTGAAGTAGATGAGGAGACAGGCAAAAAGAAGCCAAGTGACTAGGAACCCTAGATCTCAGCAACCCTGAGACAGCTGGATCCACCTAGCTATTTGCTTCCAGCTGTGAGTTCACCACCACACTTCTGCTCTCATTGCTCAGCAGTGAAAAAAGGTTTAAAGGGAAGAAGACCAAAATTAGATGAACAATCAGAATGCTGTGAAAGGAAGATATTCTGTAACTCCCCATTACTTGAAACACTTAAAATGCTTTAAAATTTCAAACTATACGTGGAAAGTAGCAGTTGCTGCGTGCTTTCAATAGCTTTGAAACAATTCCTTATGTTTTTTTAAAAATTTTATTTATTTATTTGACAGAGAGAGAGAGTTCACAAGTAGGCAGAGTGCAGGCAGAGAGAGAGGGGGAAGCAGGCTCCCCACTGAGCAGAGAGCCCGATGCAGGGCTCGATCCCAGAACCCTGAGATTATGACCTGAGCCGATGGCAGAGGCTTAACCCACTGAGCCACCCAGGCGCCCCTCCTTATGTTTTAAAAAGTGACTGAAAGACATACCTATTAAGGAATTGTTCGGTAAGATTCTGCTGCTGATCAGGTCCATCCTCCTGATTTACACCTCCCTCGAGCAGCATTTGTTGGTATATTTGTCGCTGTTGCTCCTTCTGTTCTAAATGCTGTTGATAGCGTAATCTTTGCCTATAATATTCTTGAAATTGTTCTGTTGAATCTCGAAGCTTAAAAATATTAGAAAAAATAATGTATTTGAGCAGACTATGATTAAATAGATGTCCCTACCCAACAGTAACTTCTATAAACACTGGATGAAATATACAAGTAACCATATTTAACAATTGGAAAACTTAATACATTGCTCTTTGAAAAATAATACAGTATCCATGAGTTTGTATGGTCAAGTAGATCATTTAATTTGCTTTATTCTAAAGCGAGAGACTGACCAAAATGATTGGTCATCCTGGATCTTTGACTAACCCAAAATAAAAGTACAAATTATAGTAGTCACAAAGGGTTATAGAATTAGAGCTGTATTGCTTGAAAAAAATACTGAAAGACCACTTTAGTATTTAATAAACACAATATTAACTTTTTTCAACACTGTTTAAAAAATTATTTGACAGAGAGCAAAATTTATTTGACAGAGAGCACCAGCATGGGGAGTGGCAGGCAGAGGGAGAAGCAGGATCCCCTCTAAGCTGGGTTCCCAATGAGGAACTTGATCTCAGGACCCTGGCATCATAACCTGAGCTGAAGGCAGATGCTCAATCAACTGAGCCACCCAGGCGCCCCTAACTTTGTCCCAAACTTAATTTAAGCATGTAAATGGTTTAATAGGTTACTCTAGAGAGAAACTTTAAAAATTTCTCTCAAAAACAATACTTTGTTTCAAGTGGCCTTTCACAAGAAAGTGGAATTAATGGGTAGTAAACTTAATCAACATTTCTACATCTTTATTCTAAAAGAACTATATAGCACCCAAACTTACCAGACTTACATATTTAGTAAATTCCAATACTGACAAAGAAAGATGGGAGTCCAGTCATATTGCATGGATCATGTGAACTGGGGTCACTCTGGAACAAGTCAATCATCTCTAAAATTGGCCCACACTAACAATAAGCTTAACAAAGAGTCTTATACAGCTAACTAAAGCTAAAACTCTCTCCCCTTTTCCAAGAAGTAGTAAGAATCCTCCTCTACTTCATAACTTACAGCAATAACTCTGAGACAAAATTATCTAGGTGTCCTTTTAAATTTCTTATTGTTGGTAAAATAGAAACTTTGTCATTTTAACCACTTTTATGTGTCAATTCAGTGGCATTAATTATACTCACAACACTGTGCAATAATCACCACTATTTATTTCCAAAATTCTTCATCAATTACAGAGAAAGTCTGTAACCATTAAGCAATAACCTCCCATTTCTTCCTCCACCAAGCTCCTGGTAACCTCTACTTTCCTTATGATTTTGCCAATTTTAGATATTTGATATAAGTGGAATCATATAATACTTCATCCTTTACTGTCTGGCTTATTTCACTCAGCATGATGTTTTCAAAGCTCACCATGTTGTAGAATATGTCAGAATTTCATTCCTTTTTGTAGTTGAATAATATTCCATTGAATGGATATACCACTTTGTTTATCCATTAATCTGTGGATGGACACTTGGGTTTTATCTACCTTTTGACTACTGCGAATAACGCTGCTATAAACATGGATGTAGAGATATCTGTTTGAGTCCTTGCTTTCAATGCTTTAGAGTGGAATTGCTGGGTTATATGGTAATTCAATATTTAGCTATACTTAAGCTATGTTTTAGCTATATTTAATTCTATATCAAAGATACCATTATGGAGTGCACCATTTTACATTCAAATCAACAACGAATGAGGGTTCAAATTTCTCTATTTCCCCACCAACACTTATTCTTGTCCACAGCTTTAACTATCCTAGCAGCTGTGAAGCTATATTTCATTATGCTTTTGGTTTAAATTTCCCTAATGACTAGTGGCACTGAGCATCTTTTTCACATGCTTATTGGCCATTTGAATATATTCTTTGGAGAAATGTCTATTCAACTCCTTTCTTCTAAGTTGAATTGTCTTTTCTGTTGTTGAATTGTCGTTCTAGATATTAAGCCCTTATCAGATATATAATTTATAAATATTTTTCCCCATTCTACTGGCCATCTTTTTACTGTCTTGATAAAGTCCTTTGAGGCATAAAAGTTTTTAATTTTGATGAAGTTCAATTTATCAGTTTTTATGTTTGTTGCTCAAGCTTTTGGAATATGTAAACACATAATAAAATCCAAGATTATGAATATTTGCTCTTGTGTTTTCTTCTAAGAATTTTATACTTTCAGCTCTTAATATAATTAAGTTGTTCATCTGTTTTTTTTTTTTTTTTTAAAGATTTTATTTATTTGACAGATCACAAGTAGGCAGAGAGGCAGGCAGAGAGAGAAGAGAGGAAGCAGGCTCCCTGCTGAGCAGAGAGCCCGATGCGGGGCTTGATCCCAGGATGCTGGGATCATGACCTGAGCCGAAGGCAGTGGCTTTAACCCACTGAGCCACCCAGGCGCCCCTGTTCATCTGTTTTTAGTTAATTTTTGTACATTATATGAGGTAAGGGTCCAACTTCCTTCTTTTCCATGCGGACACCTAGTTGATCCATCATCATCTTTCCCCACTGAATAGACCTGACACATGTACCAAAAGTCAGTAAGCCACAGATGTATAGAATTACTTCTGGTCTCTCAATGTTGTCCACTGCTCTATACTTCTATCTTTATATAAGTACCAAACAGTTTTGACTACTGTAGCTTTTGTAGCTACTGTAGCTTTGAAATCACAAACTGTGTGTGAGTTCTCCAACTTTGTTCTTTTTCAAGATTGTTTTGGCTATTCAGGACACATTACAATTTCATGTGAATGTGAGTATTGCTGCAAAAAAGGCTGCGGAATTTTTATAGGAATTACATGGAATCTGTAGATCAAATTAGTAGACATTTTAACAATATTAAGTCTATCTGTGAACACATGATATCTTTCCATTTATTTAGATCTTTTAAAATTTCTTTCAGCAATATTTTATAGATTTCAGAGTCTAAGTGTTTCACCTTGTTGTTTTAATTTATTCCTGGGTATTTTCTAGTCTAGATAGTATTTATTTCTTTTTCTTGTCTAATCATTCTAGCTAAACTTCCAGTAAATGTTGAATAGCAGTGGTAAAAATAGGCATCCTTATCTTTGTTCCTCATTTTAGGTGGAAAGCTTTTAGTTTTTCACCATTGAGTAGGACATTAGCTTGGGGTTTTCATAAATGAACTTTACTGTGCTGAGGAAATTCCATCTTTTTCTTAGTTTTCTGAGAGCTTTTATCATGAAAGAGTGTTTGATTTTGTCAAATGCCTTTTCTGCATCAACTAAGATGACCAAATGTTTTTCTGTTCTTCATTCCATTAATGTGATATATTACATTGATGGATTTGGACCAGCTTTGCATTCTGGGATAAATCCACTTGATCAGGGTATATAATCCTTTTAATATGCTGATGAATTTGGTTTGCTAGTACCTTGTTAAGGATTTTTGCTTCTGTTCATGAGAAGTATTAGTCTGTAGGTTGTTTTTTTTTTTAATTTTATTTATTTTGAGAGAGAGTGAGAGTGCACATGGCGTGGAGGAGCAGAAAGAGAGAGAGAATCTCAAGCAGACTCCATGCAGAGTGCAGAGCCCAACATGGGGCTTAATCCCACAACCCTGAGATCATGACCTGAGCTGAAATCAAGAGTTAGAGGCTCAACTGACTGAGCCACCCAAGTGCCCTGGTCTGTAGTTTTCTTTTCATGTAATGTTTTCATCTGAACTGGGTATTAGAGTAATGCTGGCCTCATAGGATGAGTTAGGAAGCATTATTCCTTCCACTTACATACTTTTGGAAGATTTTGAGAAGGACTGATGTTAACCCTTCTTCAAATGTTTGGTAGAACTCACCCCCAAAGCTATCTGATCCTAGATTTTTCTTTGTTGGAAGCCTTTTTTTTTTTTTTAAGATTTTATTTATTTATTTGACAGAGAGAGAGAGATCACAAGTAGGCAGAAAGGCAGGGAGAGAGAGGGGGGGAAGCAGGCTCCCTGCTGAGCAGAGAGCCCAATGCGGGGCTTGATCCCAGGACTCTGAGATCATGACCTGAGCCAAAGGCAGAGGCTTAACCCACTGAGCCACCCAAGTGCCGTTGGAAGCTTTTTGATTATTGGTTCAATCCATTTACTCATTATAGTTCTGTTGAAATTTTCTATTTCTTCTTGAATCATTTAGGTAATTTGGGTTTTCTAGGAATTTGTCCATTTCAACTCAGTTATCTAATTTGTTGGCTTATAATTGGTCACAGTATTCTCTTATAATTCATTTTATTATTGTAAATAACATGTATTATAATACATATTACAATACAATACCAAAAAAAGTATTATCCATTTCTGATTTTACTTACTCATGTGTGCCCCTCTCTCTCTCTCTCTTTTTGGTCTAAGTGCTTGTCAATTTTCTTGATCTTTTCAAAGAACCAACTTTTGGTTTTACTGATTTCCTCTATTGTTTTCCTATTCTCTATTTTATTTTTCTCCCCTCTAATCTTTATTACTTTCTTCCTTCTGATAAAATTTGTTCTTTTTCTAGTCCCTTAAGGCATAAGGTTAGGTTATTGATTTGAGATCTTTCTTCTTTTTTATTTTTTTTAAGATTTTATTTATTTATCTGACAGACAGAGGTCACAAGTAGTCAGAGAGGCAGGCAGAGAGAGAGAGGAGGAAGCAGGCTCCCTGTGGAGCGGAGAACCCAATGTGGGGCTCGATCCCAGGACCTGGGATCATGACCTGAGCCGAAGGCAGAGGCTTAATCCACTGAGCCACCCAGGCGCCCTGTCTTTCTTCTTTTTTAATGTAGTCATTTTTAGCTATAAATTTCCCCTGAGCACTGTTTTTGCTATATCTCATAAGTTTGGAACGTTGTATGCTTTGGTACGTTGTATTCATTTTTGTTAGTCTCTAGGTATTTTCTAATTTCCCTTGCAATTTCTTTGACCCATCAGAGTGTGTTAATTTTTACAAACTTGTGAATTTTCTGTTATTAATTTCTGGCTTCATTCCATTGTAGTCAGAGAAGATATTTCACATGTCTTCAATCTTTGTTTTTTTTTTTTTTTTAAGATTTTATTTATCTATTCGACAGAGAGAGAGAGCACAAGCAGGGGGAGCAGCAAGCAGAGGGAAAGAGAAAAGCAGGTGAGCAGGGAGCCCTGTGCGGGGCTCAATCTCAGGATCCTGGAATCATGACCTGAGCTGAAGGCAGATGCTTAACTGACTGAGCCACCCAGGTGCCCCTGATTTCAATTTTTTAAAATTTATTGAGATTTGTTTTGGGTCCTAACATATGCTCTATCCTGAAGAATGTTACATGTGCACTTCAAAAGAATGTGTGTTCTGCTAGTGTTGGAGTGTTCTTTTTTTCTTGTTAGTATCACTTTATGTATTTGCATTCACGTGTTGTTAATATTCACATATTCATAAACTTACCAATACTTGGAATACGAACACTGATCTGAGGTGTCTAAGAAAACAACTTCCTCTAAAAAGACTGATACAGACACCTCTGGGTGAAAAAAAGATGCATCCTCCAAAGCAACAATATTGTTGTTTTATAGATGTCTGTTAGGTCTAGTTGGTTTAAGTATTGTTCAAGTACCCTCTATCCTTATTGATCTTCTGTTTAGATGTTCTACCGATTATTTTAAGTGGGGTATTGAAGTTTTCAACTATTATTTCTCCCTTCAACTCTGCCATTGTTTGCTTCACAGATTTTGGGGTTCTGTTTTTTTGGTGCATATTCATATATGTATTTTTAATAGTAATTTTTCTACTTCATTCATAATATTTAGCTGAAGACAAAAAAATTTATTGAACTTATTGAAACTACCTCTTCATCTCTTCTAAGTGGCATACCATATAAGATAAAATTTATACTCTATTATACAATTTCTTTTCCAAATCACCACAGAAAAATAATTTGGAACTCGAAAGACTTGGATAAAAGTACTTGATATTATAAATGTCATAATTTTTGTTCACTAAATCTAATTAGTAAAATATAGAGGATAGTCTTACAAATACAAGCTATCCACATTCAATGTGAGTTCAATTACTGAGTTCTGAAATATGTAAGATTAATATAAACTGGCATTTTAGATTGTTAATAAATTCACCTGTTAAAAATGCTCCAAAATACATGACAACTAAAAATACCATGCATCCTTAAGGGAAAAGGGAGAAAACTACTTAATGAATAAGAAAGTCTAGATAGTCTCTCACCTACTTCCAAATATTGGAAAATTCCTTTTACATTCTATCTAAGCAAATACTATTACTTCTTCCAAAGAGAATAATTCTAAAAGTCACTAGGTATATTAAATATTACCTCGTTTTTCTCTTGCTTAGCTGGTCCTGGGTTCTGTGCTCCATTTGCAGGCTCTTTTTCTGAAACTGAGCTCTGGCCTGGGATTTCACTGCTTATAGGCCGCTGTGCCTCAATGGGTGTATCACTTCTTTCAGAAAGATGCAAAAAAAAAACAAAACAAAACAGGAAGAGGTAGGAGTGAAGGAAAATATATTCTAGTTAGAGAAATTTTAACTAACACAATGAAAACAATCTAAATGTTCATCAAATGTGCAAAAAATAGATTTTTAAATATTCCTTTCTTCTATTAAGGGTATTATGTAAGAGTTTTTTTAAAAAATAGAATGTGCTTATAACAGAATGTGCACTGGATTAAGCAAGGAGGGTAGCAGCTCCAGTCTGGTGAAAATCACTTACATTCTCTGTGGCTCAGCTTCATCTATAAATTTAATTGAATAATAAGCTGGATGACCTAATGCCTGAATTCTCTTCATGTCTTAATCTGTGATTTTTCTTACCCAAACATTAATTTTTTCCCTCCAATATGTTTCAACAAAATTTCTTAAATTTATTCAGTGTTCCAAGATGCATTGTTTATGCATCACACCCAATGTTCCATGAAATACACGCCCTCCTTAATAGCCTGGTGGTGGGTATTAAAGAGGGTACATTTCAACAAAATTTTAAGAACTGTTTAGATTTTATTAAAAGACTGTCTTTGGTTTATTTGCACTTAACATAAAAGCTGAATGTACATCTTTTCAATATTTTAATGATACTAATTAGTAAGCTTAATATCTTACATCAGGTTGTTTCTAATATTCTTCTAAACACTAGCAATTTCTACTTTTCATAGTTACTTTGTTCAAAATTTTTAATAACTAACATCATCCAAAGATGATGAATACCACAGACATTTATACAGACCCTCCATTGGCACAAGGCACCATGGGAACATGTACAAAAGTAAAATGATCTTTCCCTTAAAAGAATCTGTTTATGGGATGGCTTCATCATGGCCTCTCCAGGCAGATGTATGTAAGACATAACAAATTACAGGTCTAGGGTTCAGGAAGCAGAGCTAGTCATCCTCAGAAAGGCACCATTAGTTAGAAGCTTTCAGATAAGTATCTCAACATACGGAATCACACATGTACCCAGAGGAGGAAGTAGAAAGACTTGGAAAAAGTTTTCAGCTACCAGTCAGTGCTCTAACCTGCTAATGACCAGAAGAGGTCCCACTTTATGTGCAAAAGACAGATTTTCTAAGAGTTATTAACTGTATAGAAATAGAATAAAATGACCTTCATAAGGTAACATTTAATTTTGCAATTTATATAGCATTTCCACATGCACTATCTCATTTAACTTGCATAGTAACCGATGAAATAAATTGTAACTCCCGTTTCACAGATAAGGAACAAAGTGATTTTCCTAAAATTGCACAGTGGGTAAATAAAACTAGGATTTGAATCCAGATCTTCAGGATCCAAATCCAATGCTGACCCAATCCTGAGAATTTGTATATTTTTGCTGTTTAATTTTGAGACCGTTACACTGAGTAGCCAAAGCTTATGTTTCAACCGATTTTTCTTCCTTTGAGTTTATGAGTAAAAAGCTGTCTTTACAAAACACTACATACTCTCTTATAAAGCTTTCTTTCATGTTTTATCTTCTTGTTCACCATAATAACTCAATCACTATACCCAGGATGCAGCATGGTGCTAGTACAGAGCAGACATGCAAATATTTTTAAACAAATACTGTTTAAACACGAATTTACCACAAATAAGAGGTCTCTTCATGTGGCATCTTCAACATAATTGATCTAATTAAGCTTCCCAATATTTTCAAATTACACCTCAAATATTTTTAAAAACAAGGTTAACTTTCTCCAAAGTAAATTTTTATACTTTATCCACAGCACAGTAGCCCTCCGCAGCATGTTATTAGCAGCCCTTTTGACATACTGTCCTTACCTGGAGTATGACACTCAGAAGGGGAGAAATTTATATTTACTAAGCACCATTCACATACTTGCCTCTCCACTAGGAGCTTTATCTTGCTTTGCAACTCAACACCCTATTTTATAGAGGAGGTCTTTGAGGCTCAGAGAGATTAAGGAACTATCTCAAGGTCACACAACTACTAAATGGCAAAGCTACTGTTCAAACCCAAGCCTGACTCCAAAGATCATGCTCTATTCATTATTCCACACTGCTTCGCCTCATAAATCTTCCAATTTCACAAGCATGACAGATGTTTTCTGGGTTACTGCTACTGCTCAGCTAATAACACATGTATTACTCACTTCTGATATATCATTTTTTACCTCTGTTTATTCTGTAATCTAGTAACTTATACTCCACTTCTTTATGTCTTTATCCAGTCATTCCTCAAATTTTACTACTTTCTTTACATAAGCAACAGCACGTGTAGTCAGATCTGGCTGGATTTTTGTGTCTTCTTTCTACACAATCCCACTGGTGTACATGTCCAAACATGCCATTCATTATACTGACCAGGAAGTTCTTCTTATGGACTCAGAAGAGTATCAGCAGCTCCCCCAGAACTGAAGTTCAACATCCCAAACAATGAAAATTTTCTTTAAAGATACCGGAAAGTCCAGGATAAGTTTAAGATAGTCTCTACCAAAGCTCAAGACTCTATTCCTTTGGGATTTAGATAACAGGAAGCTCCTATAATAAGTGAAACTCATCCATTTTCATGACTAGTATCATCTCTATCTTTCAAGTAGAGCAATAAGATGCCGTAGGCTTTAGCAAGTCACTTAACATCCTAAAATCCCCCCTTCTCTTTAAGGAACATTAAACAAGAAATCACAACTCCCTCCTCTGCAACCTCATAGCAACTTAACAGAAAATAATCTCAGGATTGTGAGATCAAGCCCCACATTAGGCCCTGCACTCCTCAACCGTCCCTCTCTTAAAAAAAGTAATTTAAAAAAGCGACTTGAACATTAAACACACACACACAAAATCTCACACTTGCGAATATTTTCTAATTTTTACGAGCAAATACTTACCGTTCAGGAGATTCTTCATAAATACTGTGACATTCTGTATTCTCAAGCATGAGACTCCTACTGAGGTTTTGTACACCTGGATAATGGAAGTTAGCAAAGGAGTGTGACATTGGAGAAGTTTTGTTTCCAAGGTCTGAGATTCTCTTATCATGACTGGTTAGTCCACAAGTGAGGCCATCTAAAGCAGGATTCAGAGAGCGGGTCATATAGGCATCAGCTGATTGAGGCCTTCTCATTGGAGATGATGGATAGGGAGAAAGTTTGCTGATAAGAGGAGTCAAAAGATCAGCATATGCAGCTTTTGTAGGTTTCAGAAGTTTGTCAACATGAATATTAAGCATTTTCTGTTCAAAAGCACAAGAGAAGACAGAAGATGGGAGATTCTGAAGCCATGACAATAAACTCAGATCCAAGTCATCACAACCATTACCACACAAAAGATCAATGCCAAGAAGTACTTCACTTTCTGTAATTTCTTCTCCAGTTGCTTTACTTTGACAAAATTCTACACAGCATTCATAAAGTAGACCCTTCATTACAAGCTGAAATAAACGATTGTTACTTGCTTTAAAACCAGCCTCACTTAGCTTCCTATCAGCAGGGATGAATTCTGCAACCATGACACAAGCCTCTTCAAAACAGTGAACTCGTGCAGTGCTGGGATTCCAGTCCTTAAATTCAGCATGATTGGTCAGACGAGGCAAAGTCAAAAGCAAACAGAGCTTGCTATAATCATCTTTAGAAGGACAGTATTCTTCTAGGGCATGCAAACATTGCACAGCTTCTTGCATGGTAAATTCCAGCTGTAAGAAAAATTTAAGTGATAACTATTAAGAGAGATGTTATGAGATATGAAACCAAGAGTACTTTATTCAAATACAAAGATACCTTATAAACTCTCATAAACTATTCAACCGCAAAAGGATAAACTCTACTGTCCCAGAATACTCATATAACTTGCAAGATATTTAACAACTTTTAAGTCAGGAATCAAAATGCTTTTCACTATTAAAATAAAAATTAAATAATTCGGTTAATTAGTAAATTAAACTCTTACTATAAAAATAGTGTTCTAGTTCAGGCTTCAGACTATCACTCTCAAATGTACCATTTTTAAGGTCAAGAATAATTGAGTTCTCTAGAAATGAAAACTGAAGCATGTCAATATTCAATTGTTCATATAGCTTGCTGTCACTCCAGCTTACCCCAAAAGTAAAAGAGCCATTCTCAAACTTGCCATAAGAGAAATTTGTGTGGAGAAAGCAAGCAAATTAAAAAGAAAGAAAGAAAAAAGAACATTTACAGTTCATTTACTACAAAAACAGAATGAAACAGAATAAAGGAAGCTTAGCTGAGAGACAGATTACAATAATTTGAGTACTGAATATTACCTTAGACTCATAAACTTTTTATGATGTAAAGGAATCCTACAGCTTATATATCCACCTTTCTTCATCTTATATATAAAAAAAGTTGGGGAGCAGATTTAACTAAAGTAATAAAGTTGGTTAGTGACAAAGACAAAATAAAAATTAGGTCCTTTGACTTACATTCCGGAGTTCTTTCCACATTTAAACATCATTATCTCTTTAAAAAAAAAAAAAAAAAAAAAAAAAAGAAAGGCGCCTGGGTGGCTCAGTTAGTTGGGCCACTGCCTTTGGCTCAGGTCATGATCCTGGAGCCCAGGATGTAGTCCCACATGGGGCTCCCTGCTGGACAGGGAGTCCGCTTCTCCCTCTGATCCTCCCACCTCTCATGTTCTCTCTCTCTCATTCTCTCTCAAGTAAATAAATAAAACCTTCTAAAAAAAAAATCATTATCTGACAAACATTTCTCTACTACACATGAAAGTCATCATTGTAATATCTTTTGAGTTTATTTCAGTGAACACCTCCTGGCACATAGTAAGTTTCCTTGGTTTGAAAACAATGTAACAATACTATTACTAAAACTTTAAAAGTAAGTTTCTAATCAAAAAACCCTTCCTGGGGCATTTGGGTGGCTTAGTTAAGCGTCTGAGCTCAGGGTCCTGGAATTGAGTTGTGCACAGCAGGCTTCCCGCTCAGCTGGGAGTCCGCTTCTCCCTCTCGCTCTCCCCCTACTCCTCCCGGTGCTCGGGCTCGCTTTCTTTTTTTTTTTTTTTTTTTTTTTTTTTTTTTTTTTAAGATTTATTTATTTATTTATTTATTTGACAGAGAGAGATCACAAGTAGGCAGATAGGCAGGCAAAGAGAGAGAGAGAGGGAAGCAGGCTCCCCGCCGAGCAGAGAGCCCGATATGGGACTCGATCCCAGGACCCTGAGATCATGACCCGAGCCGAAGGCAGCGGCTTAACCCACTGAGCCACCCAGGCGCCCCTCGGGCTCGCTTTCTATCACATAAATAAATAAAATCTCAAGAGAAAAATAAATGTTTAAAAAATCCTTTGAACCACTAAATTTAAATTGTCATAAAGGCATAAAGATTTTATCAAAAACCACCTCTGTTGTTGTGCTGAGCACTGGGTATTGTATGTAAGTGACCAATCACTGGATTCTGTACCTGAAACTAATATTACACTGTATGCTAACTAACTGGAATTTAAATAAAAAGTTGGAGGAAAAAAAACCACCTCTGTTACAATGTAAATACTGAAAAAACAAAAAGAAGTTAATCATAATTCACTTCTGGGATAAAGAAAAAAGCAACAATGTAGCATCTTTAAGTCAAACATCCATTGCAATCTAAATCACCTTAAACATGAGAAGAGCACACATTACTCACCTACCAGCCAGCCACTCATTTATCATCTTTGTCTAAATCTTGGAACAAGTTTAGAAGCATTACAAACTGAAAGCACTACAGCTACAAAAGAGTAAAATCTTACCCCATCCTACTTCATAAAAACTTCGAAAATTCATGATACTAATCTTTTGTTTTAGTGAATAAAATACTTATGACTGAAACAAGACTATGGCGCAAACCTTCAGGAATAAAAATCTTACATGCTGGGGCTCATCTTCTGCTGACATTGCATTGTTAACACATAAAGCTTCTAAAAACTTCTGTTTCAGGATAATATAACGAAACCTGTAAAAATAAAATATGAAATATTAAAATTAAAAAGCTGAGTTACAGAAATGTCAAAGACTGGAAATGAAACCCAAGTCCCCAGAGCAACACAGGCCATATTTATTCCAAAGAACTAATTAATCCTTTAATATTTTTTGAAAAATTAATTTTCCAATGTCTCATAAATCAAATACACTTAAAAGTTACTATACCTGCCTTTGCTTACAAAAAATTTGCACATTGAGGTTACAATAATTTCAGAATTAAGTAAATACAACTGAACACTCAGAGGAAGGACTTCCAATATTAATTCTGAACAAAAATCAAGTTTTATTGAAGATGTTAAATATTATCTAATATGAAATCAAAGTCCTTTACATTTAAAATGCTTTATATTTTTTTTAAAGATTTTATTTATTTATTTGACAGACAGAGATCACAAGTAGACAGAGAGGCAGGCAGAGAGAGAGGAGGAAGCAGGCTCACTGATGAGCAGAGAGCCCGATGCGGGGCTCGATCCCAGGACCCTGGGATCATGACCTGAGCCGAAGGCAGAGGCTTTAACCCACTGAGCCACCCAGGTGCCCCGTAAAATGCTTTATATTTTATTATATTTTGTTTTATTATTTTGTATTTTATTCAAACTATCTTTTTTTCTCTTCAAACATGACAATTGTCTAATAAAAGCAGGCTGAACTATAGTAAAAAAATGAACATTTCTGGGCACCTGGTGGCTCAGTGGGTTAAAGCCTCTGCCTTCGGCTCAGGTCATGATTCCAGGGTCCTGGGATCGAGCCCCGCATCGGGCTCTCTGCTCAGCAGGGAACCTACTTCCCTCCCTTTCTCTCTCTGCCTGCCTCTCTGCCTACTTGTGATGTCTGTCTGTCAAATAAGTAAATAAATAAATAATATTTTTTTAAAGAAATGAATATTTCTGAAAAGTCATAAAATAGCCATAAACTTTAAAACTTTTTTTTTGTAAGGAGGCTCCAGCATGAAGCCCAACACAAGGCTTGAACTCAATAACTCTGAGATAAAGAGCTGAGCTGAGATCAAGAGTTGGATGCTTAACTGACTGAGCCACGCAGGTGCCCCTAAACCTTAAAACTTTTTAACAGAGGGGGCGCCTGGGTGGCTCAGTGGGTTAAGCCTCTGCCTTCGGCTTGGGTCATGATCTCAGGGTCCTGGGATGGAGCCCCACATCAGGCTCTCTGCTCAGCGGGGAGCCTGCTTCTCCTCTCTCTCTGCCTGCCTCTCCGCCTACCTGCGATCTTGGACTGTCAAATAAATAAATAAAATCTTTGGAACAAAAAAACAAAACTTTTTAACAGAGATGTTTCAGGTAGAGGAGTCTGCTTGACTTGCCTAAGAATTTAAAAATGTTGGATGCCTTAAGCACCTTAAAGAAAAAGTATTTCTACAGACTAAAAATAATAATGAAACTTCAGTCATTCTTTCAACATTATAATGGTAGCAAATATGTGTAAAATAAAACAAAATCCTTGCTTCAAAAAGAGGGTCATCTAAAAAATTGTATGAAATATGTACACTGTACAGCAAGGTCTCAAAGGAATGTGAAACCAATTTTATCAGAAGGGGTGGGAAGTATAAGGAAAGTCTTATAAGAGCTGACTCTTGGAAGATGATCAGGTGTGTGCTATGTAAAGGCAGGAGACAGTCAAAGGAATACTATTTCAGATGAATGAAGAATGGACAAAAGAGGGAAGTCAATCCTTGAAAAAAAGAACCTTTGGGTAAGATTCAAGGGTATAGGGCACCTGGGTGGCTCAGTACACTGAGGTAAAAAGGCAGAGGCAGAGGTAAAAGCCTCTGCCTTCGGCTCAAATCACGACCCCAGGGTCCTGGGATCTAGCCCCACATTGGGCTCTCTGCTCAGTGGGGAGCCTCCCCCCACCCCACCTGCCTCTCTGCCTACTTGTGATCTCTGGTGACAAATAAACAAATAAAATCTTTAGGGGTAAAAAAAAAATATTCAAGGGTATAAGGTCTTCCGGCTGGGGGCACTCTCCGGTCTACACAATGTAAGCTAAAACTCAAGCAGAAAGCTGAAGTTCCACTTTATTGAAAAGTCAGCAAAAATGGTTGGTACTGCAAGAGTGGCTGAAAAGCAGGGACACATCAAAAAAAGAAAGAAGCTATAATGAAAAATACACCAACATCTATTATATTAACTTAGCCCAAATCTTTGGCTATCTCTGAAACTGTGAAGATGCAAAGGGGACTCCAAGGAGCCCAGAGAAAGCAAGAGATGGAAGCCTAATTTACTGAACCAAGATCTCAGCTGGCATCCATTAAGTGAGAGTGGAACCAAGTTAACTATCTGCAGGAATAAAAGTCAACACTTTTTTTTTTTTAAAGATTTTATTTATTTATTTGACAGACAGAGATCACAAGCAGGCAGAGAGGCAGGCAAAGAGAGGCAGGGAAGCAGGCTCCCTGCCAAGTAGAGAGCCCGATGCGGGGCTCGATTCCAGGACCCTGAGATCATGACCTGAGCTGAAGGCAGAGGCTTTAACCCACTGAGCCACCCAGGTGCCCCAAAAGTCAACACTTTTCAAAGGAAGATAAAAGAACCCAGAGTCTCAGCAATGAATCCACAATATGCAGAAGACATTTTAAAAATGACTAGATTTATTAACATAAATAAAAGTGACTCGTAGTTAAGAAAAAGGCAATCAATAGAAGTTGAGCCTAAAATGACCTAGAAGTTGGGATTAGCAAACAAAGACTATTAGCAAGCAATAGCGACTATAAATATGTTCAAGGACTTAAAGGGAAATATAGTCACAATGAGTAAACAGATGGAAATATCTCAGCAGAAAAATGATAAAGGAAATTCTGAAATGGAAAGGTACAATTATCTGAAATGAAAAATGCATTGTTTATGAGCAGACTGCTAGTAGCGGAAAAAGGCATCGGTGAACACTGACAGTAAATCAGTAGAAATAATCCAGACTGAAGAAAACACAGGGAAAAAAATGTTTTAAAAAAAGGAACAGAACCTCAGTCCTGTGGGACAATATCTATCATCTGATACCGCATAGAGTCCTAGGAGGAAAAGAGAAAAAGCAGAAAAAAATATTTAAAGTAATGGCCAAAAGCTTGCCAAATTTGATGAAAATATATATACTTAAAGATTCAAGAAGTTTAGCAAACCCTAAGCAGGAAAAATACAAAGAAACCACACTTGAGCACATCATAATCAAACTGCTGAAGGCCAATGATAAAATATTGTTGCCAGAGTCAGGAATTGGAAGGATGGGCAGAACAGGTGAAGTGGCTTCAAAGGTACAAACTTCCAGTTATAAAATCATACGGATATAATGTAGAGGATGACGACTATGGTTTATAATGCTGTACTGTACATTTTAAAGTTGCTAAAAGAGACATTAAAAATCTTCCTCACAAGAAAGAAAAGTTTTTGTAACTATGTACGGGGATGAATGTTAATCAGACTTACTGTGATGATTTCACAATGTATACAAATATCCAATCACTGTATTGTAGACCTGAAACTAATATGTTATTTATATGTTACCGCAAAAAAAAAAAATCTTGAAGGCAGCCAAAAAAAAAAAAAAAAAAAGACAAAAAGAAAAGAAAGAGAATCAGGATACAAACACAGCTAAGTGTTCATCAGAAATAATGGAGGCCAGGAGACAATGGAATGACAACTTTAAAATCTTCATATTATTATGAAGAAACAACTGTTTCAGATATGGCTCTTGTGACTTTTTGTACAGACACTGTCAAAAAAGGTAGGTTTATATATATAAGATTTTCAATCAATTGAAGTACATGCAACTTGTCCTCAATACAACTCAATTGGATTGAGCATACTATTTTCTAGGAAAGCTAACAGTTTTGTTTTTAAATTTTTGTTTATTGTTTTGTTTTGCTAAGCCTCTACCAGTAATAAGACATTAAAAGCTTCAGAAGAAATCTTACCTTTTTTTATCAAATTTTTCCATACATTCTAGAGGCTGAATGAACTGAAGAACTTCATCCCATTGACCATCAAGGATTAGCTGCCTATATATAGGAAAAAAACCCAGCATTTTATCAAATTTGCCTCATACTAATTAAAAGCAGAATAAATATCACAACATTAAAATTTCAGTCTGAAGTCTGTAATGAGGTTAACATTTTACACAGTTCTTTAACCCCTCTAAGTAAATTTTTCACAACTTACTTGTAACAACGTACCCTATATGAGAAGAATTTGCGATCTGCAACAACTTCTCATTCTAATATGTGTTTTTCTCATGTATATAAAAACATTGGGCTAAGTCTAAAAGTTCCTTTATTTTTCTATTCATTTTTCAGTATTAAAGCTCTTCTGCCTCACTTAGGGGCCAGTGTGCAGGTATGCTCCAGACTCACTAAATCAGTGGTTCTTCACTAGGGCAATTTTGTCCCCAAGATATCTGGTAATGTTTGGCGATATTTTGGGTTGTCGCAATTGGGGGGGGGGGGTTTGCTACTGGCAATCAACGGGGTACAGTCAGAGATGCTACTAAACATTCTACAATGCACATAACAACCTCCACACCCCCACACGACCAAGAATTATCCGGCCCAAAACGTTACTAGTGCTGAGGTTGAGAGATCCTGCTCTAAACTGTGATTTCTATATCTCTGAGGCATTTGACACTAAAATTTATACTCTACAAATAAAAACAGCAAAGAATACAAACAGATTTCATCCTACTTTAGTGGTCTATGGGAACTTCTAAAAGTTTTAAGGCATTCTTATGGCTGCTCTTTTATAATAGCAGTTTCCCTATTTTTGGCTTTTAGAACAGTAAAATTTTAAAAGGGATGGGCAGGAGGATCTATATCAGATTGCCAACTTTGAGTCTGCAAATAAGGAACATTAATAAAAAGCAATCATAATATATATCATACTTTTTATAAACAGGCATTTTAATATTTAAAAAGTAGGAAGGACATAATTTCAAAGGTGAGTCCTTTAAGATGAATACATTTAATTTAAAAATTTACCCTTCTACAATTCTTTGCATTTCACCTCAGACCAGCGAAACTTCATCCCAATACCCAGCAGGTTCTTCGAGGGGGCATATTTGAGAGCCACTGCTAAATTACCAGGAGTACCAATGCTTGAAAGAGAGCCAAAAGAATATGGCCTCAGTACTGGTTCCTGGTGATTATCATTGACTAAGCTCCACAGGTTTAAATGACATTCATAATACAGAATACAGAAAAGTTAAAGCAATTTAAATAAATTCTCTTAATATAGTAAAGATTTTTTTTTTAAAGTTCCTTTTTCATGACTTAGGGATACTTGATCTTTTAAGGCTTTCCAAGTCACAAAATGCTATCTCCAAGAATCTGTACTCTTTGTCAAAGGATATTCAGCATCACATAAGCAAAGAATACATTTCTGTCTGGAAATTTGGGTTTATCTTTTTCCATCCAATTCAAGTTAGGATATATTTAGCTTCGCATTTTTGGCAAATATGTTAATTCCCTTTTGCTCTGCAATTCCAAGAATCTTGTTCTAAGGAAATAATCCAACATATAGAAAAAGCTGTATGTATAAAAGATGCTCAACAGAACACTTATTTAAGATAAATTGGAAATAATTTGTCTAAAAATAGGGGAACCATAGAAATTAAATTGAAAATTTTTATAGCATAAATTTGTAATAACACAAGGAATGCTTATGATGTTAATGGATAAAGGATACTAAATTATAAATGCAACAGAACTGCTGGTTTTTTTAAAATATGTATAGAAAATTATTAGTATGAAGTCTGTCTGGGTGGTGGGTGATTTTTCTTCTTTATTTTTGTATATTTTCTATAATGAATAGGTTTATATTCACTTCTATGGCAAAAAAAAAATGGTACTGCAGAAATATTTTATCTGCCTGGAGTCCCTGATTTCTTATTCAAGTATTTTCTGTGATGACACCACAACCATAAGGGAGTTGTGACTCTAGTTTTTTTTAATGGACCTTTGGATCTTACTACTGAAAACATTCTTTAGAGAACATTATTTTGTAAGTGTTCCATTACAACAACAAGCATTATATTTAAAAATTACACTTAGAGGGGTGCCTGGGTGGCTAAGTTGGTTGGGCCTCTGCCTTTAGTTCAGGTTGTGATCGCCGGGTCCAGGGATCGAGCCCCACATCGGGCTCCCTCATCAGCAGGGAGCCACTTCTCCCTCTCTTCCCCACTTGTGCTCCCTCTCGCTATCTCTTTCACTATCTCTTAAGTAAATAAATAAAATCTTTTAAAAAAACAAATTTTAAAAATTATACTTATATAGCCTTCTCATGATTATATCTACCTGTGATACACATATTACCTTAATACATAACACTTCCTTGAAAGAGCTACAAAACGCATAATGTTAATGAAATCATACCTCAGAAAAAGCATATCATCTGAAAATAGGCCATTTATGACTCCACTTTCCTTCTCAAGGGCCAACATACTAATGTGAAGCTTCTTTGAATTCAGGAAGTCTAAAATTAGCTTAATGATTTCAACCTCTTTTACATTCACTGTTTCTTCAGCCGTCATGTTGATAGCCTAAATATTAAACAGAACAAAAATAAAAATTAGTCCTACTGTTTTATTTCTAAGTGTTATTAACTGTCTGGAAACTACACATTAGAGATTTCTTGGAAATATTTAGTACAGGTATTTTGAAGTGAAATTAATTTAATATTTATCAAAATCATTCATTCTTTAAGGTGTAATAAAGGTTATGGCTGTAATTTTTTTAAGTCCTTATCTTTGAGAGATACACAATGGGATAATACAGATTAAATGATATAAAGTCTGTGATTTGCTTAAAACAATACAAGAGGGGACTGGGAGGAGATAAAGAGGAAATAAGAATAATCATGACTACTGAAGTGGGATAATGGGTAAATGAAAGTTCATTTATATTTGCTATGGTTTGGACATTGTGTCCTCCCAAATTAATCTGGTGAAATCCTAATCTCCAAATTGATGGTATTAGGATATGAAATCTTTAGGAGGTGATTAGTGGGATTAGGTGTCCTTCAGGAGGCCCCAGAAAGCTAGCTCAACCCTTCCACCTTGAAAAGATGTAATAAGACAGTCGTCTGCAACCAGAAAGAGAGACTACATCAGAACTGACCATGCTAAAACTCTGGTCTTATATTTCTAGCTTCCAAAGCTGTGAGCAATAAATTTCTGCTATTTATAAGCCACCCAGTCTATGGTATTCTGTTACAGCAACCCAAATGGACTGAGACAGTATTATTCTGTCTATTCTTACACGTTTCTAAAATTTGCCATAGTAAAGAATATTGTAAAAAGTCACTAATAACCATGTTTAGCTGTGTTCTAAATAACTTGCTCTAGGTATATACTCATTCCATAAGCAGTTACCGCTTTTTCTCTGTGACAGGCACTGTTCTATACTTGGGAGACACTAGCCTTGTCCTTAAGAAGCTTATAGTCTAGCAGCAATATGTAAAATGTTATACCTTGTCCTTTGGAGCCAAACAAAGTAAGGCTGGTTTAAAAAGTGCTACTTTAAGTCATGTTGGTACTATGAACCTAAACATGAAACAAAGATATTTCAACTCTTTACAATCTCTTCTGTTACCTATTAGTGTTCAGTGAAATAATTAAGCACATAGGTTTTGAATTCATAAAGATTTAGAACTAGGAGGAATTCTGAAGATCATTTCATAGATGAGGCCACACAAGTTAAAGGGCCTAACTTGTTGCAATTTTCAGAGGTCAAGGCTCAGAACAATACAAAAGACTACCATGCTAACAGTAAGACTAGCTGCAAAGACACATCATCAGGTCAAAAAGACTGTAAACACATCTTTCTCACAGGACGAACTAACTTTAACAGAGCTCACAGAAACAAACATACATGTACACAAACATGTTAATTTTTTTCCAACTTATCAACTTCTTCATAATGAGAAGTATAAATATCTAGCATTTATAGCATAGAATGCTCCTATCAGATGAGTACATTTTCTCACTTAGAGAACATGGTAGGGTAAACAAAGAACAGAACATGGGTAGATAATTGTATGATTCAAAGATAATTGTATGATTCAAATATTTAATGACATCAGACTAAGTTAATCTCCTACATCCATCTCCAACAATAAGGACATGCTTGCCTCAAGAAACAAATAAATCACCAAAAAAAAAAAAAAAAATCTCAACAGGGAAGCTGCCCCAGTTCCACATGCTTTGGGTTTCCCTTTGCTTTCTTCTGAGCTGCCTGTCCTCCTGTTAAGAGACTGTTCAGAAGAGGATGCACTAAAATTAACAGTATTTCTACTCACAAAATTCTAATTACATTTCAGAACTGCCTCCCTGAGATTACTCCTAAAGCACCATGATTAGTGATTTTAGCATTTCCCAAGTCTTCATGTAATTCTTACTAACAAAAGAATGGCTTGGGGCACCTGGGTGGCTCTGGGTTAAAGCCTCTGCTTTCGGCTCAGGTCATGATCTCAGGGTCATGGGATGGAGCCCTGCATCGGGCTCTCTGCTCAACGGGGAGCCTGCTTCTCCCTCTCTCTCTGCCTGCTTCTCTGCCTACTTGTGATCTCTCTCTGTCAAATAAATAAACAAAATCTTAAAAAAAAAAAAGAATGGCTTTAACTGGCGCGCCTGGGTGGCTCAGTTGGTTAAGCAACTGCCTTCAGCTCAGGTCATGATCCTGGAGTTCTGGGATTGAGTCTCTCATCGGGCTCCCTGCTCAGCGGGGAGTCTGCTTCTCCCTCTGACCCTCTCATGCTCTCTCTCTCTCTCACTCTCATTCTCTCTCAAATGAATAAGTAAAATCTTTAAAAAAAAAAAAAAAAGATGACCTTAACTAATTTAGTGATCAGAAAAATAATTGCCCCCTCCATCTCTAAGATCTTAGAGGAGACTTCACTTATATCACTATGTATCAACCATACAACCCATTGCAGAACTGAGATGGAATTTTCTAAAGTTGTTCAATATACCCAATGATGCTGAACATTTTGTAGGCCTCCATTTATTAAATATTCAGTCTCAATATGGAGTAACTCTGGAGTTACTATGAATCTATGGCAACAGTCCCACTCTAATCATAACTACAAGTTTAATGCTGCCATCATTTCTGATTATTAAATAAATACATTCTTACAAATACATATTTTACATTGACTTTACATTTAAATTTTGGGTAGAGAAAACGTTTCCTAATTAACATAGAATTGGTCAGGATTTTTAAAAAGACAAGCTTTAATTCTAGACTGTGAAATTCTTAATAGAATAGTATAGTATTTTAACCACCTAACCCAGAATTTTAATTCTTATAAAATTCACTGTTGTTGGATATAATGTAAAACATAGGTAAAGGGGTGCCTGGGTGGCTCAGTGGGTAAAAGTCTCTGCCTTCGTCTCAGGTCACGATCTCAGGGTCCTGGGATCAAGCCCCAGATCGGGCTCTCTGCTCAGCGCGCAGCCTGCTTCCTCCTCTCTCTCTCTTGCCTGCCTCTCTGCCTACTTGTGATCTCTGTCAAATAAATAAATAAAATCTTTAAAAAAAAAAAAAGTCATTTGTTAAAAATAAATAATAAATAATTTTTAAAAAATAAAACATAGATAAAGGACCAGGGTGGCTTATTCAGGGAAGCAGCTGCCTTCAGCTCAGGTCATGATCTCAGAGTCCTGGGATCCTGGGATACAGACCCATGTCAGCGTCTCCCCACTTGTCTGCCTCTCCCTGTCCCTCTGCCCTTCCCAGGCTTGTGCTCTCTCTCAAATAAAATCTTTAACTAAAACAAACATAGATATATGCTTGATGATTATATCTTATTCTGTTACCAAAACATTTGTAGAGGTTCCCCAAATCCTAGCTATATAATTTAGAAATTAAGTACATTACAAGTTTTAAAGGTAAGATATAAAAACAGAATTCATATATATTTTTAATTTCAAACTATCAGTCCCCACAAAGCTAGAATTTTTCTCTAATTCAGAAGAGTAGAATTCAATAATAAATGCTTCATGGGATGCCTGGGTGGCTCAGTTGGTTAAGAATCTGCCTTCAGCTCAGGTCATGATCCCAGAGTCCTGGGATTGAGTCCCACATTGGGCTCCCTGCTCGGTGGGGAGCCTGCTTCCTCCTCTCTCTCTGCCTGCCTCTCTGCCTACTTGTGATCTCTATCTGTCAAATAAATAAATAAAATCTTAAAAAAAAAAAAAAGAAACAACTAAAATTATCTTTTAAAATGAGATGCACAGGGGTGCCTGGGTGGCTCAGTGGTTAAAGCCTCTGCCTTCGGCTCGGGTCATGATCTCAGGGTCCTGGGATGGAGCCCCACATCAGGCTCTCTGTTCAGCAGGGAGCCTGCTTCCCCCTCTCTCTCTGTCTGCCTCTCTGCCTACTTGTGATCTCTGTCAAATAAATAAAATCTTGAAAAAAAAGTAAATGCACAGTATGTTAAGTGTTCAACAAATGTTAGTTGAATAATTTAAGACGCAATTAATGAAGAAATGTCTCTAAAAATGTACAGAGTAAATGATTTTCTTTCCTACTATTCTAAAAGCCATTCAAAAGGATGGAGGGGTGCCTGGGTGGCTCAGTGGATTGAGGGTCCAATTCTTGGTTTTGGCTCAGGTCCCTGCTCAGTGAGGAGTCCGCTTCTCCCTCTTTCTCTGCCCCTCTCCCCTGCTTGTGCTTGTGAGCCCTCTCTCTCTCTCTCTCTCTCTCAAATAAATCAATAAAATCTTAAAAAACAACAACAAAAAAAAATAAAAGGATAAAGCTTTGGCCCTTTATTTAGCTAAAGTCAGCTCTGACAATATCTTGTGTAGACACATCAGCCCATGGTACATATGAACAATCACTCACCAGGCAGAATTTATGTAGGGCCAACAACAAAGGGTGTTCTACTGAAAACAGAAAACAAAACAAAACAAAATCAGAATGTTTCAGTATTTCTATAATAAATGATAAATTTACATATAAAAAAATCACAAAAATATCTTTATAGATTTTCCTTTAAGAAATTACTTTTTGTTTATATCCACCTCTGGACTACGTGAATAAGGAAATAAGTTTTCTTTAATAATGAGTACATCTGGACACCAGTTGGAAGATCGTTAGTATTTCAGTACTTAAATATAATTAGTATCTACAGAAACTAAATTTCAAATAAGGTCTTTATACTCATACTGATTCCTATCTTACTCAAATAACATTGAAGAATATATTAAGGGGCAAGAAATAAAATTATTTTTAGAAATCTAAGATTAAAGATAAAATGTTAAGAAAAAAGAAATAATGTTAACATAAATAAATTCACTTCTATATATATATTTCTATGCATGGGTATGGAAAAAGTTTCATGAAAAAATATCAGTGGTAGCTTTCTAATCAAATATAAATAAATATGATTTAAATGTCCCTTTGCAAAGAGGAACATTTGAAGTGTTCCTTCACTAACTTATAATACAGATTAGGAAGGAAGAAAAATGCACAAAGCTAAGAATGATTTACAAGCATGAGATTAAAGGAATCAAGGTACAGCCATTATAAATTTTATGGTCAAGAAAAGAGTACTTAAGAAAGGCTCCATTAATCTCCAACTCCATCCCACCCAATAAAAACCACTCTCTTTAATCTTCCAAGTATTACAGAGTGCCTAACAATGAATAACACTGCCTTACCATTCCTGTTTACAGGCAAAATTGCAGATAAGGAAATGAAGTGCTAGGAAGATTTTTAATATAATAGCAAACTAGGACATAATACAAACCAGGACTGTACCTTTTCCTTTAAAAAATGGAGAAAAAGGGGCACCTGCGTGGCTCAGTGGGTTGAGCATCTGCCTTCCGGTCAGGTCATGATCTCAGGGTCCTGGGATCAAGCCCAGGGAGGCTGGGCTCCACTTCTCCCTCTCCCTCTGCTCCCCCCCGCCACTCTTGCGCTCTCTCTCTCAAATAAATTTTTTAAAAATCTTTTAAAAAATGGAGAAACAAATTTGTGACCTTTTTAATAAAATAGCATTCTAAAAATTTGTAACTGTAAATGTCTGGCCTTTGTGATGTTGCAAGTCAATCTCTATGGGCTTCAATTTCTTCATACATAAAACAATAGGGTTAGTTTGGGTAATTTCTATGATTTCCTTTCAAGTTTTATAATTTGCTTTAAGTCACATTTCAATAATAAGAAAGTATACATAAATTCTTAGTGGGAAAAAGTCTGGAATAATTATAAGTCTCTAATCTATAAGGTCAGTTTAATAAGAGGAAAGAAAATAGACTTGTTTTAAATCATTTAAGCAAACTAAAGAAAAGTCCTTCTAATTGCAAAACTCTGTCATGTCTGCTAATCAGCTAACATTTGTGACATGGATGTATAATGTGTCCCTTCTTATTGTTGACAGCTGTGCTCTATTCATCAATTATTCTAATTTACCTTCTGGAACTGTGAATAATTTTGGCCTACAGACCAAATTATCTTTAAAGCAGGTGCAGCTTAACATAGCTATAAAAAGAAAAAATTTCAATTAACATAAACTAAATGTTGTGTATATGCGTAAAATATCTTTGAAGAAAAGAAGAAAAAATTGATAAAAATGACTGTCTTAAAAGAAAACTGGATAATTAAAGAATAGGAATGGGAAGAAGACTTCCCACTATATACCCTTTTGTACCTTTTGAATTTTATATCATGTACCAATACTACTTATTCAAAAAAATGTAAAAATAATTAATATGAAACATAAGTAATGAATTTCCCATTGCAAATTACTTGAAAATTCTAATTGCAAGTAACTGGAAGGAATTAGTAACATAATGAATATAATGTGTTTATTTTGTATATAAAGAAGTAACATTTGAGAATGATTTGTAATTTTTTAAATAATACCTCAGATCTGATTCAAATATTATTTCAATCTTTATAAGATTAAAGTAGTTGTGTTCTTTCCATATTCAAACCCACAAAAACTAAAAATTTGCAAAATAAGTGAAACTATTTTTGACTCAGGGCACCTGGGTGGCTCAGTCGGTTAAGCATCTGCCTTCACCTCTGGTCATAATCCCAGGGTCCTGGGATGGAACCCTGCATCAGGCTCTCTGCTCCATGAAGAGCCTGCTTCTCCCTCTCCCTCTCCCTGCTGCTCTGCCTGCTTGTATTCTCTCTCTCTCTCATTCTAATAAATAAATAATAAATAAATAAATAAAATCTTACATAGTAAATAAAATCTTAAAAATCAAAAAACAAAACTATTTTTGACTCAGACTATGTAATTAAGTCCCACAACCCAGGGGTGCCTGGGTGGCTCAGTCAGTTAAGTGTCTGACTTTGGCTCAGGTCATGATCTCAGGGTCCTGGAATCAAGCCCCACATTAGGCTCCGTGCTCAGCAGGGAGTCTGCTTCTCCCTCTTCCTCTGTCCTTCCCGCGTTCATGCTCTCTCTTTCATATGAATAAATAAAATCTTTAAAAAAAAAAAAAGTCCCATAACTCTGAAAATGTAAAGAAAAAAAAATCGTCAAATTTGGCACTAAATATGTATTCCACTTGTAACAGAAGTTGCCATAAACAAGTTAAAAGACAAAGGACTGGGGCACCTTGGTGGCTCCGTCGGTTAAGCATCTGACTCTTGGTTTCAGTTTAAAAAAAAAAAAAAAAAAAAAAGACAAAGGACAAACTAGGGGGGGCGCCTAGGTGGCTCAGTGGGTTAAAGCCTCTGCCTTCAGCTCAGGTCATGGTCCCAAGGTCCTGGGATCGAGCCCCACATAGGGCTCTCTGCTTGGCGGGGAGCCTGCTTCCCTTCGTCTCTGCCTGCTTCTCTGCCTACTTGTGATCTCTGTCAAATAAATAAATAAACTCTTTTTTTTAAAAAAAAGGACAAACTAGGAATAAACATAATACACATAAACAGTTAAATGATTACCACTAAGAACATATAAATAACATCTTCAAATCAATACCCCCCAAAATCCCAGTTGAACAACGAGCAAAGACTACAGACAATTCACAGAATTATAAAAGACCAATAAATTTATGAAAAGTTCAACATCGTAAGTGATATTAAAATAAGATACCATGTATGGCCTACTGGTTTTGCAAAAAAGACCCAATATCTAGTGTTGGCAAGAGCATAAGTAAATGTCCTTTCACATATTGTGTTAAGAATGTAAATTGGCGGGGGTGGGGGGCTATGGAGAGGGTGGTTGGGTTATGGACATTGGGGAGGGTATGTGCTATGGTGAGTGCTGTGAAGTGTGTAAGCCTGACAATTCACAGACCCCTGGGGGAAATAATACATTATATGTTAATAAAAGCAATTAATAAAAAAGAATGTAAATTGGGGGCACCTGGGTGGCTCAGTTGTGGCTGGTGGTCATGAGGTCATGATTCCGGAGTCCTGAGATCAGGCCCCACGTTGGGCACCCATGTTAGGCACCCATGTTGAGCACCCAGCTCAGCAGGGAGTCTGCTTCTCCCTCTGCCCCTCACCCCACTCATGCTCATTCTCCCTCTCTCATATAAATAAATAAAATCTTTTAAAAAAAGGATATAAATTGGGACAAACTTTTTGAAAGAGTATGACAGAATGAAATTTCTACCTATGAAAATTTTACTTTTTTTCTACCTATGAAAATTTTAAATGTTTATACTCTGACTTACCAATTCCGATTCTACTTCTAGACACCTATCCTAAAAAAGTATTTGCAAATATATACAAAGGTACATATACAATGATGCTCCTTGAATAGCTGCTTGTAATAGAGAAAAATTAGAAATGAACTGAGCTCAGGACGCCTGGGTGGCTCAGTTGGTTGGGCGGCTGCCTTCGGCTCGGGTCGTGATCCGGAGTCCTGGGATCGAGTCCCGCATCGGGCTCCTTGCTCGGCGGGGAGCCTGCTTCTCCCTCTGCCTCTGCCTGCCTCTCTGTCTGCCTGTGCTCACTCTCTCTGACAAATAAATAAAATCTTTAAAAAAAAAAAAAAAGAAATGAACTGAGCTCTCATCAATAGAATTGTTAAATTATGGTAAATTCATTAATATAGAATACAAATGCATCCTCACAATGCAAAAGCACATCACAGAACAGTATAACTATCAATAAATATTTGCTGAATGGATCAATATAAATAGGTTCACTTAATTTTTTTAAAGGGAAGATATGATATCCATGTCTAAATAAGTAACAAAGAAAGGTCTACTGGGATACATATCAAACTGTTAAGAAATGTTAACCTCTGAGGACAGGAATGGTACTGAATGCAAGGCATAAAACTAGGAAGAGTAAGGGGCTAAAGGGAGACTGTTTTACTCTTTATCATTTGTACTACCAGAATCCTTCACAAACATTCACGTATTACACACACATTTCTTGTATGAATACAATTTTTTAATTTTAAAAAGAAAAAACTGAAAAATTACAAGATTAGACCTGAAAGGTTCTCTTCTACATCAACCTGCCAACTAGAATACAATCCCAAAGATTAACTGCTATGTTTACAACGCAAAAACTATTGGGTACTATTCTAAGATCTTTACTCATTTTGTTTAAGTGATCCTTGTAACAATCTTATGAGATAGGCAGTTTCATTCCCATTTGACAGACGAAGACCCTTGGCTTTGTAAGTTTAAGAAATTAACCCCGTATCTGGGGGACCTGGCTGGCTGAGTCAGAAAAGCATGCAACCCTTGATCTCAGGGTTTTGAGTTCAAGCCCTACATCTATATTGAGTGTAGAGATTAAATAAATAAACTAAAAAAAAACTAACCTGGTACTTACATTAAGACTCAACATGTATTTCACAAGCTACTAGGTACTTCTTTCAATAGTGCATCAGGATGTACATCCTGGTATCCATGTTGACACCGTAAAAAGTACCAGAGGGTGGGATGCATGGAAGGTTCTGCCTACCTCTCCCTCTGGCTTGTGCTCTCTCTGACAAATAAATAAATAAAATCTGTAATAAATAAATAAATAAAAAATACCAGAAGGCACCTATTTAACCTATTTAACAGGATAGCAAAACAAGGGGAGGCAGTATTTATTTATTTAATAATCTATACATGGTTGATCTATCATATATATATACATATGTATTTATGTAGATAGATAGATAAGATAGTTAATCTTGGTAGCTAGACAAGAAATTGTCTCCCTCTCCCCAATCATATCCTAAGCTTTGTAGCAATGAAAATTAGAATTTCTGACAGAAATACAGATACAAAGAGGACAGGCAAAGAGAGAGAAAGAGGAAGAAAAGGAAAAAGAGTAGGAAAAGGAAACGAAGGAAATACAGTAGCCAAAGGTTATAATCTCAGGGCAAGATTGGAAACTAGTCTGTGAGATTCTGCAGCTCTTTCTACTATATCACACTAATTCCCAAGAAAGTGAAGGGCAAAGATAAGGAAGTTATGAAATGGAAAGAGTCATCTAAATATGCCAAAATGAAAAAACTTCAGAGTACTGAAATAATCTTTAAAAATTATTCCAACAAGTATGCCTGGGTGGCTCAGTTGGTTAAGCATCTGCCTTCGGCTCAGGTCATGATCCCAGGCTTCTTACTCAGGAGGGAGCCTGCTTCTCCCTCTGCCTGCTTCTCCCCCTGCTTGTGCTCTCTCTCTTTCTCTCTCTGACAAATAAACAAAATCTTTAAGAAAAATTATCCCAACAGAGGACCCTAGTTTTATGATCTTTCACATTATTTTTCTATTAAACAATGTTAATAGGGTAAACAGAAGTCTGCATTAATAACAGTCTAATCAGACTTTTAAACATGTACTTTTAACAAGAGAGACAAAAAGTATTAGCTCAACTGTGTAAGAAACTAAAATAAAAGTAGAGGGTGCCTGGGTGGCTTAGTTGGTTGGATGACTGGCTTTGGCTCAGGTCATGATCCTGGCGTCCTGATATCAAGTCCTGCATCGGGCTATCTGCTCAGTGGGGAGCCTGCTTCTCCCTCTGACTTTTCCCCTCTCATTCTCTTTTTCAAATAAATAAATAAAAATAAAAAATAAAAGCAAATATTACTTTTCATTTTTAAAAAAATCTCTCTAGGTCTAATATACTTGGGCAGGTGGAGGGGGAAGCAGGCTCCCTGCTGAGCAGAGAGGCCGATGTGGGGCTTGATCCCAGGACCCTGAGATCATGACCTGAGCCGAAGGCAGAGGCTTAACCCACTGAGCCACCCAGGTGCCCAGGTCTAATATACTTAACCCTTATTTAATAAGCCCCACTTAAGTTTAAAATTATCTAAATGAATACCACCATCAAAACATAAGCAGTACTGAAACTGATGAGGGAAGGGAACCAAAAGGAAAGAAGGAAAGAAGGAAGGAAGGAAAGAAAAAAGAAAAAGAAAAAAGAAAAATTAGATCTAAGAACTTTGGAGTTTAACTTTCAAGTTTAAAACGGACTTCAGTTTTTAAAGTATCCATGAAGGGTGTCTCAGTGGGTTAAACGTCTGCCTTTGGCTCAAGTCATGATCCCAGGGTCCTGGGATAGAGTCTGGCACTAGGCTCCCTGCTCAGCAGGAACCCTGCTTCTCCCTCTGCTTGCGCTCGTGCCCTCTGAGAAATAAAATCTTTAAAAAAAAAAAAAATAGGGGCACCTGGGTGGTTCAGTCATTAAGCATCTGCCTTCAGCTCAGGTCATGATCCCAGGGTCCTGGGATCGAGCCCCGCATCTGGCTCCCTACTCAGCAGGAAGCCTGCTTCTCCCTCTCCCACTTCCTCTGCTTGTGTTCCCTCTCTTGCTATGTCTCTCTCTGTCAAATAAATAAAATCTAATAAATAAATAAATAAAAATATAAATAAATAAAGAATCCATGAAAACCACACCAAATATGGGGAAATCTAGATAAATCTAAATAAATTTAACTGTTTCAACAAATGCTTTACTACTAATCATAATTCAGTTTTTAGACCACAACTAAAAGCAAAATTAGCATTTATTTAAAGCATAAGAATTTTATTTATTTATTTATTTATTTATTTAGTAGAAAGAAAGATAGCATGTGCAAGAGAGAGGGTGGAGAGAGGTGGGTTGGGGCAGATGGAGAGGGAAAGAAGGAGGCAAATCTTAAGCAGGCTCCATGACCAGCATGTCTTGATCTTACAAACAACCCTGAGATCAGGACCTAAGCCAAAATCAAGAGCTGAGTGCTTAACCAACTGAGCCACCCAGGATCCCCTAAGGCAGTAAGAATTTTAGATTGAAAAACAAAATGTTTAGAGGATGATTTTTATTCTTAAATAATAAACTTGCTTAAAATATGGTTCAGCAGATCTCTTTAAGACCTGTCAGACCTTTGCTGTGTTCTCTGGCCTCAGACTGAACAGCTTCCAGTCAGAAAACTCAGAGGCTGTGTCACTGATCTCAAGAGAAACCTGGCAGGTAAAGTATGGCCAGACCAAAACAAGTCCATTCCTTAAAACAATTCAAAATGGGAATCCCACTTACTAGTGAGCAACAGTGCCATCACTTGATTATATAATTATTATTTGACATTAGACAGAGCTAAACTCCAGGTCTCCTGACTTCCAGCCAAAAGCTTTAGGTGTTAATCATAAAAAGAATTAAAGGATTTTAAAACATTTTTATTCCTTAAATCATCACAGCTGCTCAAAGTGAAAATTCAAATGTATATTAAGCAGAGTTTCAACCCATAAAGATGTAAGAAATGTAGAAAGTTTACAATCTTAATATTTGTAATAAAAATTAATTCTAAACTCTAAGCACAAATTAATGCTATATCAACTAAGGTTGATACATAATTTCATAGAGTATTCTTTATTTTTGTGTGTTTTATTTTACGATAAAAAGGACGTTTTATCTAAGAACACAATTTCCCCTTTTATTATATAATGAGGCCTCCAGCATAGTTTTTTATCACACCTAAAACCAAGGTAAAAAGTGTGCTTTGTAAAATAGATTAAAAATGTCCTTCATGTTTTATTCCCACACATACTCTATTATTTTCAAAGGGAAAAAGCAGAACTTGAGGTATTTGTGTATACTTCAAAAATCGAACTATCTTAAAAAATTGGCTTTAAGTCAGTAGGTCAACATTCAGAAACATATAAGGAAATATACTAAACCAAGAGCCACAAAAACTTAAAAATGTACCAAAAATGCCAAAATTATACAAGCATTAACTACAAAATTAAGTACAACAAAATATATATTATATAATTACCTATTAAAGTTTTCTATCCTTAACTTTCCTACTTTCTTAGTTTTATATATTTATCACAGAACTGAGTTGGAAGGTACATTAGTCCACGCTATTTAGTACAGAATATTCAAATACTTACCTCTAACAGATGGTCTGCCAACCTATACATAAATGCCTCCAATGACAGAAAATTTTTATATACCCCCCTACAAGGCACCTGTGGCAGGTAGCCTCTAAGATGGTCACCAGTGACCCTAATAGTGTTTATAACCTTTTGTACTCACTGGCCCTTGCATACGGGCTGGATTTAGCGACTCACTTCTACACAGAAGCATAGCAGAAGTGTTGAGATGTCACTTTCAAGCTCTGTAAAGAGATGACAGTGTGAGTCCTGAGTGTTGGCATGTATTCTCTCAGACTCTCACGCTGGGGGAAGCCAGCTGCCGTGTCACGAAGCAACCTTATGCAAAGATCCAAGTAGCAAAGAACCACTCATCTGCCAGGAGGAATGGAAGCCCTCAGTCCAACAGCCCACAGGAACAAAGGCCCAAGTCACTGAATTTGGATGGAGATCATCCCTGATTTGTATCTTCAGATAAGATCACAGCCCCTTGCTGCAGCTTGACTGCAACCTTAAGAAAGAACTTAAATCAGAGGTACTCAGTAGGGCTGTCTGTGCCCCAGATTCCTGACCCTCAGAAACAGTGAGATAAACTATTTGTTGTTTTAAGCCACTACGTTTTGGAAAAGGTGATTTATTACACAGTAATAGACAACACAGGACTCCAATAATTATCTCACAATTAGAAAAATTTTGCTTTTCTTTTTGTTTTTTTAAGGGGGGAGGGGCAGAGGGAGAGAGAGAATCTTAAGAAGGCTCCATGCCAGAGGCACCTGGGTGGCTCAGTGGGTTAAGCCTCTTGCCTTTGGCTCAGGTCATGATCTCAGGGTCCTAGGATTGAGCCCTGCATTGGGTTCTCTGCTCAGCAGGGAGCCTGCTTCCTCCTCTCACTCTCTCTGCCTGCCTCTTTGTCTAGTTGTGATCTTTGTCAAATAAATAAATAAAATCTTAAAAAAAAAAAAAAGAAAAAGAAGGCGGCTCCATGCCCAGTATAGAGCCTGATGCGGGGCTGGATTTCACAAAACAGAGATCATGACCTGAGCTGAAACCAAGAGTTGTAGGCTTAACGGATTGAGTCACTTAGGCACCCCCAAAATTTTGCTTTCCTAATACTGAATTAAAATCTACTTTCTTGGGGCGCCTGGGTGGCTCAGTGGGTTAAAGCCTCTGCCTTTGGCTCAGGTCATGATCTCAGGGTCCTGGGATCGGGCCCTGCATCGGGCTCTCTGCTCAGCGGGGAGCCTGCTTCCCTTCCTCTCTCTCTGCCTGCCTCTCTGCCTACTTGTGATCTCTGTCTGTCAAATCAATAAATAAAATCTTTTTAAAAAAAATCTACTTTCTTATGATTTTCATCTAGTTATGTCTTCAGAGTCAGCATGAAACAAGTCTGTTATGTTTAAAACGTTCACACATTTAAATCTGACAATAGTCATGTTTGTATGCCTTTTTGCTTCAACCATTCTTCACACAGCTTACAGATTACCCCTATTGTAGTCCTTCTCCTCTGAACATGTGTTAATCTCCCTCTTAGAACATCCTAAATAGAACACAATACTCCAGGTATGGCCAGGTCCAGTAACTTTATACTGAAATTATAGTGCCTGTGATATGGGCACTATACAATAAACACACCAAAAAACCTAAAGTTACTTCACATCATCATCTATTCATCAGATACTGTTTTTGCACTTTCCCGAATTTCATTTCTAAAGCTTCACTTAAAGCTGGAAAGAAAACTAACCAAATTCAATTTCCAGCCTTTCAAAATAACATTAAAAAAAAAAGAAGGCTAAACCAAAAATGGACGTTAAGGCTCCAATTTTAGTTCAGTTCTACCAAGTTTTCTCAAATAAAATTCCATTTTCTTTTTCAATACATCAACAAAAATCATAAAACATGATACTGAGCCATAGAAATTTGTTCATTTCATAGAATTCATTATTTGAATCAAATGTATCATAGTATAAAATGTTTATGTCATTTTTCATGTAGAACTGTTTCTCTATAAGATAGGGTATTAATGTGTAAAACAAGAAAAAGGTCCAGGCAGAATGGCAAACATGTGAATAGTGCTTAATAAATATAATTTCTTCTCTTCAGAGCTCATACCCATGGTAAAAGCAGTATGTCAAAAGGGCTGCTAATAACATGCTATGGGAGAGCTACTGTACTGTGGATAAAATACAAAAATTTACTTTGGAAAAGTTTAAATATATAGTTTTAAAATATTCCAGGTATAATTTTAAAATATTGGGAAGCTTGATTAGATCAATTATGTGGAGGATGTCACATGAAGAGATTCCTACTTTTGGTAATGCTTGTTTCAAGTACTTATTTAAAAATATTTGAGTACTGGGGCACGTGGGTGGCTCAGTTGGTTAAGCGTCCAACTCCTGATTTTGGCTCAGGTCATGACTTCAGAGTTGTAAGATAGAGTTCGGTGCCCAGTGAGGAGCCTGCTTAAGATTCTTTCTCTCCCTTTCCTGCTGTCCCTCCCCACCAAGAAATTAAAATTTAAAAATATATATTTGAGTATATACTCCATGCTAGCATCATGCTGCATCCAAGAGATACAATGACTGAATTACTATAGTGAACAAAAAGATGAAACACAAAAGAAAGGTTTATAAGGGAGTGCATGGTATTCTGTAAGGCTAGCTTTTCACCCAAACAGAAACAAACTCAAAACAAAAAGGAAGAAAAATCAGTTGAAATATATAAGCTTTGGCTATTCAATGTAATGGTGTCAGCATTACATGGAAAAAAAAAAAAAAAGTATCCTTAGGCATGTGCCAGCACTGGATTTGGAGCCTGCAGACCTGGATTCAAGTCTCCTATATAAAGGTAATATGCATAAAATACAAAGAACACCATAAAAGAATTACAAATAAAATGCCATGGAACTTCAGAGCAGTGATGGGGTTTCCTGCTAAGAATAAGTTTGAGGGATTGTTAATATCCTACTACACAGAAATAGTAAAGGAAAAGGTACATTTATTGTGCATTTACTATGCCAGGCCCTTTGATACTCCTATATAGTATTTATAAAATTCTTACAACTTATAATTTCATTTCACAGATGATTACACTAATGCTCAGAGATGTTAGGTACTTGTTAAGGTCACATACCAAAAAGTGCAGAAGCAAGAAAGGTATGACAAGGTCTATAGAACTAAAACCCTTTGACCTTTCCGCTATAACGTTCTGACATTTACAGGGGGAAAATCAAGAGGGGATAATCAGAATAATGAGCCTAATGTCAAAGTTTTAGAAAATGGAATTCAACTTATTTCCTGTACTATGTAGTGATTTGCCACTCATTAGCTGAATAAGTAAGGCAATGCTTCTTAAATCTCTGTAGGGGCAGAAAAAACTGAACACATCCCCAGGAACCCTTAAGCATGAAATTTCTTTGAAGTCTTTGAATTTTACCTTAGAAATTACTGTGATTACATTCTCCATGGCATCGTTTGGTACTCTAATATAAAAAAAGTATTTTGGGGGACGCCTGGGTGGCTCAGTTGGTTAAGTAGCTGCCTTCGGCTCAGGTCATGATCCCAACGTCCTGGGATGGAGTCCCACATCGGGCTCCTTGCTCAGCAGGGAGCCTGCTTCTCCCTCTGTCTGCCACTCTGCCTGCCTGTGTGCTCTCTCTCTCTCTCTGACAAATTTTTTTTTAAAAAGTATTTTTTATCAAAGTTTTCAAGTGAAATTGATAACCACTCCTTAAGTAAGTGCCATGTTATGTGGCCACAGATTTACCCCTTGGCACACTGCAGCTTATCTTTAACAGTACAAATACTATTTTTAAAGCACAGATAAAGGGGAGATAAACTATTTGATTATTCAAAAAGCAATGATCCACTGAGGATTTTTTTTTTTTTAAGATTTATTTATTTGACAGAAAGAAAAGAGCACAAGCAGGGGGAGAGGCAGAGGGAGAGGGAGAAGAATGCTTCTTGCAGAGCAGGGAGCCCCACATGGAGTTCGATCCCAGGACCCCGGGGTCATGACCCGAGCAGAAGGCAGACACTTAACCCAATGAACCACCCAGGCACCCCCACAGTGAGGATTTCTTAATACCAAATGAAATTCAAGTCGGAGTATCCATAGCCTTATTTTCTAAATTTGAGAGCATATTACTGAAAGCAGAAAAGCAATCCTTGCACACATATGGAAGCAAACACCCTTTTTCCACGTCATGCTGGTAATAAAGAACTTCTATAAAAGAACAAGGATGCGCCTTAATAGTTCCTGTGAGCCCTGTAAGGCCACTGTAAAAATAAGGTTCTGGAGGTACCTGGGTGGCTCAATGGGTTAAAGCCTCTGCCTTCAGCTAGAGTCATGATCCCAGGGTCCTGGGATGCATCCCCCCAACCAGGCTCCCTGCCCCCTCTCTCTCCGCCTGCCTCTCTGCCTGCTTGTGATCTCTGTCAAATGAATATACTAAGTGGATCATGCACAGGATTTTAATTATCCTTGCCAATACTCCACTCTATTAAAAGGTAATCAACAGGGGCGCCTGGGTAGTTCAGTTGGTTAAGCAGCTGACTTTGGTTCAGGTCATGGGATCGAGCCCAGAGCTGGGCTCCCTGCTCAGCCAGGAGCCTGCTTCTCCCTCTCCCTGCCATTCTGCCTATTTGTGCTCTTTCTCGCTCTGTCAAATGAGTAAGAATCTTAAAAAAAAAAAAAAAAGGTAATCAACAGATCCCTTAAATTTTTTCCAAAACACTTTCAAATAGATTATTCTGTTCAACTTAAAGAGCCCATTCCAGACTAAAATAATAGTAGGTATTATTACCATTTTACAGATTAAATAGACTCCACAGTAGGATGAATAGTAATGTAATCAAGAGCAAAGTATATTGTAATCAATAGCAAAATGAAACTTAAATTCAGGCAATCTGATTTCCAGTTTACTGATCCACTAAGGAAAACTGCATCTCTTCATACTTATTTTGAAGTGTTTCTCAAACTGCTGTGTGTGTGTGTGTGTGTGTGTGTGAGATATATATATATATATATATATATATATTAACCTTATCACATGCTGTCCATTCAGTAACTGATAAATTCACAAACAGAAAAAGAGACTGAACACAATTATGTAACTAAGAATTTAGGATAACACCCCTGTTCTCTTATGATATGTTCCTCATACTGGCTTTAAAAAAAAAGAAAGAAAGAAAGAAAAAGAAAAGAATTGGGAAGTAGGAGGGAGAGATAAACATGTTAAAATCCCTTCACAAAAAAATTATATATTTCTAATGACATCAAAGTTCGAGTATTTTGTCTTTTTTTTTTAACCTGACAATATACTGTTAGTGGTTTAATTACTTGTCCTTTCCCTCATTGTATAATTTTTCTTTACCGCGTGGAAGCAATCTACCCCCTAAAACCTAAGGTAAAATTGTTCATTACATCTTCCTCCTAAATGAGACCTCCAGAATATGACATATAAAGGAAAATGGGTTCTTAGGCGTTTCTCCTTTCCAGTAAAAATTCAATACAACTCATGCCAATACTGGAGACAAAAAAAGAAAAAAATCTACTTGAATTTACTGTGGAAAAAAAATTTGTAGCATAAAGCCTACATGTTAATTTCTGTGCCATTAACTTCTTGATGCATTCTATGAAGTCTACAACAAAGGGAGGGAAATAAGTGTTATATCACAACCTATGAATCTGGGTGGAACAAAGACTTCTCCTTTCATTATGCAGAGAACCAACTTGCCAAAAAACGCTCCGCTCAGATACCATGCGTGGTTACTGACTGCACGTCTGGGTTTAGAGAGGAAAACAATCAAACGCTGGTCAATGCTGTCCCTGCCTCCTCCTGCTCTCGCCCCTTATGCCCAATGCCTCGCCCCAGAGCTTGAGCCTCAATCTCTTTCTCCCCAATACACGCGACCCGCTGAACCCTACGAGTCTACAGCCTCCCGCGTCTTCTACGCAGGCGCTTCCCCCGCCCCAGCAAAGCCGGGTTCCAAGCCCAGTTGCTACCCCTCTCCCCGCCCCCCGCCCAGACCCCCAAAGGCTGCTCCCACAGACCACTGACTTAAGATAAGGCCAAAGCCGGCCCCGCGGAGCTGCCCCACGCCGGGGCTCGGCTCCCAGTCCCGCAGCCTCCCCTCCTCCCGGCCAAGGCGTGCCCAGACAGGGACGCGAGCGCGCCCCTCAGTTCTCGTCCGGGCGCGGCAGCGGGGCGAGGAAGGAAGAATCCGCACCGCCAGCTCCCCTCCCGCCTCTCAGCAGCAGCGAGGTGGTCACCCACCCTGCTCTCGCTCCTCGCTCGGGGGCCCACAAGCGCCAGGGCGAGGGGCGTCGCTCTGCCCCAGAGCCCGGCTGGCAGACAGGGGAAGGTGTGGTTCAGGAGCGGCGGCCTCCAAACTGGGGCCGGCAGTTCCCAGGTCCTCATCCGGCGGCGCCGGGGCCTCACTCACGACCCCGGCCCCCAGCGCCACCGAACCCTACCCGAGACCCTTCTCACGGGCCGCATACGCCGCCCTATGGGCCAAGGGCTGCCTGGGTCGGAACCCCATCAGGTGGTGACAGGTGGCGACCGGTGACCATGGCAACTCGAGGTGCTGCGCGGCCGACCCCGCCTCCGCCACCCGGAGTCACTCACCTGAGGGTTCCCGGACCAGTCCAGAGAAGCGGCTGGGGAGAAAGCGACTAAGAGGCCGGCGGACGCGGCCCGGACGCGGCCGGCTCTGGGCTGGGGCTGGAGCGCGAGGGCGGAGGTCTGCGTCTGTGCTTGGCGTCGGTCCTCCCTTCTGCCGCCCTCACGTCAATCCATCAGACCGTCAGTCAGTCCTTCCCCGCGTCCGCCCCTGCCGAAGTACCGCTCGGCTCAGGCTAGCAGACTGCGGTTGTCAAGCGGCGTCGGAGTCGAGCTCCAGCCCCGAGCCGCAGCCAATCACCGCGCTTCTCCGAGGCGCCTCAGGACCCCGCCGAGGGGCGGCCAGGCAGGTGCCTGAGCCAAAGGGAGAGTCTGCTGGGCGGGTCCAGGCTTGGAGCGGTGGGGGCACGCCTAGATGGACGGGCTCCCGGCCTGCCCTCCAAGGACCGACTGGACTCTGAGGAAAAGCTTGCCTGGCAATCGGGTAAGGGACCAGCGGCCCGGACGCAACCAGTCGCTGTCGGGTGACCCTGCGTCCCGAAATAGCGCAGAGGGGACTTCGGAATCGAGAAGTCATCTGCGTATTAGAATCGACTCAACCTTCCTCCCCGACAATTTATTAATAAAGACTAATGAAGTAAATCTGGCCTCCTCCCCGTGTCTCTCCGCTTCTGCAGGCCCCACTTCCTCCCGAAAACTCCAGCAGCTCATCTGCCCCTTTCTTGATTTCTTCTTTTGTGATGCTGATATGCCTCTGAGCATTTTCCAGTTACTTAACACTTAACAGGTTCCTAGGTTTTTTTTTTTTTTACTACCCTTTTTAGTTGTAAGCTCCTTGACAACAGGATCTCGCTTTCCCACCCCACCCGTGCAGTAGTAGTCCACAAATAAACGTGATGCTTCACCGAGCTGAATTGAGAATTCAGTGGGTATAACCATGTAGAAGAGCTAGGAATAAAGTGACACAAACCTGTAAGAGCCTTGTCCTCATAAAGGCCAAATGCCAAGAGTGATCTGGGCCTCCCAACTGGGGGAAAGAACGTAAAAGAAAGTGGTAATAATAAACATCAGAAACATTTCTGAACAGGAAGAATTTAATCCAATTCAAGATACAGGGAGCGGTAGTGTGTGGCAAAGTTTCCAAGAAAAATATTTACAAATTCAGGGAAAACAGTTTATGCAAAATTTCTATTGCCTAGTCCTGATTGGCTCCTGGAAGAGTCTTCATTAAGAACTCTCTCAGCGATAAGTGACAGGCAAATAAATATAAGCACAAGTTAATGTTACCCAGGGTCCGGATATTTGAAAAAAAAAGAAAAAATGGTACAGAATGTTTAAATTGAAAAAGTGGGCAGATATATCCAGGAAATGCAGGTATAGTCTTTGCTAGTATAGTTCATCTGAGAATCTGCTTCTTGATCTTGAGTCTCAAACAATACCAGTTGCAAGAAGCAAGCTTTATTTATTTAAATTTTCAACTAGATCTACAAAGAGTTATTAATCAGGGACAATCAGACAAACATTTGACCACCTATTGAGGGCGGAGCACTACACAATAGGAAGAACCTGATCTGGTACTAGATTGTTTGGATAGTCATTAAGCATAAAATGAAGTGCTTTCCCTATGTTCTCACTTAAGCTTCACAATATCCCTTAAAATGCCTGTTAACTATTCCCATTTTAGAGATTAAGGAAAATAATTTGCCCAAGGTCAAACAGCTGTTCTGTAGGAGAGCCAAGATTTTAACTATTATGATTCTTAAACCCTCCTTTTTGCACTCTACCTGAGTGTATCAACTGGAAATTTTAGCTTGAAAAAAGTGGATCTTATTCTGACAAGGTAGAGGGAATAAAAGGTCTTACTCATGTTTATGCCCCCCATATCCTGTGGCATAGTGTTATGTGCATCTAAATTTTCAAAAAGTAGTCATCAGAATTGTTAGAAGCAAATGAATAATCATTATATTTCCAGAAAAGGGGGGTTCGGGATAGAGAGAAACTAGGCATTGAAATACAAGACATCTGGTACCTCTTATCACTCATTCAGTGATAAATGCATTGACTGTGTATTCGCTTCCTAATGTAACATCAAGTTTTACACCACAACCTTAATAGCTGTTAGCCTAGGGTATATCACCTTTCCTTCTATACTCAGCCACACTGGTTAAGATTAGATCTTCTTGTCTTTCACTCTAGTTGCTGCAAAGCAACGAATTGTTCAGAAAGGACAAGGCTTTCTTAGTTAAAAGACTGTCCTTAGATTCTGAGGTACTGCCTCGATCATTCACTGAATATTTATCCAGTGCCTACTCTGGATCAGGAACTAGGTTAGGCATCATGTGAAAATGCAGGTTCTAACTTGTGGGAATGATTCATAGTGCCTTGTGACTTAAATGCCTATAGGCTAAGGTGGACCCCTTTTAATAAGACTCTCAAATTTCATTTCTAAAAAGGGAAATAGAAGTTTTTGGGTTTTCCCCAAATAATGTAAAGGAATCTGAGCACAAGCCTAAATTAGGAAATCTTGCCTCAAGCCATTCGGGGGAAGTTCAGCAGGGATATGAGCTCTTGTTTTAAACTCCACTCTCCTTATTAGAGCACATACACATAAATACACACACCAAAGGACTGTGCGCTTTAGAGCTGGGGCACTGCTGGCTCTGGGAGAACAAACAAAATACCACCACTGCAGGTTCTCTTTCAAATAGGCTCAAGAATTATGTAGGTAGAATACCTGAGTCTATCAGCACTCCTATCCAGACCCCTAAACAAAAGCTTAAATTATAGGTCAATGGCTAAACCTAGGAAAGAAAAACAAATTCTTGTTTTGACATAGAAGAGATTTTTTTTATATATTAAGTAAATATCCTGGATGTTAATATTGAAAACAAAAATAAAATCTTAAAAATATTTTGTTTTGGAAGAAAAATAAATACCCCATTTTAATGAAGTCATTGACATACTTCAAAATCCAAAAAAGGAGGAAACTATAGGTTAAGAAATGTTAATAACACATAAATCACATTAAGCATCATAATTTTGGATGGGCATTTTAAGATAAGGTCAATAACTTTCTGATAATAATCTTGAAACTCTTTAGTAGAACTTGCTAGAAAGATCAAAGAAAAACATGAGATTCACCAAAATGAGTCTAGGTAGGTGTCTTACTTACAAGTCAGGTGCTCCCAAAATACTTATAAAATTCCTATTTCAGGGGCGCCTGGGTGGCTCAGTGGGTTAAGCCTCTGCCTTTGATTCAGGTCATGGTCTCAGTGTCCTGGGATCGAGCCCCAAGGGTTCTCTGCTCAGCAGGGAGCCTGCTTCCCCCTCTCTCTGCCTACTTGTGATCTCTATCAAATAAATAAATAAAATCTTTTTTAAAAAGTCCTATTACAGAAAAATTAAGTACAGTATTAGCTTTTTTTTTCTTTCTTTTTTATTTTATTTTAGAGTTTGGTCAGTAACTAGGCTCTTTCCTACTAAATTTTTGGTTATTTATCTACAATTGCCACACAGGGACACCTGGTAGACTCAGTCAATTGAGCATCCAACTTTTGATTTCGTTTCAGGTTGTGATCTCAGGGTTGTGGAATTGAGCTCCTAGTTAGGCTCCGTGATCAGAGCTCAGCAAAGCAGTCTACTTGATGATTCTCTCCCTCTTCTTTTGACCCCCCCACTCCTGTGTGCCCCCTCACACACTCTCTCTCTCAAATAAATAAAGATTTTATTTATTTATTTATTTATTTATTTATTTATTTATTTATTTGCGAGAGACAGAGACAGAGTGAGAGAGCATGAGAGCAGAGGTCAGAGGGAGAAGCAGACTCCCCATGGAGCTGGGATCCTGAGGTGGGACTCGATTCTAGCACTCCGGGATCATGACCCAAGCCGAAGGCAGTCGCTTAACCAACTGAGCCACCGAGGTGCCTTCTCTCTCAAATAAATAAATAAATCTTTAAAAAAATAAAATAAGATAGCCTTACGAAGGCAAATGACAAATGATTTACATTTCAGCATTTATTCTTCCTATTCTAAAAGAATATACCTGGGGCCCCTGGGTGGCTCAGTGGGTTAAGGCTCTGCCTTCGGCTCTGGTCATGGTCTCAGGGCCCTGGGATTGAACCCCGCATCGGGCTCCTTGCTCAGCGGGGAGACTGCTTCTCCCTCTCCCTCCGTCTGCCTCTCTGCTTACTTGTAATCTCCATCTCTCTGTCAAATAAATAAATAAAATCTTTTAAAAAAAAAGGAATAGAAAAAAGAATACACCCAAGTTCAGAGCAACTTACGGGGCTTTCTGTGTGAGGATATGCATAGAAGACTGAATGCTACAAATTATACATGAATTGGGATTTTGTACAAAAGTTCAGTTTGAGACTCTTACCAATCTACTGGTAATAGATAAGAAATTTCCTCCTTACTTTACCTCTGTAACTTTAGAATTCTACTCATCCAGATACCAGAAGCCCTATAGTATCTGTGCTATGCCTCAAACAAAACAGGTGCTTACTAAATACTTGCTGATATACCAAAATGTTTTCTGTGATCCTATCCCATAAAATAACAGTCTAGCTCATGGAGTCTTTCACCAGGACCCAGGAAAAGCAGTAGCCTATAACAACACATTTAACACCTTGCTCACTGGTTATCTATCTACTTCCCAGTCTCTGTGTTAAGAAGATAAATATAGAGATGCTAAGAAAATCAGGCCTAGAGGCTCCTGGGTGGTTCAGTCATTAAGAAAATCAGGCCTAGAGAATTGGGAATGTTCTGGGATACAGTCAGAGTGCTTAAATAGTTCTTGATTTTCAGGCACAATGCTCTGTGTCATCAGCTCTTGGGAGCAACTATGAAGCTTCCCTGAAGATACTGGAAATAAAATTGCTCTGTGAATTACCTCTGAGCTCACCATGTGAATGAATTAAAGTAGAAATATACAAAGCCATCAACAGACCATGCTTGGATGGGTATTGTCACTGGAAGTGAAAACTCAAGTCAAGTCTCCAGTGTTAGCAGCAAAGGAATCTTGAAGATTGCTTCTCAGGAAACACACCCCAGCCCACGGCTTCGGGGCCTAGGGAACCATTCTTCCTGTTTCTGTATAAATCTTAACCTTCTCTTACCCAATGCTCTAGGCAATGCATTCAACTAACTCTCCTCATTCTGATTCACCTTCATAGTTATGTTTTCATTTCCCACATTCCCAGGATAGGGAAGAATTTGCTGGTCAAACCCATGAAAGTTTTACCGCATCTATAAATTGGTATCCATCTTCATATGCTGGCCTTACAGGCTTGGTTTCTGAGTCTACCCTGAAAGATGGATGTGCTCTCCATCTACTGATGAAATCAGTTTCCAAGCCTGCAGTGGTGCAAATCAAACTCTGGACTACACGTTCACCCAAGCAATGCAACACCCTGAGACCTCTTGGGAAGTGGTCAGCTGACTCTCCAGAAACTACCTCTTTCCACTGATGAGAAGTCAAGGGAGCTACTGATATACCAAGAGAGCCCACTTAAAAATTTCTACACTTAGGTTATTACAGCTTTTACTTAAGAAAATCAGTTTAAATGCAGTAAAACCAATTTCAAGTGAATCATAAGTTATATCAGATGTTCTGTTTCAGCATGAAGCAAATAAACATGCTAGCTAAAAAAAAAAGGGTGTACACAGACCTGTACCCCTGGGGATAAAAATACATTATATGTTTATTAAAATAAATAAATTAATTTTTTTAAAAGGTGTAATTCTTTTTTTTTTTTTTAAGATTTTTTATTTATTTATTTGACAGACAGAGATCACAAGCAGGCAGAGAGGCAGGCAGAGAGAGAGGAGAAAGCAGGCTCTCCACGGAGCAGAGAGCCCGATGCAGGGCTCAATCCCAGGACCCTGGAATCATGACCTGAGCCGAAGGCAGAGGCTTTAACCCACTGAGCCACCCAGGCGCCCCAAAAGGTGTAATTCTTTAAAGAGAAAGCCTCACCTAAACAAATAGGGAAGGAAGAGCTGCTAGAGATTAATAGAAATTAGACCCACCCAATGCAATGGGTAACCAAATACAGTGGGTGAAACCTTGTTTAGATTTTATTGCAAATAGCCTGTGCGAGGCAGACTAACAGCCCCTCCCAAAGACCTTAACATCTTAATCCTCAGAATCTGTGAATATGTTACTTTACATGGTAAGAGACTTTGCTGGTGTGATTAGTTAAGGGTTTTAAAATGGTCAGGTTATTCTGGGTTGTCCAGATGGGTCCAATATAATCACCTGGGCCCTTAGAAGCAGAGAACCTTTCCCAGCGGGGGTCAGAGTGAGATAGGATTATGGAAGAAAGATCAGAAAGATGCAGCATTGCTAACTTGGAAGACAGAAGGGGACTAAGCCAAAGAATGTACGCCCTAGATGCTGGAAAATGCAAGTAAACAGGTTCTCTCCTAGAATATCCAGAAAGGAATGTAGTACCTTGATTTTAGCACCAGTGAGGCCCCCATCAGACTTCTGACCTAAAGAACCGGTAAGATAATGACTTTGTTGTTTTAAGTCACTAAATTTAATCTGTTACAGAAACAATAGAAAACAGATATACAAACTCTAAAAGGTATTTTGAGACAAATTAGGAGATTTAAACAAGGACTGGGTATTAAATGGAGTATTAAGGAATTAATGTTAATTTGTGTTAGGGTATAATAGCAGTATTTGGGCTACCTTTTAAAACTTTTTGTTAGAGACAACATAGTGAAGTATTTATAGTTGAAATGATACAATGAAAGCTGTGATTTGCCTTAAAATGCTGCCCCTTTTCCCCTCAAAGGTGGGGAATATGTAAGACATTAAAATTGGCAAACGTTAGTTAATTGTTGAAGATGGGGGCTCATGATACTATTCTATTACTGTGTATACTTGAGGTTTTTCATAGTAAGTTTTTTAAAGAAAATTGAATTAAGAAAAAGCACCTGAACACTACAGAACAGCACTGTCCCAAATAGTTTTCTCTGATGATGAAAAAAAGGTTCTGCGTCTGCACTGTTCAATGCAGCAGCCCCTAGCCATGAGGCTGATGAACACCTGACATACAGCCAGTACAACTGAGGAATTGAAGGTTTCGTTTCATTTAACTTGAAAGAAGTGAATTTAAATAGTTCCATGTGGCTAGTGACTACCATATTACACAGTGTAGCTCTAGACATTAGAAGGGAGCCATGTTACCTCACTATTAGAATTCAAATAGGTAAGCTCATGAATCAAGACAGTGCCACATCTGTTATTTTTGTCTGCCCAGCCTCTCTTTCCCTTTCTCACTAATAGTACCAGCTCTTAACCTCCTCCCTCACTCCTGGGAATCTTCTGTATTGGTAAGTGAAGTAGCTCCCTCGATCAGTTATGGATGGGAACCCTAGAACTGCTATCATGTTGCCTTGGCACACTGAGGTTCCTGAGAGAATAAAACCAAAATTAGGATAAAGATGAACAGAGTCTTGATTCTCAAGTTCTTACATCCAGTCAACCGTAGGGAATCAACTCCATTTCTACTTTCCCTTGTTTCAGTCGGATAATCCAATAAATTCCTCTCTTCTGCTTAGATTGTTGAGTTAAGTTCTATTGCTTGCAACCTACAAGGTCCCATTAAAAAACTTAGTGTCAGGGTCACTAGCAAAATAGTAAGATTAATGGCACTGCTTCAGGCTGAATTGTAATCCCCTGAAATTTGTCATGTTGCAGCCCTAACCCAACCCTCGTTCCCATCTGACTATACTGGAGACAGGGCTTTTAAGGAGGCTATATTAAGGTTAAATGAAGTCGTTAGGGTGGAACTCTGGTGCCCCTATAAAAAGAGGAAGAAACAACAGAGCTCCCTTAGACAAGTAGACACAGGGAAAGCAGCTATCTGCAACCCAGAAGAGTCCTCCCTCATCAGACCCCAACCATGCTGGCACCCTGATCTCAGACTTCCAGCCTCCAGAACCTGAGGAAGTGAATTCTGTTGTTTCAGCTGCCCAGTCTGATATTTTGTTACAGCAGCCCTAGCTAAGAGGGGTACCAGGATAGCTCCCCTAGTGCCAGTTATTACCAGTTCTTTCTTCAGGGTGAAGTACACCCTGATTAGCAAAAATAGCAATACTGAGATGTCACTATTCCACTTGCATTCTTGATTTCAGCTTAGACAGGAGAAGAGTAGCTTTTCAATGGTTCTTCCTTTTTTTTTTTTTAAAGTAGGCTCTGTGTCCAATACAGGGCTTTGAACTCATGACCCTGAGACCGAGAGTCACAGGCTCTACCAACTAAGCCAGCCAGGTGCCATGGTTTTTATTTTTTTAAGTAACAAAAAAATCAGCCCAGCTATCTTGAATCTCAGTATCAATTCAGGGGGATTATAAGAATATAGAAAAAAGGGGCACCTGGGTGGCTCAGGGGTTAAAGCCTCTGCCTTCGGCTCGGGTCATGATCTCAGGGTCCTGGGATCGAGCGCTGCATGGGGCTCTCTGCTCAGCGGGGAGTCTGCTTCCTCCTCTCTCTCTGCCTGCCTCTCTGCCTACTTGTGATCTCTATCTGTCAAATGAATAAATAAAATCTTAAAAAGAAAATATATATATATATATATACATATAGGAAAAAAAAAGTCTTTAGTGAGATTAAACAGCCAGAACCATATTACTAGTAATGAGGAGAAAAAGCTGATAAATCACATAGTCAAATTCAATTATTAATCTAATTTTCCACTTTATTCCTTGTATCAACAGATTAAGAAAGTGAAATTCTCCTACATGCTGACTTATAGATGTTTATAAGCACCACACAAACACTGTTTCACAAAGAGTAATATTCAGTAATCCCTTTAAATGCAGTTTTAATCTTTATTTTAAACTAAGCGTAATAATTTAATACAATAAGCTAAACACACACAAAACCTGTATATGCTGAACTACAAAAGTGGTTTCCATAGCCATATATGGTTTAGTCGAGTACACGTTTCCACAAACAAGTACTAACAAATAGGTTAATAAAACACTATCTCAAGTGCTTACCTTGCTATCAGCTTTTTAAGCAATACCATTCCTACTACTGAAAGCATTTATTTTTAGAAGCTTTAATGTGACCTGGGAAAATGAGTTCCCTTAAAATTTGACAACTAGTACATTATAAGCCCAAAAGGTTTTAAATCAAAAGCCTTCCAATACGGAAGAATTCACATGAAACTTTTAGTTTAAAAAATTAAAAAAAAACTTCTTGTAAAGAATACTAAAAAACAAATATCTTAGATAAACATTCCTACAAAAGACTGTTATTTTCCTGTATCATCTTCTCCTTTAAAAAAAAAAAAGCAAACCAGTTCACTCTCTTTTAATAATTAGATCACTGTAGTCTAAAAACTTTAGAATACATGAAACATATCTTAGCAATCATAGTCAAAGGGGTCCTATAGATTTCATATATTAAACAGCTATGGTTTAGCCTACAATGGCACAAATACACCCAATACATAAATACTACTTCATCATTTAAACAGTCAGTCAGAAGGAACTGCCTGGTTTGCAAGGTACTTCAACTTACATATGGCCATTAAAAACCCAGTAAATAATTCAAATACAGTCATATTAAGGGCAGGAAATTCAAGGCTCAAATATCACTCTAAAAATGAAGACATGAAAATAAAAGCTGAAAAATCTGTTTCTCCATCTTGCATATATACATGGCTAGAAACTGGAACCTCACTGTGAAAAATATACAGTTATTACATATGGCTTCCCCAGAAGATAATGAAGCTTCAGAAAGTACAGGTGTCAAGATCCATAGTTTGCTTCATCAAATGCTTTTCTAGCTCGTTTCAATTCTTCATTCATAGTAAGCAAGTCTTTAACCCTAGCAAATTTCCTTGGGTCCTTTCGAATCAAGAAGACGATATCTTCAACTTGTACCCGACCTTGTCTTCCAATTGACATTGCCTTGTGAGTCTATTACAAAGAAATAAATTAAATTAAACAAATCTAATATTTTACTCTTTTAATTTGCATTTATTTAATACCAGTAAGTTTGAAGATTTTCTCTTCTAATTATTATAGCTATTCATTTGTGAATTGTCTTTCTATTCGGGTCCTTTTTCCACTTTCTACTGTGTTATAGGAATGTTTCTCTTAATGGTTCATAGACATTTTTTAATACTAAAGACATTAAAACTATCAAATCTATTGAGGTTTCTTTTTTGATCTGTGTAGCTTTTGTCTTCATTTTTATAAAATAATTCTATAATTTCTTTAAAACCGCACACTTCATTGTCTCAGTAGTTGAGAAATAGTGGTAGGTTTTCTTAAATTCAAGAAAGTCTCATCTCCTATCATATATTCATCTTGTACAGAAACAAAAGTCTGGGGTGCCTAGGTGGCTCAGTGGGTTAAGCATCTGCCTTTGGCTCAGGTCATGATCCTGGAGATCCCAGGATGGAGCCCCAGGTCGGACTCCCTGCTCAGCAGGGAATCTGCTTCTCCCTCTGCCCCTCCCCCTGTTCATTCTCTCTCCTGCTCTCTCTCTCTCAAATAAATACTTTAAAAAACAAAGGTTCATCATAGCATTATTTCTAATGACTAAAAAAGGGGAATCTAAGTAGTAAGGCATTAAATAAATTTGGGCACATCCAATCAATTAATATTATGAAGTCATTAAAATTATAGAGTGTTATGCAAAGACATGGGGGATAGAGTTCTACTTAAGTGAAAAAGCAGGCTCTATGACAAAATATACTGTATGATTTCAATTTAATGAAGTTTAAGAATATGTGCAGGGGCGCATGGGTGGCTCATTGGGTTAAAGCCTCTGCCTTCGGCTATGTCATGATCCCAGGGTTCTGGGATTGAGCCCCGCATCAGGCTTTCTGCTCAGCATGGAGCCTGCTTCCCCCTCTCTCTCCCTCTGCCTGCCTCTCTGCCTACTTATGATCTTTGTCAAATAAATAAATTAAAAATCTTAAAAAAAAGTGTAAAAAAATAAGAAAATACTCACCAAAATCTCAGCATTAGTTTTCTCTAGGTGGAAGGATTATAGATTTCTATTTTCTTTCCTGCATGTTTTTTTTAAAGATTTTATTTATTTGAGAGAGAGAGACAGAGAGAGCATAGAGGGAGAGTGAGAGGGAGTAGCAGACTCCCCTATGAACTGACAGCCTGATGTGGGGTTTAATCCCAGAACCCTGAGATCATGACCTGGGCAGAAGGCAGATGCCCAACCAACTGAACCACCCAGGTGCCCCTTTCCTGAACATTTTTATACTTCCTAAATTTAATAAACATTATTTTTATAAATGGAAAAGAATGTTTAAAAATGCATACTCTGACACAGGAATTTTACTTCTATTATTCTGTATGAAAGAAATAATCCACAGGAACACAACCAAATTCAGTATTTCCATCCCTGTGAATATATCCAAGGAGATGGGAGGAAATTTCATGAATATGGTCGTTCAAAAGTATCTATTCACTTAATAATCCATAAGTAACTGAACTTCATTTAACTACTAAAATAACTGTGATTAGAATATAGGAAGTATGTACTGTAAAATTTTAAGTAAAAAATGTTTACCATGATTACCACTATGTAAGCATTGCATACTTTTTTCTAAAGACTTTATTTACTTATTTGAGAGAAAGCATGAGAGGAGAGACAGAGAAGCAGACTCCCTGCTAAGTAGGGACCCCAATGTGGAATTTCCAGGATCCTGAGATCATGACCTGAGCTGAAGGAAGAGGCTTTTTTTTTTTTAAATTTTCTATTAACATATAATGTTTTATTTGCTTCAGGGGTACAGGTCTGTGAGTCATCAATCTTACACAATTTACAGCACTCACCATAGCACATACCCTCCCCAATGTCCATAACCCAACCACCCTATCCCTCCGCCAGCCCCTCAGCAAGTCTCAGTTTCTTTCCTGAGATTAAGAGTCTCTTATGGTTTGTTGAAGGCAGAGGCTTAACTGATTGAGCCACCCAGGCTCAATCACTATATACATTTAAATAAATAGTGGAAGGAGGAAACTTACATTAGATGATTGCATTATGGTTATTATTTTTAAATTTTATTCAAGGATCGTATAATTATGTTCTTATAAATAAAATTCAGGAGATGGGAGAATATTGTATGTGTACATATGTACACGTGTATATCTTTACATATCTATGTATCTTTTTTTTTTTAAGATTTTATTTATTTATTTGACAGACAGAGATCACACGTAGACAGAGAGGCAGGCAGAGAGAGAGGAAGGGAAGCAGGCTCCCTGCTGAGCAGAAAGCACGATTCAGGGCTCGATCCCAGGACCCTGGGATCATGACCTGAGCTGAAGGCAGAGGCTTTAACCCACTGAGCCACCCAGGCGCCCCTTCTATGTGTTTTTAATGATAAATAGGAATTGGTAACTTCCACAAAAAGGCACTCAAATGGGTAAGATTATTTCAAAAGGATGGCATAGTTCTAGTCTTAAAGTTAGAATTTCAGATATATTACTCAGTTAACTAAGACCAATTACAAAAAAATCTTACCATTTCAGTGATGAACTCTATGACAAGGTCTTCAAGTATATCCACTGACTCAGTATAAGGATTCTGGTCATCCCCAAACCCATACATCATACATCGCACTGTAAAAGAACAATCATTTTTGTTTACTTGAACAAATTTAACAATTTACCAATATTTTTCTCAAATTATAAATGGACCAAGATAGAGAAGATACCTGTATGAACATATTTACATTGTGTCTGCAAGTATGGACTTAGATGTAAGGGATTTTAACCACAATCTCATAACCAACTATTCCTACCTGTCCTTCCCTAGTAGGAACTCCTGTTCCCTTCCAGCTACAAAACCCTGACATCAATATTCTTTCCCTAACCTCTATTACCTATTTGCCAACAACCCTGGAATAACTTGAATTAGGAAACTCCATGGCAGTGAAAGTATGAGTACCAATGGCTTAGTCCTCACTGGGAGTGTTCTGTGCATATATGGTGTAGGGTGAGGGGAGGGCAGTGGGGGCACTGGAAAAGAGAAGGCAAAATCTTTCTGATACCAACATAGGGAAAAGGACATGAGAGAAAGTGCTCCAATTTCTTCTTATATGAAGAAAAGAGGAATCAAATGGAGAAAGCAAACTATGTAGAATCTTGGTATTTCATATTTCATTCTCCAGATCAATGAATAGCTAACATCTGAAAGAACCATAGAAAATGCAAAAGAGAAAAAAATTCAATACAGAGTAATAAAAAAAAACCCCACCTCATTTAATCCTCACAACAACCCTTTCCAGTAGATACTACTATTACCCCTATCCCATTTAGGTGAGAAAACTGAGGCACTGAGCTAAGTGATTTATCCAAGGTCACACAGATAGTAAAGAGATAAAGCCCATGTTTGAACACAGCTGATCTGGCTCCAGAGTCTATAGTCCTACCCTCAACAGTATTATACTTCTTGGGCTTAAGCCAGATGAGATCTGGATGGATTATCATCCCATGAATCCCCAGTTAGTCTATGGACAGGCTTTGAGAAATCCTTGAACCCTGCTGAAATTATATGCAAAAATTTTATATATTGTTTGTGTGTGTGGATTGTTCTGCAAAGAATAATCCATTCTTACCAGATTCTGAAAGGGGTATATAAATGTTAAAACAACAACAATAACAATAACAACAAAAAACCGATCACAGGTTGGAAATGTTTTGTATCTTGATCTGAGTGGTGGTTATAAGAATATGTAAAAACATAAAATTCATCAAGCTGTTCATTTAAGACTAGTACCATTTAAGTATAGTAAAACAACAACAACAATAACAAAACCCTAGAATACTTCTAAAGGAAGAAATGAGTACATTAAGAGTAATTCTTATTTAGGAGAAGCAAAAGCTGGTCAAACTGAAAGGAGTATTAGGTACACCAGCCTAGGGGGGAAAAGAAAGGGGTGATTTGGAAGTCAGGCTGGGACAGAGATATCCCTAGGATTTAAACTGGCAAGAGCCTATAGGTCCAGATACACGGGTACCAAGCAAACACAAGAGCCAACATTTTTTCTCTTGGGTTCTGACAACTTTTTTGCCTTTTCTTTTTTGAAGTAATTTCAGATTTAACAAGAGTTGCAAAAATAGTACAGAGCTCCCAAATACCCTATATCCACGATACCCTGAGATGTTAACATCTTACAGAGCCACAGATATTTATCAAAACTAAGAAGTTAACACTGATACAAGTACAGAAGTTACTCAGATTGTACCAGTTTCTCAACTAATGTCCTTTTTCTACGTCAGGATCCCACACTATTTAGCTATTGTGCCTCCTTACTTTCTACTAAGCAGTGACAGTTCCTCAGACTTTTCTCATCTTTCACGACCTTGACACTCTGGAAGGATATTGGTTAGTGATCTGGTAGAATGTTCTCCAATATGGGTTTGTCTGGTGTTTTCTCATGATTTGACTGTGGTTACGCATTACCAGAGAGGGTACCATAGAGGTGATGAGCCCTCTTAATACATCAGATCAGAGGTACATGATGTTAATACATATTACTGGTGATACTGACTTTGATCATTTGGGTAATACTTTAGACATCACTTGTCTGCCAGGATTCTTCATTGTAAGCTTGCTATTCTGCCTTAAATATTTAAGGAAGATACTTTACAATTACCATTTTGGTGGGTGTCATTCACTAGTATGTATGTAAACTGTATTTGGTTAAAAGGGTTTGTAAAGACACCAAAAAATGTCAATGAATGCTTTGAAACTTTGTGTTACAGTAGCAAAAAATTTTTTAAAAAGAAGGTTTAGGAGAACAGATTTTGGCCAGAAAGGTCTATCAAGATCTAGGTAAGACAAGGAGAAGGTTGTGAAAATTCCGAATTCTTATCATCACAAAAATAAAGCAATCCAAGTAGAACAAAGGTTTCTACTAAGAACTAACAATGCAAACATCACTCTAGGATGCTCTGGTGTGGAATCTCCTTCTTAGGCTGATGTAAGAAGTAAAAACACATACAAATGTAGTAAACAGTATCAAAGGTGGATTAAGAGTGGTCAGCTTTAGATGAGAAATTGACATGGAGGATCTGAGTCATTAAAAAAATAAAAATATAACCTACTAACTGCACATTCAAGAGCATTTGGGAACCACTTGTCTGATCCAGCATAAATAAACCATATATTCACGTGTTGTCTCATCTGTCAATACTCAGCCACAACTATGTGTAAAGGACACAGGATGGAGAGCCCGTTGTCACAGTGCCTTTCAGGGGGTGACCTTAACCATCACTAGGAACAGCAGGGCTCCCTCTTGCTGCTGCCAAAAAGAGTCAAACATGTCTATTGAGGGAATGCGCTACAGAACAAATACATTATAATCTCTATTCCACTGTCATGTATTACACTGTTCATCACCTTTCTGTCTTGTCCAATGCCTTAGTCCAAAGCCCCAACTTAATTCTTTACTCTTGGCACCTGTCCCACAATCCATGAAAGCCTTTGACTTGTAGTCAAAGGAGTTCTGCTGCAATAGTAAGGGACAAAAAAAGTAATGGAGGTAATATTCTAAGGCCCTGAATTGAAACACTAATCACATTTCCTCACTTAAAAAAAAAAGAAAAGAAGAAAAAAGTGTATACACCCACCCACCCACCTACACATATATAACTTGGGGTTAGGATCACTAGTATCTACGATTCAGAAGTTAATGAGAATTTTATAAGCAAATCAGAGAATACTGTCTCCACAGAGAAACACATCCAGAACATTAATCTACTTTGAACAGACGTGTCCAAAACTTTTTGTCTGTAATTAAATTGTTGTCAAATATTACTTACATTCTTTAGAAAAAAGTCTCTTCCTTTTACCCTGTCCGCCTTCTGCACCTCCTCCAATTTCTTCATTTTCTTCCTCAAACTATAAGTTAGAACATATATACAGAAATGTCAAGCACTGCATTTGATTTTTAAATAATTAACATTAATTTTTTTCCATTTTCCAACACTGATATCATGCCAGAAAGCCTAAAAAAAATCATGAAATCTGAGCATTTGGGGAGCTTTAAAGACTATCCAGTCCGACTTCCCACTCACGCAGGAATGGCTTCTACAATGTCCCTAAGAAATAATCCTACTGCCTCTTCTGGAAGAGTTCCAATGGCCAAATTTTATTATTTATTTTTTAACCAACTAGGTAGCCTATTACTACAGTTTTACTATTAAGAGTTGGTATTTAAAACAAAGGGGTTGGTATTGAATCAAAGTAAGCAAAAGTAGTATTTACTAAGCACTGCTTATACAGAGCTAGGAACTTTCCTCAAATAAGCCTTAACCCCATTTTATGACAAAAAACCAGGCTTAAAGTCAAGGAGCTTGCTCACAGAAACAGAAATTTTGGAATCCAGATTCCCTAACTTTCGGTCCATTATTTTCCTCCAACTTTACAGTGAGCATATAGTTCTGTTACCAGCGGCAGTGTTCGTTGCTAATGAGAGCTAACAAATACTAGCTTGTCCTCTGATGACTGTCCAGGCGATTCACACTGTCTAGCAAATACAGACCCTAAAGCAAAGAACAACGAGCCACCTCTCTACTCTTCTTAACGTCCTGCCCCACGTACTAAGAGATGAATCCGAAGGGAAAGGCTAGCACGGTGTGAAGTCCCCGAACTCTCTCGAGTGAGTTCGCTAAGGAAAATCTCGAGTGATTCTGAACTCAGGCTCTGCTTCTGTACCCCAGAGAGTGAAGAAAAGAGTGGGTTGGAACGGTGGTGGTCACTCACAGTAGGATCTTCCTCTTCGTCTGCCATACCCCCAGCCAGCCTACGTGGCTCCGCCGCCTCGCTCCCAGCGGGTTTTACTATTTCCTCTGCCTCACTTCCGGTGACGCGCCGGGCGGGGCGGGGCCTAGTCGGCCCGTGGGGCGGGGCGGGGGAATACAAGCAGACTAATAGCAGACGCCCGCGGAGTTTAGGGAGAGCGGCGTGGGCTTTAGGCTTTGTGGTCAAGATCACGATTTAATAAACATTAGCAAAGAAAATGAAATCGTGGGCTGATTGGTGTGTATCTTGTTGTGGCCCTGAATTGGCCTCTACATCTCGAATCACCGGTTCCTGTTTCGGGGCTGTGAAGCTCTGCGTCATTGGGGGTGCCGGGGTCCTTGGGCTGCCCCAAGAGTGTATTTACACAATTTTAACAATTTATAGTTACACTGTTATGAATTGACAAGTACTACACGGGTTATTGGATATGTTTTTCTTCGCTACTAGTTTTTAAGAGGAAAACACCACCCCTTAGACTGAGGATTAAATATTGTGTTCAGAACAATGAGAAAAACCAATGGCATTAGAAGGCTGAAGCTAGGGATATCAGATGTTATGCATGCAAGACATGATGCCACACAAGGAAAAGTCCCACAATGAATGTCCTGCTAAACATTCATGCGAATGAAAAATTTTTCATTATCTGAGCCTAGAACTTAACTTTGTTAACATATAGACACAAAGCATGTCCTATGCTCTCAATTTATATTTAATTTTCTAGGAATACAACTGTGAGATAATATAAAATACATATAGTGGTCTCTGGTGCCAGTTCCTGGCAAAGAACTCCTAAAACCCTTGAAATTTCCTAAGTGATAAGAGCATAAGAGCGTCTTTTGTTCTCATGAGGCAATTCAGGGTGGGCTCCTGGTTGGGGCTGGTCACCAGAAAGACCAAGCCATGATCAGGAGGTTGGAGTTTTCAGCCCCAGCTCCCATTCTCCAGAGAGTGGAGGGAGGCTGAAAATGTAGTTAATAATTGATCATGCCTATACGATGCATAAGAAAAATCCCAGTAGTACCGGATTTGGAGAGCTAACAGGTTGGGGAACACATCCGCCTGTGGAGAGAATGACATACCTCCAGCTCCACAGGGACAGAAGCTCTTCACTTAGCACCCTCCCAGACCTCACTCTCATCATCTGGCTGTTCATCTAAGTAATATTTCCCTGAGTTCTGTGACCTGTTCTAGCAAATAAATCGAAAGGGGAGGAAGTCATGGGAACCTCTGGTTTGTAGCCAAGTTGGACAGACATATGGGTAACCTAAAGCGGGAGGCAGTCTTGTGGGACTGAGCCCTTAGCCATGGGATCTAACACTATCTCCAGGTAGGTAGTGTCAGAATTGAGTTAGATTATAGGACACCCAGCTGGCATCACAGAACGTTTGGTGTGGGAAAAGAAACCCACATTTGGTGACCAGAAGTGGAATGTTCTTTGTGAAAATAAAGAAGAAAGACACAGGGAGGAATGAACTGACAGTTTTTCCCAAAATAGTAAGTACCCTAAAACTGAAGGGATATTGTACTTTCTTTTGTTTGGAACTTACCAAGAACTATGAACCATTTCAGGAAATAATGTCACCATCACTTGTAATAATTTGAGTAGACCAAGGACTGGAGTCCTTCTGCATTTGTAGCTCCTGCATTCATAGTCATTCTACAGATAGGTGCAAGCATCTGAAATCATTTTACCCTCTAGTGTAGTCATGCCTGAGCATTCATATCTTGAAACACATATTATAATTCACAATCTATATTTTATCTTTATATTACAATAGGGCATTATATATTATTTTTAAATTATTGGATAGTTAGGTATATTTGTTATTTGTTGTCCTGTAATAAATTATCCCTAAATTTAGTGGTTTAAAACAAACATTTATCACACATTTTCTGTGGGTCAGGAATTAGGGTGCAGGTTAGCTGGGTGCGGTTCAGCTAGCTCAAGGTCGCTTATGTTGCTGGCAGGGTGTTTGGCTAGGACTGCAGTCTTCTCTGAGGCATTAATGGGGAAAGATCCACATCCCAAATCACTTACATGGTTGTCCACAGGATTCAGTCCCTTCAGGTTGTTAGACTAAGGGCCTCAGTACTTCACTGGCTATTGCCAGAGGCCTCCCTCAGTTTCTTGCTACATGGTCCTCTCCAAATGGCAGCTTACAACATGGCAGCTGCTTCTCTCAGCACAGATGAGGGAGAGAATTAGGAACACCCAAGACAGAAATCACAGGGGGTTTTTTTGTTATTGTTTTGGTTTGGTTTTTTTGTTGTTTTATGTTGTTGTTTTGTTTGTTTTTTGGTAACCTAACCCTATAAGTGGCATCCCATCGCTTCTGTCCTATTCTATTTAAGAGAATTCAATTAAGTGCAGCCTACAGTCAAGGAGAGTCAAGGTATACTACACAAGGATGAGTATACCAGGAGGCAGATATCATTGGAGTTCTCTGAGAGACTGCCTACCACAGTTCATATGATCTGTGAATGTCATTTCAGAATAATAAAGGAGACATAATACTTTTGTTATCTAAGGAATATTGTTGAGTCTGATAGGGTTGAGAATTGCTGTGTTAGATAGTGATGAAACTCTGGCCTTGTCCGGGAGTTCAGGTAAAAAACATTCAGAGTGTCTGTTATCAATGCACAGATAAAATGTACTGGGTGTACACCAAGAAGTATTATGCAGCAATCAGAAGTAGTAGATTGATAATGTGGATGGAGCTTAGAAACATAGAGATAAATTTAAAAAGAAACACAATGAGATCTATAATGTAAATTAAATATAGAGACACACAAAAAGTAGATATTTTACAGGAACAAATTAAAAAAACATAGACATAAAATACATTGAAAGGTCGTGGGGCAATGCACATATAAGTAACAGGTGAAGGACTTTGGAAGGCCAATTATATTAGTATGTCATGAACTGCAGAGCATCAATAATTCAGCCTTCTGAACCTGAGATCCAAAATATAAAAGATTTAAAAAATGCAGTTATGAGCAGAGCAGAAATAAAGCACAGAGAGTGAAAAGTAATTGTATGCTTCAATGAATTGTTTCAGGTGAATTACCAGAGCCACCAGAGCCCAGTTTGTTAGGTGGGGCTGCAGGAAATGAGGTTGGAATGAAGCTGGAGTTAAAGTGTGAAAGGCCTGGCACTCTCTTTTCAGAGACTGAATTTCACACTGCAGAATTCCTGGGAGGTCTTTCAGCAGAAGAGACACACGACCCTATCTTTAAAAAAAAGGGGGGGGGGGCGCCTGGGTGGCTCAGTGGGTTAAAGCCTCTGCCTTCGGCTCAGGTCATGATCCCAGGGTCCTGGGATGGAACCCAGCATCGTGCTCTCTGCTCAGCAGGGAGCCTGCTTCCTCCTCTCTCTCTGCCTGCCTCTCTGCCTACTTGTGATCTGTCTGTCAAATAAATAAATAAAATCTTAAAAAAAAAAATCACTTCAGCAGGGAGACCTAGGATGAGAGATGATTAGAACCTGAATTAAAAAGAAGGAAATTTAGGAGGTAGAATTTACAGGACTTCGTGTCTGAATCAATCTGAGAGCTACGGAGAGAGAGGTTTACATCCAGATGGATGGAATGTTATTAATATAAACTGGAAAGTAAAATGGGAAAGCTATAGGGGTGGGGGAAGAAAATGAGCTCAGTTTTAAGAGTCTAGAGATGTCCTATAGACAGACGGACATGTAGACCTGGAAATCCACAGAGAAATTAGGACCAAAGAAAACAGTGTGGAAGACATCAACACAAAGGTGACAGTTTAAAGACTGCATAGCAACTAAGGCAAGAGAGAAGGGCGGCACAGAGCAGATACTTAGGAACGGTACATCAAGAAACAGAAAAGACGGGGCGCCTGGGTGGCTCAGTGGGTTAAAGCCTCTGCCTTCGGCTCGGGTCATGATCTCGGGGTCCTGGGATCGAGCTCCGCATCGGGCTCTCTGCTCGGCGGGGGGCCTGCTTCTCTCTCTCTCTCTCTGCCTGCCTGTCTGCCTGCTTGTGATCTCTGCCTGTCAAATAAATAAATAAAATCTTAAAAAAAAAAAAAAGAAACAGAAAAGACATGGGCGCCTGGGTGGCTCAGTGGGTTAAGCCTCTGCCTTCGGCTCAGATCATGATCCTGCATCAGACTCTCTGCTCAGCAGGGAGCCTGCTTCCCCGCCCCCCACCCCCATGCCTGCCTCTCTGGCTACTTGTGATCTCTCTCTCTGCCAAATAAATAAATAAATAAAATCTTAAAAAAAGAAAGAAAGAAACAGAAAAGACAGACAGAATGGTCTAAGAGGTAGTGTTGAAAGAAATTTCTAGACCCACAATGGAGCCTTTCCTGCCCCAGATCCATATCAGCAAATGGAAACTCAATTGCTCTGTTTGACCAGAAACGCAGCATATTCCTTAGCCAATCCCCAAATGCCAGGTCAATTCTGGGCTTTCTTACTCCCAACAAGGTTGACTACCAGCCAGCTAATCCGATATATTCATTTTTCTCTTTCTTTTTCTTTATTCTTTATCCTATAAAAGCATTGTGCCTTCCACCCCATTTTGCAGTTCTCCAAGACTGTCCGCTTCATGAAGTATTCAAATCCAAGGCCTTTTCCTAAATCTCTTTAATCATTTTGAACAGTAGGAAAAGATAAAGAAGAAAGATGAGGAGGAAAAGTACATATTTTGAGAGCTAAAAGAGAACATTTTTCAAAAAGAAGCAAGTGGTCAGGAATGCTCTATGCCACAGAGATTAAGAGTTTAAGAGATTTAAGATGAGATCTTGGGTCTGACAATTAGGAAGTGGTAGAATAATCTGGACAAAATAGTTCCAGGACAATAGTGAAGACAGAAGCCAGATTATAAGAGGTTAAGGAATGAGTGTATAGTTGGACAGTGAAGGGTAGAAAAACAAAGAGATGAAAATAGCCTTAAAGGGCAGTAGGATCAAGGAAAGTGGTCTTTGAATAAATGATTACCAAATGAGTAAAGCTGTGATTCTGTGCTGGACGCTTAGCTAACTGCTAGAAAAAGTCAGGTTTTCATTATGGGGGGGTGGGGGGGGAGTGGAATGAGCTTCTAAAGGAAAGGTTAATGACAAAAGAGATTTGTTCCCGAAAGAATGGAGTCAGCACAGAGGCAGACAGCAGTAGCTGATAGGAGGGAGAAGTAGAGCTGAGTTGTGGGAGAAAAATTTGGACAGAAAGGCAGTGGGGGAGACTATCAGAAATGAGAAAAACAGGGGGCTGGGTGGTGGGCTTGAGGCATGTATTAGGATGGGATAGGAGAAGGCAGGCAGGTAGTCCCAAATACCCCAAATCCAGGAGAAGCTAAGTAGTCTCACCCTCACTCTGCTCCCACCCTCCACCCCACCCCCACTCCTTTCCCTCCATCCTAGTATACAGACTTCTACAGTGCCACTCCCTGTTTGGGGCTGAGTGAGACAGTGTCATTTTTTTTTTAAAGTGGCTTTCAGAATTTCCACAATAATCTTGTGCGGTCTTAACCATCTGCTTCTTTACCAAAGAATGCCTGTACCCTTTGGTTAAACTTGCAGGCTCTGGGGTCAGATGAGTCGGTTTTAAAATCCTAGCTGTACTTGGGGCACCTGGGCAGCTCAGTCAGTTGAGCGTCCCACTCTTGCTTTCTGCTCAGGTCATGATCACAAGGTCGTGGGATGGAGCCCCGAGTTGGGCTCAGTACTCAGCACAAAATCTGCTCAAGATTCTCTCTCTCCCCCTCTGCCCCTCCCAGTACCTTGTGCAAGAGTGCCCACACTGGCACACACAAAGACTCTCTCTTTCAAAAAAACCCAAAAAATCCTAGCAGTACTACTTACCAGCTGTACTATTTTTGAGACAACTTACTTGACCTCTTAATACATCCCTTCTTTACCTGTGAGATGGAGATAATTTACTAACCTTCTAAGGTTATTAGGACACTTGGATGCGTTAACACCCAGAAGGTGCTTTGAACTGTACCTGGCATGTAGTCAACATTCTGTGTCAGCTGTTTTCATTTCAGAACCTATCTTTCAGCAGCATCTTCTGCTGTTCTCCTTCATGAACTCTACATTCCAGTTCCACAAGACCACATTCAATTATTCACACAACAAATATTTCACAAGCACCTGAAATATGTGCAGCACTGGTAATGGACTGTGGATAAAATGGCAAACATTGAAAATACACAGTCCCAAGCTCATGAACCTTACAGTGTAGCAGGGGGACATGAACTGAATAGATACTGTATGCTCTAATAGTTTATGATGGGGAAGACAACCCAAGAAGGTCAGAGATGCCTTCCTTGAGCTGGCAGGGTTTGAGCTGAGACCTGAGGGATAAACAGAGTTAGCCAGTGAAGGAGAAAGGCAAGAGCATGCTGTATCCCCAAATTTATCCTGTGCCTTCCCATCTCCATGCCTTTGATCACTTTACTCCTTTCCCACTAGAATACCTTCTTATTGGAATGCTACATGTGCCTTTCCAGCCCAGCTAAAATCTCTGCACCTCCACTAAGCCTCCCCTGGGCTCTCCAGCTGAAAGCACTTTTTCCTTTACTCTCCCACAACACTTAATTTTCATTTTCTTTCAACATTTCTCACTTTCTCTTGTATTTTCTGGTGATTTATACACACAGCTTATCTTGTCTACTAAATCTTATTAAAAACAGAGTCTGTTTCTCATTCATCTTTGAGCTCCCAAAGGCTAATACATTCCTTAGGCTCTGAAGTCCTGGAATAAATATTTGTAGCATAAATTAATGCCTGTTTAACATCCTTTTTCAAATACGCTGTAATTCAAATGAAGCTATTGTTGCAAGCTGGCCCTTTGGGACTGAACTTACTCTTTGGTTAAACCAGAATGCCATTGTCATGGTCCCCATGACTGATTAATGTTCACCACAGTGACCACAACAACCCGAACAAATAGGCCACTGTTCTTGACTGACAGGTGTTTGGCAACAACTGCCTGTCTTCCAGTGCTGGCTGAAATGAACTGAGAAGGGACTGTCTGAACTGAGTTCCCAGTCAGTGGGGCTCTATTTATTCCTTGCAGTTTGGCTGCAAAAGCCCGAGGCCCAGGCTTTGGCCTGATGGAAGGCTATATGGTGTTTTCCAGGGTGACAGAGACACTAATGCTTGGAACAAAACCATCAAAGATTAGTATCAGTGGAAAGCATCCCAATTTGAAGCAGTATGAAAACAAGGGGAAGGAGCTCTGAAGTCAGACCGACCTGGGTTTGGATCCTAACTAGCCATTTGATGTGACCCATGTGCCTTCTTTGAGTTTCAGATTTCTCATTTGAAAAATATTCTGCAGGGGTGCCTGGGTGGCTCAGTGAGTTAAAGCCTCTGCCTTCGGCTCGGGTCATGATCCCAGGGTCCTGGGATCGAGCCCCACATCGGGCTCTCTGCTTAGCGGGGAGCCTGCTTCCTCCTCTCTCTCTCTCTCTGCCTGCTTCTCTGCCTAATTGTGATCTCTGTCTGTCAAATAAATAAATAAAATCTTTTTTTAAAAAAAGAAAAATATTCTGCAAAAGTTATGAAGATCAAAGCTAATGTCATTATATACATAATGCCTGTGCTCTATTAAATGTGTTCATTCATCTATCTTCTCCAATACAGTTTGTTCTCGAGGGCAGGGACTCATTTTTGCCTTTATTCCTGCAAAATCTAGCAAAGTGCTTAGCACATAGTAGACACTGGTTAATATTTTTTAAACAAATGATTAAGAGCAACAGTAATAACTAGCCTTTATGGAATGCTTACTTCATGCCAGGTATTGTTGTAAACAGTTTGTTTAATCCGTCAATGACCTTAGAAAGGAGCAACCAATACAACCCAATTTTACAGAAAGAAAACTTGAATTTAATTTTTAAAATATAATATTTGCTAGACTCTAGACAAAAGATATTGTATTTGATATATTTTTGTTGTTGTTTGTTTTGCTTATTATGTTAAGCAGAAATCCTGCAATGAAAGGTACTATATTTGCTAGACTCTAGACAAAAGATATTGTATTTGATATATATATATATTTTTTTAAAGATTTTATTTATTTATTTGACAGACAGATCACAAGTAGGCAGAGAGGCAGGCAGAGAGGCAGGCAGAGAGAGAAGGGAGGAAGCAGGAAGCAGGCTCCCTGCTGAGCAGAGAGCCCGACGCGACGCGGGGCTCAATCCCAGGACGCTGGGATCATGACCTGAGCTGAAGGCAGCGGCTTTAACCCACTGAGCCACCCAGGCGCCCCTGTATTTGATATATTTTTTTGTTGTTGTTTGTTTTGCTTATTATGTTAAGCAATTTTTAAAATATAAAATTCTTGGTATAACAGATCTTGGAACAAAAGTCTGGTGAGATTCGTTTTATTCGATCAAAAGATAAACTACTTTATAAAACCTGGAAAAGAAAAAGTGTGGTAGAGAGAGAAAGAAGGACATAAATATAAGAGTGGGAAGAAGGAGTAGGAAGAAGAAAGACACGTAGAAAAAAGAAACAGAAATGGGCAAATTCTGAGCAAAGTATAAAATAACTACTTAATCAAAATAAGATACTGTGGTCTATCACTGTCCTTTGAAATAGTAACTAGCCAACTAATCAATCACTCTTCTCAGCTCTTCAACTGTCATGTCTTTGTCCTTAAACCTTATTTGTAAAAAAACAAAACAAAATAAAACAAAAACCTTTATTCGTAAATTCTGAGAATGACAGGGAAAAAGACTTATCTTTCAGAGAGTGACAAAAATTGGAATGGTTTTGAGGCGCCTGGGTGGCTCAGTCAGTGAAGTGGCCAACTCTTGATTTCAGCTCAGGTCATGGTCTCAGGATGGTGGGATGGAGCCCTGAATCAGGCTCCGTGCTCAGTGGGGAGTCAGAGTCAGCTTGAGAGTCTTCCCTCTCCTTCTGTCCCTCCCCCTGCTTGAGTCTTCTCTCGCTCTCTAAAATAAATAAATAAATCTTAAAAAAAAAAAAAAAAAAAGGCGTGGTTTCCTTCTAGTACAAAATGAGGAGATAAAGTTATCACCAAAACAGCAAATGGCATGAGCAAAAACTGTGAAAGCAAACGGTACATTTGAAGAACACCGAAGTCTTTTCAAAGCTGGAAGCTTAAAGTCTACCACAGGGAGGACAGTGGAAAGTGCTACCGGAAGGCCATGAATAGCAGGGTAAGGAGTTAAACAATATTTAGCACCCAGTGCTTGCTGTTATGGGAAACAACAGTTGTGATTTTGAGCAAAATTTTCTAGTCCTCAGTTTAGAAGACCAGAACTATTGCTTGAGTGTGACACTGGGTAGTTTTACCCTAAACCTCAGTTTATCTCCAAAATAGGGTAATAAGGCACTTGTGAGGATTAAATAGGATCATACAACAAGGTGTGGTAGCTTTGGAAATGTCAAAACATTATATAAATGTAAGTTTTCACTACTGGAGGATAAAACTGATGTTTAAAGAAGACTGACATAGTAAAATCACTAACATGATGGCTGTGGGATTAAAAAGGGAAAAATCTGGGGGCACCTAGGCGGCTCAGTGGTTTAAACCTCTGCCTTCGGCTCAGGCTATGATCTCAGGGTCCTGGGATAGAATCCCGCATCGGGCTCTCTGCTAAGCAGGGAGCTTGCTTCTCTCTCTCTCTCTCTCTCTGTCTCTCTGTCTGCCTCTCTGCCTACTTGTGATCTCTCTGTCAAATAAATAAGTAAAATCTTTTTTTAAAAAAAGGGAAAAATCTGAATGACATCTTGAAAAAAGTTAATTGACTCAAAGATAACTGACAAATTTAAACTTTAGTGATTGGGGGAAAAATATTAATCATAGAAACTGGGAAGTCGGAGGGGAATTGCATTTGGCTTTTAACATTTCAGGTATCAGCAGAACATCTATTAGAAATTAAGATTGGAACTTGGCTAGGACATCAACTTAAGAACTCTGCAAAGAGCTAGTAGTTGAAACCATGAACAGAATAGGTCACCAAGTGAGAGTAAATAATGAGAAAAAGAGGGTGTAGGTTTCTTAGGAACATCTGTATTTAGGTGGAAAAACCTGAGTAAAGACAACCATTAGGTGCAGATCAGTGAGGCTAGCACTGTTCAATAGTAACCAAAAAAAAAAGGAGAAATTTTTTAGTTGAAGGTGAGCTACATGATCAATCCAAATTAGTAAACATGAATTTATTTAGGACTTGGTTTGGGCTCTCTGGGTGCAGGGAATCAACAGTCAGTTGCTAGTGATATTATTAGTGTTGATGCTGATTTAGATAACAATTGATGAAAAATTCAAAGGCCAAGACAATTACGGATTTTTATGTTGTTTTGCATATATGCATAAATATATCTGGCTTTGTCTTAGGTTTTGTCCTTTGTATCTTCCTCCCAACGTCCCCCCCCCCCCCCCGCCGGCATTTCTGTGTATTTTTGCAAGGAGTCTGTCTTGCATCAGACTTCTTGTGGCTTGCCTTGCTTCTCCACTTCAGCTCTTAGAAGGAGACATTTTGGGAGCTTTTTTTCCTGTAACTAAGGGGCTGCAGTCAGCAGATGACACTGCAACAAGAGGGGCATTTAGTTCTTTTAGGACCTTGTCAAATCACTGGTAACCTTACTTAAAATTTCGGCCTCCGAAGATTGAGTTGCACTCTCGCCACATTTTTTTTGAGAGACAGAGCGCGGGCAGGCATGGGGGTGGGCAGAGGGAAAGGGAAACAAGCAGACTCCCCAGTGAGCAGGAGCCCCACCCAGGTTCCATCCCAGGACCCCAGACTGTAATCTGAGCCCAAAACAAGAATTGGAGGCTTCAGCGACTGAGCCACCCAGGCGCCCCTTGCGTTTTAATAGAGTTGTGCCCAATTAAAGATTTTGAATTACAAAATGCAACCTGCGGCTTTGTCTCCTCCACTCTACCCCCATCATTAGGCTGTAGATATCTTTCCTCAGCTTGTGAAAGTCTTGTGAAAAGCGTTGTCTTGATATCCCCGATTTCTGGTTAAACTGTCCAAGGTGACCCCAGAATTCAGCTAAATACTACAGAGTATTGAGCATCTCCTGAAAGTTTAAAGGAAAATCCACAGAAACAGGCACTTATCTGTATGTTTCCCGATAGAGTGGAGATTTAGGGTCTGAAATATGTGACTTGTTTCTGTTACAATGTTTCTTACTTCATTCCGAGAGTTCAGACGGAGCCTAACTATTCTGATTCCCATAAGGAGTAAGAAAGAAGTGATAAAGTGATGTAGGTCAATTATTTCTCAGTAAAACTGGAGAAAAAATTCTGGCATACCCAGTAGCAAAAGGGAAGAAAGAAAGAAGGAAAATAAAAGAAGTAAAGGTAAGAAAGGGCAGCGAAGCAAAAGCAAGTCTGGAGGTCTCATGAGCCCTGCTGTCAAGACTTTCCTTTTTTTTTTTTTTTTTTAAATTTCTTAAGATTTTATTTATTTGACAGACAGAGATCACAAGTAGGCAGAGAAGAAGGCAGACAGAAAGAGAGGAGAAAGCAGGCTCTCCGCGGAGCAGAGAGCCCGATGTGGGACTCGATCCCAGGACTCTGGGATCATGACCTGAGCCGAAGGCAGAGGCTTTAACCCACTGAGCCACCCAGGTGGCCTGTCAAGAATTCTCATAATTGGAATCCCAGGACCTTTCCGTCGCAGGAAGGTTGCTGCTCACACACACACCAGCTGTCACAGCGCAGAAAAAAGTGCAAAGCTGCAAGTCTTTACCTATCCAAATTCACCGACATGAACAGGTCAGGTTAGGCCCCCGCGCTACTGCCGCAAAGACACCCAGAAAAATGTGGTTACCATGGCCACTTCGGAAGCCTTCCGGAAGGCCCTCTTCTCACGCGTGTGTACACAGCAAGCACCGCCCATACGAGTCCCCTAGCTCCGCAATCTGCTAGCCACTCCTGAGTGCATTCGGCGCTCGCCTCTCTGCCCTTGCGCCTGCGTACTACGCCTTCTACCCGTCGCTGCGGCCCCGATCGGGAAGTGTCAACACCGAGCTGGGTTCTCCAGTCTTCACCGATACCACTCACAGCTGATCCCGGAACCCCTAGCCAGGCCCGGGCCCAGCCGCCATGACGAACGGTGAGAGCCAATACCCAGAGTGGAGAATGGGAGTAAAGGACGAGGGGAAACGCGGCGGGCGGGGCCGGGACTGACGTGGCCATTCTCCCCGCCCCCTCCCAGCCCAGCCCCACCATGGCCTTTCAGTGCCCCGAACCCTGTTCCCCAAACCCTTCCGCGGTTCCCCGGTTCAGTGCCCATCTAGAAATACCAGTGCCTTTCGTCTCCACACCCCGAGCCCTCAGTCCTTAGGAAGAGAAAGTCTGTGCTTTCTCTTCCCCCTTCCTAAAAGTTCGTTCTAGCCCTTGCAAGGCTTCTGGGCAGGCCAGTCCCAGTTGAACTATTGCTTTTGCACCAGAGAAGAGAAAGGATCCTCCTCTCAGCCCCTACGTTTTCATACTTTCGGACTGTAGCTTCGTTGGGAGGACCAAAAAATCACAGAGGGTGTCAAGCCTCACACTTTTTGGAGGCGAATGTAGACCTTTAAACAAAGTTCTTGTTTTGAAAAAAATGCCAGAAAGCTTTCTCTTGTTTGATTCTAAAGTCCTGCCTGAGAGTGATCCCACTTGGAGATCCTCGCTAGTGTTGCAGAGGTTGGGTTTAGACACTGCCTCTTCTAAACGATGTGGCAGTTGCAACCCTGTTTATCCGACCTAATTTTCCAGACGCCTTCAGACACTTTATAGACATGATTGCCGAATTCCAGGGAGTTGCAGGAAGCAGGACTTTTATGGTCTTTAGAGTCAGCTTTACAGAAAAGAAGAGAAGGCCTCCTAGTATGATTTGAGGGGCACAGGAAAGCATTTCTTAGAAGTACCTTTTCCATAAGCCTGGCAGGGGGGACTCACATTTCACCTCCTTGTAAATGTTGGCATTGTCTGCAAGAACTTATGAAAGTAAAAGAATATATTAAACTATCATTCAACATAAGAATTGCATGCATGTGTTAATTTACTGGACCCTTTCTCATGTGACAGCTGGCTATGAGGTAGTTTTACTGGAGAGAGGGAGATAGAGTGGTGCAGAACTGGCAGCTACTGATTATGTAAAATAGCCTTTTGAAGCTTCCTGGGCAAGTCACAGGGCTGAAGTTACTAAGCACAGTACCAGAAGGAACATCACTGGAGGAAGAAATCATCCAAGCCAGGAAATAAGAGAGCAGTCTGATACGTAATAATCACTGAGTAAATTTTAGTTACCTTCCCTCCTTTTATGGTCTGATTTTTTTTTTTTTTCCAGTTAGGTGCTTCATTGTGCTTACATGTACAAGAAATAGCTTGTTTTACATATGCAAGAAAAAGAACTAATTGTTCAACGCTTTTTTCCACAATTGTTCTATGTTGATACTTCAGATACTTTTTTTTTCAAGAATCTGTTATTCTAGCTGAAATTTGGTTTGTACATAGGGTATTGTGCATGAGGTGCAAGATAAGCATAGGAAAATTGTAGTTTTATGAACTCTAACTCTTGCTCTTTCCAGTTAAGCTTTAGTTTTTGCCTTAACATATTCAACAAAGGCAGATTTGAGAGACTTGGCTAAACATCTGGCTCTCCTTTATCACATGAGTGACTGATGATAGCAACATGGGTACTTTCCTCAGCTCGGCTCCAAGGATTCTTAAGCCTCTCTCAAACTTTTACCAACACTGGCCATTCCTGGGAGACTGATTTGTGATGCACTCTTCTCAGGACTTATAGCTGTTGAAAGGGGAGGAGAGGGTGCAGTGAAATCTTTATAAGGGGGTTGTCTACGAGCAATTTGGGGAACAATGAAGTAACCTTGTTAGTCCCAGGATTTTGGCTCAATCTTGTCAAGTGTTGGCATTGCTAGTTGATTTTAGCATCTTGATATTATATCATTCTGTTCTCTTTGGAGTTCTCAAATGGGATCACCTGTCGCAAGCTAGACTTGTACCAAAGGTGTGTATGTGTTTTTTTTCTTTCTGTAACAGTGTACTCCTTGGATGGGATTCTGGTGTTTGGTTTGCTCTTTGTTTGCACCTGTGCTTACTTCAAGAAGGTACCTCGTCTCAAAACCTGGCTGCTATCAGAGAAGAAGGGAGTTTGGGGTGTGTTTTACAAAGGTATGATCATCCCTGGACAGTGGGGTGCTACTAAGTGTAGGGGGGAGGGGGATTGGCCTGCAGTGTGTTTGGTTCCACTTTTATATAATTTTATTTTAGCATCAAGGTAATTTTAATATTCTCCATGGTGTAAAAGCATCTAAATAAAAGCAGTTTACACTGGCCTAGAACTGTTGGAATTTCTTCCCAATGAAAAGTTTTTCTGACTTTCGGAAAAGAATATATTGGAGTCTCTTTTAAGACTGAGTTCATTGGGGCACCTGGGTGGCTCAGTCGTTGGGCATCTGCCTTGGGCTCAGGCCGAGATCCCAGCCTCCTGGGATCGAGCCCCGCATCGGGCTCCCTGCTTGGCGGGAAGCCTGCTTCTCCCTCTCCCACTCCCCCTGCTTCTGTTCCCTCTCTCTCTCGTGTCTCTCTCTATCAAATAAATAAATAAAATCTTTAAAAAAAAAAAAAAAAGACGGAGCTCATTAACTCAGATGCTTTTTTTACTTTTTATTAAGGGTATATCCTACCTACCTAAATCTTTTTTCAAAATAGAACAAAATACAAACTACAAAAAATACAAAATACAAACAGTGTATTCACCTAGAACCTATGGCTTATGGCTAGTATTTAAATGCATCCCCAGGTGGGTTCTTGAGAACCTTGATAGGTCTCTTTATCGTGACTAAAGATTTCAAAATACCACCTTGAAAATAAGGACTTACATGAAAGGCAGGGTGTAATTTCTTTTCTCTTTTTACTGTTGTCTGCCAGCTGCTGTGATTGGAACCAGGCTGCACGCTGCTGTGGCAATTGCCTGTGTTGTAATGGCCTTTTACGTCCTGTTTGTAAAATGAATTCCAAAGCATCCGTCTCTTCAGCTGCCAACCAAGAGGATGAGGGTGAAGAAACTGTCCGGGGCCTGGGCCCAGCGTAAGAGAGCTCAGCTAAAATCATCAAAGTCCCCAAGATGACACCACAGCATTTGCCCCTACCATATAGGGGGGAAATTCCTCATGGTTACAAACATTATTTATGCTTCAGGGGACTCCAGAAGGCCAGCTTCCTTGGATCTGTGTGAATCAGTCCTCAGCAGAGAGCATATGATGTCCAGATAAATTACACCCCACAGTGATAAGATTACATACCTCCTGCATAAAAACCTGTCACCTATTCTGTTCTTCAGCCCATCATCAGGATCTTTTCAAACTGAGGCTCAGTATTCACACCTCTTGAGAAGAGAGAGAATTTTCAAGACTTGACTTTTTTTTTTTCACTGTTCAATTTGGATTTGGCAAATTGGTGAGGGCGGGGGGGGGGTGAGTTGCTGGGGTGGAGGGGGGTGGGGAACAGGGGTTACACAATGCCAAGAAAATTTTTTGGCTTTGGAAATTTCTCTTTCATATATCCATCTGGGAACATAAGAGAGAGAGGCATGGTCCTCACTGCAAAAAGAGGACAGATGAAATAAATGTACTGTGTGCTAGTAGCTCAAGAGTTTGCCAAGAAAATCCGGGGCTACATACAATTTGGGAATTAACTGTCCATAATGAGACCAGAAAGCAGTAACTTGATAAGGAAAAATGTTCTGTTTACCGATATCCCCCAAAGGAGACTTCATCCCATCAAATGGTATATGGAAAATGAATCCACTGTTGCAATTTTCCTAAAGCCTTTTCATATGCTCTGAATTACTGAGTGCTAAATAGTGTTACTCAGTCTTAAATGCCACCACTAGGGGAAAGAGAAAGTATTGAAGAAATAATTTTTAATATATTTGCAGTTAGGGTAAAAGAAATCTAGTATATAATTAATACACTAGTAAGGTCATCTAGTTTAAGAATTTATTGTGATGTTAGATGGATGTTTTGTCATGTTATCCAAGACACAACCTTACTCTGTTTGAGTCTGGGTTATTATGGCAATTTTTAATTGATCACTTGTTTTTCTTGGGCAACTCTTAGTTTTCCTCATATTGGAGTACTCTCTATCTCCTGGAAATTCTTTGTGTTATAAGAACATGATAAATTGAAATGAGTGAGAGAAGTTGCTGCTATTGTTGGGCATGTTTGGAAAGTTCACAGAATCCACAAATAAAATGAGGGTGTTTTCTAAAGTTAAGTAAAACAGATGTTTGCAATAGGGATTAATGGGCTTTTCCATGGATATGGCAACTCTTACACAAATCATTTTAGATGACTCAACATTTGAAGGGAAGACTTCTCCATTTAAAAAAAGAGAGAGTTAGTCTAATTATTTTAAAAAGCAGGCATCAACATAGGAACCAATTGAATTGTCCATTCCAGTAAAACTTGACTGTGGACAAATCAGTTGTGGTTGACCCCTGTGTGGCAGGAAATTGTCTTTTGTCTTTTCTCCAAAGAAAAGCTGCTAGGAAGTTTAGGTTCTGAAATAAGCCAGTTTAGTGGTTTGAGAGTTTCTAGAGGTGTAAAAAGTCCTCAAGTAAACACTACATGTCTAATCATCTCAGAATTGTGGCTTTTTTGTCTCTTCAAGAATTGGCCCACAGGGTAAACTTAAATGATTAATGTTTTCCATTGTCACTTCTGAGGATCTTTCACATGAGGGAAAGGACATCTATTGGAACAGAAAAGAAGAGTTACACCTTGTAGGTGTGTTTGGGACCTGTTGGCCAGCAGGAAGGTTATTCCCTGGAAATACAGGTTCAGCATGTTTTGCACTTGTTATTTTGTAGCTTTAATGCCTTGTTTTCCAATAGGGCTAATGTCTCTAAGCTCAGTGAGGAGAGCTGCTTGGGATTTTAAACCCATTTCATTTAACAGTTCTAGGTGTTCAAACCAATTTTTACAGCCTCCTGGGTGGGTCATCTTGACCTAAATTGTTATATTTTGAGGTGTTTTCCTACGAGAATGTACCAAAAAGTGCACAGAATGAAGGCAATTTACAGCAAGAAACAAATACACAGCTTATTTCATTTCTTGCCTTTATGTAAGCAGAGAAGCAGAAGGCTGTTTAACTCATTGCTTTGGTTGATGTGTCCTATGTTTTTTGAGTGAAAATTGTAGGAAGTTGTTCCTCTGAGGGAGTCTTTTGGGGTGGAAGAAGAGGGATAGCGATATTGCCTCAGATTCAAACTGGCATTACCATAAGCTCTAAATGCCAGGGTGGAATGAAGTCAGCCTTTTATAGTTAAAATACAAATTTTTATTCACCATTGTCTGCATAAATCCTTGAAAATAAAATTTCTTTCCCTACCATTTTTGTCCCTTTTATTTGTCACATGATGAATTCATTGAACGTTGTTCAATACTCCCCTTGGTTCTACCCAAGTATACCTCTTTAGTTTACATTAGTGAATATCATTATTCCAGTTGACCCCTTATGATGGTCACCAAATATATGATATAGTTTAGAATTTGTGAACCCTTATGGAAAAGTTTTTTCCTTTGAGGGAGCTGATACATGTATCAGCTTATATATATAAATATATACATTATATATATATTAGTTCTGAAGCATGTTAAGGCAGACAACAATACATTTTATCTACCACTGCTATTAAAAGACAAATATTATGTTATTACCAGCCATAAACTTCATTCAAATGAGGTTAACCAGCCATGGCACATAAATGGATAGTATCCCCCTATTTGTTTATCCCAAGTGTATGGTGGAACTGGCACAGTTACAAATTATAAATTCACAAAATTTATTTATTTATCCTACCCACACACATACCCTTTTCATTGAAGGAGGAGAAAGAAGGAACTGAGACATTAAAAGTGTGTTCCCCGGTATGAATGGAGCTAATTCGCATTCTATAAACACTACTTTTTTTTCACTACTCATTCTGGAGTTTGAAAGTTAGACATGCTGTAATGGACGTGAAAGTTAAGTGAAGGTTCATCAATATGAATGCCATAGATAACGTCAAGTTTCCTGTAAACAAGGGGGCTCTTGTAAATGCCAGGGATATGCCTTCCTACTTTTACTCATTTCACAGTATCCTGACTACCAAGACATTGGATTTAAATAATCTATTCCCACCTTTCTCTGCTAAAATGGTGTTTTCCTTCTCCCCTGAGGGAAGGAGCTCTTGGAGAAGCTGATACTGGTTAGTGACCAGGCTTTGCCTTTCCATGGGAAAGCAGTCGGTCACCTATAACCCCCCTACACTGAATCATCTTATATTCAGAACCTGAATCAAAGACGTGGGTCAAAGACCAAAGGAAAGCTATATATACGGATATAAGCATGTACCTGTACAAAGATCGTAAGACAATCACAATTTAGTATTATGGGAACTTGTCCAGCTTTTCTCTAGGACCCGGGTTCCCCTCCAGGCCACGCGGGGGCAGCAAAGCGCACACGGAGGGAGAGGCTGAGCTCAGTGGTTCCTCCCATAATCCTCCGAGGCGGGGGGGGCGGAGAGATTTAAAAGAGGGTGAGCGTTCCGGTCCGTTCCCGGAGGGAGCAAGGCTTGGGGACTGGGTGTGTTGTGTGTTGCTACGGTGCTGCGTGGATGGCGCGTGTGGGCTGAGTGAATGGACGCACGAATGTGTGAGTGTGCGCATGAGGCGTGCAAGACGAGTGTGAGCGCCCTTCCCTGAGCCCCTCCCCCCGCCTACACCTTGATCTTATTTGATCGGGTTGTGACCGTAGCCCCGCCGGGCCTACCCGAGATGAAAAGCTCTCCTCCTGCGAAGCCCCCTCCTCGGGGCTATGTGCAGCGAGGCCCCTTGGGCGGCGGCAACGCCGCGGTCCCGGAGCTGGTCTTAACGGGGCCCGGCGCTCAGAAGTGATGAATTGATCAGATAGACGAGGCCGGGCTTGTCTCGGGCCGCTGATTATCGAGGCGATTCTGATCTGAGCCCGGCCCCGGAGCGTGATCGCCCGTGGCAGTGGGGCTAAACGTTAAAAGGCGGCGGCGGTGCCCGGCGCTGGGGGCTGAGGCGAGGGTGAAGGAGCTATCGCCCGACCTGCGGGAGCGGGAAGGGCACGGACGCCTTGTTTGGTGCTGCAGTGCTTTTCCCTAGTCCCTTTCCTTTTTTCCTTTAGGCCCGACGTGTGATGACTCTTTGTATGGTACTAACACTGGTGGCCCCCTGTACAGTATATGCCGCTGAAGGTTATACATATATATATATCCATAAGGGAACTTGGAGAGCTTATAAAAAGTCAGGTTCCGCCCTCCCCCCCCCCCGATTTACTGAATTAGAATTATTTGGGGGGTCCACGAGTCTATATTTTTAAGACTCGATTTACGGGTCACGGTAATACATTTTTTAATACTCAGTATCAACCTGTATGAGATGATTAGCTAGAGAGTCACCCCTCTCTGCCACTTTCAGCCATTCTAAATAATGAGAACTGAAACTTGATATTGCCACTTGGCAGCAGATGTTCTGAATAGGCTGGATTATCTCTGTGGAAGAGGATCCACGATAGTTCAATGGAACTTAAGGACCCTGTACCCGAGTAACAGGAAGAAACTCTTTCATATCTGAATTATTCAACAATGCATATGTTGTCCAAACTTAGAAATGGGAATTTACCCTACAATATTCTGAAAGTTCTGCCATTTCTTGTCCAATCTAACAGCACGTTCCCCTGAGTGACTTAAAATTTTAGAAACCACATTAATGCATGTTTTTAGGTACCTTCAAACCCAAGCACCAGGTTGTTGCACCACATTTATAATAATCAGGGGCTGTATTTCACAGCATAAACTGACAAAAGGGAATTGACTCACAGGCAAAAAGACAGCAGAATTAGAGAATGAACAGTAGCAAGGAGCCAGGTCCAGGAAGATCGAACCCTTATGGAAAAGTAGAGCCCAGCAGATGATGAAATCCAGAAGGTCTGAAATATGTTAATTGTGACCTCAGAGTAAACGTTAAAGCTACACAGAGTTACCAGAATTATGGTGTGGTAAGCTCATTAAGAGAATGGGCTATGTCCCTGACACTTAGCTCAGTGGCTGACATACAAGTTTGCAAGAAATGTTGATATATCTATGTTTGGAATGAGCTCAGTTTACAAAATATAAATACCTGTCCCCTGCCAAAAACAGTGTTTTTTTTTTTTCTTTTTTTTTAAAGTAGACTCCATACCCAGCCTTATGTTGGGCCTGAACTCATGACCCCAAGACCCAAGACCCAAGACCCGAGCTGAGATTAACAGAGATAGTTAATCAACTGAGCCTTGAAGGCGCCCCATATGCTGTTTTGTTCTAGATCCTTAGCTTTTCAGCAAGATGACTTAACAAATTGCAAAAATGTCCAATAGGACTAGTTTCTAAAGTTGGGAAACTTCCCTCCCACATTTTAAGAGCAGTCAAGTAGCAACTCTTTAGTCCGTGGGTAACACACTTCAGGCTTCATCCAGCACAAATCTATTTAATGGAGGTGGGCAGCAGATGTTCCACTATGATTAATTAGTCCAGGGGCCTGTTAACATTAGGTAGAGAAGAAGCCACCATCATTCTTTCGGGAGTAGCCTCCATTGGTGGCTGCAGTGTGAGGGGACACTGTGGAGAAAAGAGAACATGGGGTAGGCTGTGAATTTCAAATCCTTTGCCTCTTCTGGGAACCTGTAATCACCCACACATTTCTGGGTGCTGTGGAGAAGGTTCTTTTAATAGCTGGGGAAACTGACCTATAGAGAGGACTGATGGGAGACAGCTGTAGGTCTTCCACTCCCAGGTTTCTGCCCTTTCCTACACATTTTGTCGCTTAGACCTAAGCCTGAGTTAAAAGCTCTGAAAAATGGAATTCATTTCCTAGCTTTTAGGCAGTATGTCCTCTGGTATTAGTCTAATAATGTGCCAGCTTAGTCACTACTACTCTAAGACCTTCAGTTATCCCTGAAGTTCCCTAATGACCAATCACCTCAACTCCCTGATTCCTGGGTCAATTTAAAAAAACTCTGGTACCACCCATCTGCCCATCCAGTCTTCTAACCCTTACCTATGGATCCCTGGATGCTGTGGATAGACTCCTTCTTAGGGTTGATCCAGTATCTGATGTTAGACCGGGAAGTGATGGAAGGTGGAGGAGGAGGGGGTAAAAGTTCTCCAGGGAATTGGGTCTTGATGATTCTAGAAGATGGTATGGGGAAGAACAGGGGAGAGTGAAATCAGGAGAAGAAAGGTGAGGAGGGAATGAGAGTTGCATGCAGCCTCAAAAATAATGCAGCCAAAGGCCCTTTTTGCCCTCTAGGAATTAATTGAAGATTTTGTTTGTTTATACAGATGAGCACAATGCTGGAGGATCTCTATTCCTTTTAGTAAATAAAAATACAGAAATTGCATTATAGATACAGATGTAAAAAGCACAGGAATGGGTCTACAAATGAGTACCTACTGATTATTTTTATTTCCCAGGTGACGATTTACCTTACATGACTGGATGGCATTGTCCTTAGGATGGAGAGGCTCTGCCTCCACCACTTACCCATGGGTATCCTGGGTAGTCTCCTGGTGTAAGAGTATCTCACTTTTGTTCTTGAATGTCCCTGTGTGGTGGTTGTACAAGGCTGCTAAGCGGAAATCCAGGTCATCCTTTGGTATCTACAGAGGAAGTCAGTCCCCCCAGGGTTAGCTTGCTACCTCTACCCCAACTCTAGTCAGGTTCTGTTGGGCTCTACTTTTTCCCCCAAAGCAGAATGAACCCCTTTTGGGCCTGAGGTCCACCAACTCCTTACATACCAAGGACATTTTAACTCTTGTCAATATAGAATTGTGTCATGCTTAGGTCTAATAAAGGGTGAGCTCTCACAGGAGCTATGGACATCATATTGTCCTTCACTTGGGCTTACTGGGCCTTACCTCGTTTCTGGTTATAATCAGAAGAGTTAAAAGTCTGGTGAGAAAATGATTTGCTCCAGATAATCAACTGGACAAAACACAAGCCTTCCAACTTCCCAGAGGCCAGATAAATTAGTGTTAGGTTTTAGATTTGGTTAGGACCGTGGACTGGGGACAAAGTAAAGATGCTGACGCCATGAAGGACAGATGACCTTTCAAAAAAGAGATTCATGAGTCTTACGCAGATGTAAAGAGAAATAGCATTTCAATGCTATAGGTACCTCAGGATCAAAAAAATAAACATCCCGCCTCATGGAGGTGATTGTGGGAGTTGAGCTGAGCCGACTCCAGGGTTCCTGTTGCTGAGCAAGGTGAGCTGGGTTCTTATATGGCAGTTTCTGCAAAAGAGAAACCACACGCAGGACCTGGTTACAGGAGGCCTTGCTGATGTGATAGCTTCAGTGACATCCATCTCCTTATTCCAGCCTATTTTAACTGAACCTCAGGGGGATATCTTCAAAGGGAAGAAGGATACAAAGCAAAACTCCCAGGCTTTTGATGCTCCTAAGTTTTCAATCTTAGAACTGACAGAAGTAGGCCAGGAATACAGGCAAAGGGGTGGAGTGGGATGGGGTGAAGAGCGTGGAGAAGATAAGTAAGATGATGATCTCAGGTTTAGTCATACTGAGTTTGAAGAAAAGATACGTTATCCAAATGCAGTCAACAGGTGGAAAATGGGAAGTGTGAAACTTGGAGGAGAGCTCAGAACAAGTAATAGGGGTCTGGAGGTCATCCACATGAAGTAGTGGCTGATGCCTACAAAAGGGGGGGTGGCTAAAAGGGCTCATGATTGCACAATATTATAACGGGGAGAGGGGAGGGAGAGAGGATGCTAAGGTAGTCAGAGTCAAAAGAATTGGGAGAGTGCAGTGTCTAAGCAGGAAGAGAAAAAGATTGCAGTGAGCACGGAAGGGTCATTGTGGCTGCAGAAGTGTCATAGAAAAAGTACACTGAATAGTCAGTCTTCTCAATAGAACCATATAAGCATGAATGTGAAAAGCATGTAACTGATTTTGCCATTTAATGTAAAAATGCCATATTGTTCACTATACTCTAGTACCTAGCACCGCAACCCAACACTTGGTGTTCAAAAACTAAATTCTGTTTGAATAATGACTGTGAGTACAGTTTCAACCTAGTAGAGATCAAATTCAACCTATGCAGTGTTGGAACTTCCTTCCCTTCTATATCCGGCAGTGCTGTGTAACTCAGGTCAGTTAGACATTAATTGGATAGTATGTATCAGACAGTGTGCTATCACCAAAAAAGATGACAAATGAATCAAGGAAACTACAAATATATGATGCAGGCATAGGCAGTTCTCCTCCCATTCCTTAAAGACTATATAAGCCTCACATGTCCTCATTCAGCAGAAGAATGAGACTTTCATTGAGAAAGTCAAGACTGTCAAGCATGAATACCATCCTCACATCCAGTGTCCTTCCATCTCAAAGGAAGGGGTGTACATTTAACTCAAGGATAACCCTTATGAATGGAAAAATATAGTCTATTCAAATGGAAGCCCCCCCCCCAAAAAAAAGAGCTAGGTAGCAATACTCATATTAGACAAAATAAACTTTATAACAAAGACTGTAGCAAGAGTCAAATAAGTGATAGAGGCATCAATCCAATAAGAGGATATCATAATTGTGAATAGCTATGTACCCAAAATAGAAGTACCTAAATACATAAAGCAAATATAAATAGACATAAAGGAAGAACTGACAGTAATACACCAATACTAGGGGACTTTAATACCCACTTACATCAATGGATAAACCATCCAAACAGAAAATCAAGAAGGAATTGATTGCTTTGAACAACGCATTAGATCAGATGGACACAACAGATTATACATTCCATCTAAAGCACCAGAATACACATTCTTTTCCAGAGTACGTGGAGCATTGTCTAGGAGAGATCACATGTCAGACCACAAAACAAGTCTCAATAAATTTAAGAAGACTGAAATCACATCAAGCAACTTTTCCACCCACAATGGTATGAAATTAGAAATCAATTAGGAGAAAAAAACCCTGGAAAACAAAAACACATGGAGGTTAGACAACATGCTACTGAGCAACCAATGGGTCAACCAAGAAATCAGGAAATAGAGAAATATAGAGAAAATGAAAATGAAAATACAACTGTCTATCCAAAGTCTTAGAGTTCTAAGAGGAAATTTTATAGTGATACAGGCCTACCTCAAGAAACAAGAAAAATCTCAAACAATCTAATCTTATATCTAAAGAAACTAGAAAAAAAGAACAAACAAAGCCTAATGAAGAGCCAACAAAGTCAGTAGAAGGAAGGAGATAATAAAGATCTGAGCAGAAATAAATGGGAGACTCAAACACACAAACACATACACACAAAGATCCAGGAAACCAAATGAAACCAAGAGCTGGTTCTTGGAAAACATAAAACTGATAAACCATTAGCTAGACTTATCAGAAAAAAAGAAAGAGAGAGAGCAAGGAATTAAATAAAATTAGAAATGAAGAAGAAATAATAACCAACATCACAGAAACACAAAGAATTATAACAAAATACCATGAACATTATATGCCAACAAACTGGACAATCTAGAAAAATGGATAAATTCCTGGAAACATAGAATCTTCCAAAACTAAATCAAGAAGAGATAGAAAATTTGAACAGACCAATTACTAGTAACAAAATTGAAATGGTAATTCAAAAAACTCCCAACAAACAAAAGTGCAGGACCAGATAGCTTCACAAAAAAATTCTACCAAACATTTAAGGAAGAGTTAATACCTATTGTTTTCAAACTATTCCAAAAAATAGAAGAGGAAGAAAAACTTCCAAATTCATTCTACAAGGCCAGCATTACCCTTATACCAAAATCAGACAGATGCCATTATGAATGAAAGAAAACTACAAGCCAATAGCCCTGATGAACAAAATATTAGTACACTATCTTCAACAAAATATGAGTACACTAAATTCAATAATACATTTGAAGGATCATTCAATTTTTTTTCCAGCAATGCAGGGATGGGGGTCAGTATTCACAAATCAATGTGATACATCACATTAACAAGAGGAAGGATAAAAACCATGTGATCATCTCAACAGATGCAGAAAAAGTATTTGACAAAATACAACATCTGTTTATTATTAAAAATCGCAACAAGTAGGTTTAGAGGGAATGTATCTCAACATGATAAAGGTAAATATGAAAATCCACAGTTAACATCCATTTCAATGGTGACAACTGAAAGATTTTCTTCCAAGTTCAGGAACAAAACAAGGATGCCCACAATCACCACTTTTATTCAACATAGTATTGGAAGCCTTAGCTACAGAAACCAGACAAGAAAAAGGAGTAAAAGGCATCCAAATTGTTAAGAGGTAAAACCCTCATTATTTGCACATGACACAATACTATATATAGAAAACCCCATAAAATACCAAAAAACTGTTAGAATTAATAAATGAATTCCCTAAAGTTACAGAATACAAAATTAATATAAAGAAATCTGTTGGGGCGCCTGGGTGGCTCGGTGGGTAAGCCTCTGCCTTTGGCTCAGGTCACGATCTCAGGATCCTGGGATTGAGCCCACAATGGACTCTCTGCTCAGCAGGGAGCCTGATTCCACAACCCCCCCCCCCCCCGCCTCTCTGCCTGCCTCTCTGCCTACTTGTGATCTCTCTCTGTGTCAAATAAATAAACAAAATCTTAAAAAAAGAAAAGAATCGCATTTACAATTGTGCCAAAAATAATTTAAAAATCTTGGAATAAATTTAACCAAGGCAGTGAAAGACCTGAAAATTATAAGACACTGATGAAAGAAATTGAAGACAGCCCAAATGGAAAGATACATCATGCTCATGGATTGGAAAAATTAATGTTGTTAAAATGTCCATACTACCAGAAGCAATCTACAGATTCAATGCAATCCCCATCAAAATGCCAATAGCATTTTTCACAGGACTAGAAAAAAATAATCCTAAAATTTATGGAACCACAAAAGATTCTGAATATCAAAGCAATCTTGAGAAAGAACAAAGCTGGAGGTACCACAATCCTAGATTTCAAGATATACTACAAAGCTATAGTAATCAAAACAATATATTATGTGTGGCATCTGGCTGGCTTGCTTGGAAAAGCATGCATCTCTTGATTTGGGGGTCATGAGCTTGACCCCTACACTGGGTATAGAGATTGCTAAAACAAGTACATAAACTTAAAAAAAAACACAATACAGTACTGGCACAAAATGAGAAACATAGAACAGTGGAATAGGATAGAGAGCCAAGAAATAAACTCATGCTTATTTATATGGTCAATTAATCTATGAAAAAGGATGCAAGAATATACAATGAGGAAAAGCTTCTTTGATAAATGGTTCTGGGAAAACTGGGCAGCTACATGCAAAACAATGAAACTGGCCACTATCTTACACTATACACAAAAATAAAATGAAAGTGGATTAAAAACCTAAATGTCAGAACTGAAACCATAAAGATTCTAAAAGAAAACACAGGCAGTAATTTCTTAAGACGTTAGCCTTATCAACATATTTATGGACATATCTCCTCAGGGAAGGGAAACAAAAGCAAAAATAAACTATTGGGATTACACCAAAATAAGAAGCTCTCACACCAAGAAAGCCATCAACAAAATGAAAAGACAACCTAGTGAATGGAAGAAGATATTTGCAAATGCTATATCTGATAAGGAATTAATATCCAAAATATATCAAGAACTTATACAACTCAACACTAAAAACCCCAATCTGATTAAAAAATGGGCAGAGGACCTGCGTAGACATTTTTCCAAAGTGGACATAGAAATGGCCGACAGACACATGAAAAGATGCTCAACATCACCGATCATCAGGGAAATGCAAACCAAAACCACAATGAAATATCACCTCACACCAGTAAGAATGGCTAGTATCAAAAAGGCAAGAAATAACAAGTGTTGGTGAAGATGTGGAGAAAAGGGAACATGTAAATTGGTGCAGCCATTGGGGAAACAGTATAGAGGCTCCTGAAAAAATTAAAAATAGAAATGCCACATGACCCAGTAATTCCACTACTAGGTATTTGCCTAAAGAAAATGAAAACACTAATTCAAAAAGATATATGAACTATATTTACTGCAGCATTATTTACAATAGCCAAGATATGGAAGCAACAAAAGTACCCATTGATAGATGAATGGATTAAGAAAATGTGATATTTATATATAGCTTCATTCTTTATCTGTTTATCTACCTATCTATACACAATGGAATATTACTCAGCCATAAAAAAAGAAAAATCTTGCCATTTTCAACAACATGGATGGAGCTAGAGGGTATTTGGCTAAGTGATGCAAAGAGAGTCCGATACCATATTATTTCACTTATATGTGGAGCCTGAAAAGCAAAGCAAAACAAACAAAAGCAGAAACAGACCCATAAATGCAGAAGACAAACTAACAGTTGACAGAAGGAAGGTGGGTGGAGATATGGGTGAAATAAGTGAAAAAATTAAGAGATACAAACTTCCAGTAAGTCATGGGCGTGAAAGGTGCAGCATCGGGGAGAGTGTCAATGCTATTGTCATAACGTCGTATGGTGACAAGTGTTGACTACTCTTACTGTGGTGAACACTGAGTAATTTATAGGATTGTCAGATCGCTATGTTGTACACCTGAAATGAAGAGAACACTGAAAGTCAACTACACTTCTAAACTAATAATAAAAAAGAATAACCTTTCTTCCTTGAACCTAGCCTTTCCCTGCGCTTCAGAGACCGGCACCATCCTGGCGTCCATCCCCTATACCCAGCTTCTCTCTCATTTCTTTATCACTACCTAGCTACCACTCTTTCACCTTGCCTGCAGAACTAGACTTCTTCAAGAGTCAACATTTACTATCTTCACCTCCTCCCTCTTTCCATGCCCTCTTCTCAAGCAAGCCCTGAAACTACTCTTGCTGGTGACCAATGCTCTTTATCTTTAACTAGGTTAGGTGGGTCCTTTCCAGATGTCTGCATTTTTCTGGCACCATGATTCTGATTCTCTCAAATGTTCTCTCCACGCTCTGTGGGTCCAGCTCTTCCTGGCCATCGTCCTGCCTCTACCTGTTACTGCTCAACCCCCTTGTCAGCTCTACTTTCTCCCTCTGCCCCTTAGACAGTGCCTTCTTCAGGGGTTTCGTTTCTGTTTTTCATATTCTCACCTTCACTGGATGAGCTCATTCCGTCCTATGGGTTAAATCACCACATGGGTACTGCGGCTTCTAGATATCTATCTTCAACCTAGAATTCTCAACCATGTTGCCCACTATTCATCTTCACTTAAATGTCCCATGGGCACCACAAAAGCAACATCTACATAACTGATCTGCACAACTTTCTCCCCAAATCAGCTTCCCCTGGATGCCTCATTCAGTAAGTGGTATCAATTAAGCCCTTGGACACCTAGAAGCTATCCTAGACTTGTCCCTTCTCGTGGGCCCATATCCAGCCACAAAGTTACATCAGTCCTACCTTTGGCAACTTTTTCACATCTGCACCTCATTGCCATCCCCTGATTTAGACCTGTTATTCCTCCTGGAGACTGCTGCCTTCTGAGGCTCCTTCCTCCTCGCTAATTCTTCTTGTCCCCACTCCCATTCTATCCAATCTACACTGCTTTGCTTTCTGAAACACCCATTGATCGTGTCACTCTAGTGCTTAAAATCCTGACGTGATTCCCCAGAGCCTCCAGGATGAATCCTAGCTCACAAGCATGGTGTACACAGCACACCCAGCCCAAGTAGGTGACTCCAGCTCCTGCTCTCTCCCCTCCTCCATCTCACATTGATGCTCCAGCCACTCTGGACTCTTTGGCCCCAAGCAGGCCACTCTTTCTCTCCTTTCCATGGACGTGCACCTGCTGCCCCCGTGCCTTTAATGTCTGGTTCTTGTTTCCTTTTTTCTAACTCACATTCCACCTCCTCCTTCACCTAGTCCAGCTCACTCATATTTGGGTGTGAAAACTCACCTGTTCTGAGCAGCTTTCTTTAAGCTCCCAGTTCTCCTGACACACAATATGACACAGAGTATAACTCTGGTACAACTCATGTGCTGTTGTGCAAGCATTTTCGATGCTGCTGTTGTCAGCTTTTCTACTAGAGTTTCTCTAAAGCAGGAGCCATATCTAACTCATCTACACGTCCTCAGTGTTGAGCAGAATGCTGGCGTATAGTAAATGATAAATGTTGAATAAACGAAAGGAAGCTCCTTGATTCTGTTATCAAGCCACAATTACTATTGAATTAACCTTACTTTGCACCATTTCAAGCTTCCCAAATACTTCTGCCAGAAAAAGATAATTTAAATTCCTCAAATCACTGACACACATACAAACACACATTCCAGCATTAACCCAAAGACAGAGATTGTGTGAGGGCAGATGTACAAAGCACGGCCTGGTGGCTTCCAGAGCATTCTCTCCCATTCCATATCTCATATCTCTTCAGAGAACAGGTTTCCAAACAGGGCAAAGGGTGGCTTGGTGGGACCTGGGCCTGTTTAATCCTCATTATACCAAGCACTGCTTTGTGCAACGACAGCCCCTTGTTCCTCTGGGCTAGAGCTCTACTTCCCTCTCCTCAAAAGCATCTCTGAAACGTTAGCAGATCTGAACGTGGAGCCAAGAGGCAGGCAGAAAACAAACTTCTCCGGTACCTTACTCAGTGTCCTCACCAGAGTGCTTTAAGTTACCATCCCTGCCCATCACGCCAACAGAAAGAAGAGTGCCATCGCCCTTGGTGGGAATCTACGCAAGAAACCACAGTACCTTGGAAGCCCGGAGTTTTCCCAGGTAGGTCTCATCGTTATCCAACGTAGGGTGCTGGAAAGGGTCTCGGGTGAAAGGCATGGTAAAATGCGGAGTGAGAAGCTGGTGTGAGGGATGGAAAGCCCGCGCAGCCGCACACAACGCACGCGGAGGATCCCGGGTCCCAATTGTTTGGAACGCCCACTTTCGGTTGCCAGGCAACTCTCCCGCCATCTGTGACTGAGGTGAATTCCCTTCGAGAAGGGCGCCACCTGGCGGTCCGGTGCGGGAGACCCCCTCCGGAGGAAGCTCGGGGGAACGCAGAGGGGAAAGCGCCACAGAGCGTACCGGGGAGCCCCCTGCATTTGCACTTGGGAGCCTTAGTTAAAAAACGTCGGCCTCCCGCTGTGCAAAAGACTTCAGTTAAGTAAAGAAGTCCTGAAAGATGACCCAGTAATTTTCTTCTCCTTCACATCTAACGAAAGAATTTTTCAAAGCAACGAGAGAATGAAGATCCCAAGTGTCGTGCTTGGAAAATTTCAGCCTAACGCAAACCCTCCTTGCTTAACCTCAGTTAAGCAAGTCTTAAGGCTTCGCATGGAGCCGGTTGTAAAGGCACGGGTGGATTTGGCGGGATGGAAGTAAGATCTCCAGAAGCGGCTGTTGCAGTAGGTAACATCTACTGTGCCACTCTTCCGGGCCGTAACTTCTGGAGGTGAGACAGCGCCTCAATCTTCCTTCTATCGCTGCACACAAAGGAGGTGCAGAATAAGTATTGTCGAACGCCACGTCTGCAAAATTAGAGATGCTCATAAATGGCCCATGACCCGAAAGAGCAATGGAAAACGTGAATTTGGTGGCTTTGGCTTGGAGGATGTTTCTACTGCGTTCTTTACACGACCCCGGCCCGCCTGTTGGGCCGGTTGCAGACCCCGGGCGCGCGCACTTCCACGCGGCGCGCGCCAGCGGCGGCGGCTGCCATGGCGACCGGCAGGTGAGCGGCAGAGGAGCGCGTGGTCCCTGACCCACCCGCGCGGAGGGAAAGAGGAGGCGGTTGCCAAGGCGACGTGGGTAGGAGGAGAAGAGGAAGGAGGGAGGAGGAAGGATGGGCGGCCTCGGCGTAGCCGCAGGGAGGTGACTGAAGCGAGCCCAGCCCCTTGCATCCTCCCCCTGTGAACCTCCCTCCCCTTTTTTTCCGCCTCCTGCCAGCAGTAGCAGCAGCCGCAGCACCTGAGCCGCTGCTGCCGCTCGCGCAGGACAACGCTATGGCTGAGCCGGGGCGCAGCCTTCATCCCTCTGCCAGAGGCAGGGGAAGAACAGAGCGGCGCACACTCCGGCTTCTGCGGCTGCTGCTCTGGGTTGGGACCGCCTTCCAGGTGACCCAGGGAGCGGGACCGGAGCTTCACGCCTGTAAAGAGGTACTGTCTTCCCCGACCTGACCCCACTTTGGTCAGACAAATCTTGGATCCTGGCGGAGACCTTGGGGACCCAGGCACAGACAGTTTCAGAGGCCACGGAGTTTAGGTTTCTTTGGGGATAAGGCGGGGGGAGGCGGAGGGGCGGGAAGAGGAGCGGACTGGCGTCATGGAGAGGCCAGCCCACTGGAGGACTCATGAAATAGATCATCCTCACAGCCTGGGCTGCTGAGCTCGAAGGAGAAGGTCCCAGCTCCAAGGAGCCCAGGAAGGACCCGGGTCCCTGGGCTCGGAAATGAAGGAAGAAGACATGGATGGTTTTCCAGCTGCAATGAAATACCTTAAAGTAGTTGAAAACAAAAGATTATGTACAGAGGGGCAAATTGGAAAGTGAGAGGGAAGAGCGGGGTAAGAAAGGAGTTAGGAAGGCCGAGGAAAGTAGGGGAGAAAAGCGGGCATCCTTGTGGTTTTATTATGGTTTCAAATAAGTGTGAAGGTGGGAGATGTGACAGGGGGACTGAAGGAACCCATCACCTCTCTCCTCCTCCCCTCCTTCTTAAACATCCAGTTACCTTGAGGGCTGCTAAGTGCTTTGCCTCCCCCAGTGTGCTTTGTTTAATGTACCTGACAGCCCACGAACCCCTCTGACCAGACTTTAAGTCTGTAATATCTCGCTTTCCGCCAGTCTCTCCTTTCCTTCTCTGACTTCTGCTGACATATGTCCCAAGCCTTTTTCAAGGTGTTTCTAAAAGGTTGCCAGCACAATTCAGACGATAGGCAGTGAATGTCTTCCCACCGAAAATCCTTCGAGCATTCTTTTTGGAGGAATACACAAAGGTATTAAGGAGTAACAAAACTCAGTAGTTTCTATAGGTTTGAAATACCATTATTTGGTTGTTCTCTGGGTAAGCTTTTTTAACCATATGGCAGAGATGGCAACAAGAACTGCACTGAAGAAGGTAAAATAAGAGTTGTTCTGTTATCTCTGTGAGATGTGAAAGATTTCATAATACACTAAGAGTTTAGCCCTGTAAAAAGAATCTCCATTGTCGTACTTAGCTAGGGTTTTGAGAGATTGAAATACTTTTTATAAGTTGTCAGTGTTCACTGATTAGTAAAAGCAACCCCCTCTCATATGGAAATATATTATTAGGAAGGTGCTCTATCCATTAGACTGTCTACAACATAACAGAGCATGAAGAACTGAAGAGTGGGGAAGGAGAGAGAATTTTGTACTTCATTCATGAATATGGCACAAGTGATCCCAGTCAGTGGCACTTTTGATAACTTTTTATCAGTTCCAATGATGACCTTCCCTGGACTGTCTACATTTTCACTCAGCCACTTTATGAACTGCTTTTTCTTTTTTTAAGATTTTATTCATTTATTTGAGAGAGAGAGAGAGAGAGCGAGAGAGCATACAAATGAGCGGGGGAAGGGAGAAGCAGACTCCCTGCTGAGTAGGGAGCCTGTCCCTGTGGGCTCCATCCCAGAACCTTGAGATCATGATCTGAGTCGAAATCAGATGCTTAACCAACTGAGCCTTCCCAGCGCCCCTTTATGACCTGTTTTAAAGATGGCTAGGAACAGGATGATCTTCTCAGTGACTGTGGCTTACTGGGCTTGGTGGTGTGTGGCCTAACCAACTGAGATACCTAGTTCAACCAAGCACCCTTGCCTAAGAATCCAGTATGGGAGTCTCCTCTGAGTGGAAGGTAAGAATCTTAACAGTTCCACTACTTCTTCTTGGTGAGATCTTGTCAACTCTGGAAAATGTGAGACATTTGAGAAATTAAACACTTTGTATCGTCTTGTTTTGGAGGGAAGGAAGAATACTGATGCTTGGGACCTCTAACTTGGGCACAAATTTTTGCATTTACTCCTTTTAAAATGGCTGCCATTTGCCTAAGCAAAAGGTCTTACTGCAGAGCCTGAGCTCGGGCCAGTATTATCTGTGCAACTCAACATACCAGGGGTCTAGTCTGTACCTGTTATTTACCACACAGTTTTTGGATCTGTACAATGAGTGTTTCAATAACACCTACCTCAAAAAGGATTGCTTTGAGTATTGAAAGAGAAAATACACAAAAAACTCCCAAAACCATAAAAATCAAACACAAATTAGAGTGACCTAACCCCCTTTCCTTTTCAGCTTCATTACCATTAGATCCATACCCCATGCCAGAGTCAAAGTGACTTAGGAGTTGGCCACAGGCGTCAGCAAGTCCCGTTTGTTTATTTTTTTTCTTAAGATTTTATTTATTTATTTGTCAGGGAGAGAGAAGGAACACGAGCAAGGGGGAAAGGCAGGCAGTGGGAGAAGCAGGCTCCCCATTGAGCAAGGACCCTGAAGTGGGACTTGATACCGGGACCCTGGGATCATGACCTGAGCCAAAGGCAGACGCTTAAGCAACGGAGCCACTCAGGCGTCCCTGCAAGTTCTGTTTAGACTCTCCTTGAGCAAACAGTGGCTGCTGGACACCCTTGACTCCAAATAATAAGGAAGAGAATAAACGCATTGTTACAACAGTCTTCATTTGCCAATATGAACTGACTCAACAAGTTTGGGGGCTTCCAACCCAAATGGTGAAAAATCAATTCAGGGTAGACTAACGCTTCTCTATTCTTAATCTTCATATGAATTTCTTGTGAGTCCATGTTGGGTATTACTGGCGGGGACTCTTTTCAGGTGAACCTGATATGACAACAGTGCTGTTCCAGCCTTGTTTCTGAAATCTCAGGTACCCCTCTGGATCTAATCAGGAAACAGAGAGATTTAATCATTTTTTTAAAGATTTTATTGATTTATTTGACAGAGATCACAAGTAGGAAGAGAGGCAGGCAGAGAGAGAGGAGGAAGCTGGCTCCCCGCTGAGCAGAGAGCCCGATGTGGGGCTCGATCCCAGGACCCTGAGATCATGACCTGAGCCGAAGGCAGAGGCTTTAATCCACTGAGCCACCCAGGCACCCCAGGAAACAGAGAGATTTAGCAGGAGGCCTAAACTGAGGTGGCAGAGAACGGGGAGTTCTGGATTGCTAAAGCTGTGCTGGGGTGTGGCGTGCATTTGCTTACACAATTTTACAATAATCAAGGTCACCAGTGGAACTAAGCATCCTGTATGGTATTTGTTTTCATGAATCATTTCTTCAGCCCTGTGCTAGCATGGGGAGAGTGCTGACTGAGAGCCAAAGGAGCATTTCCCATAGCACGATGAATATACATCAAATGAGAGAGGAGCAGAAAACCCTCTTTAACAGATCTGCCTTGTCCTGAGGCTCCAGTGCTAATTGCCCCCAAAGGGACTTCCCAGTTTATACTGGGAAGTCCATAGGACCTGGGAATCTGGCATACCTGGATTGTAATAAAATTGGATGAGTGAGGGATGACTCTGCCACTTAGTAAGGATACTACATCAAACAAGTTAATTCACTTCTTGCAGCCTCGGATTCCTGATCTGCAAAATGGGAATGGTCATACACATTATGATTCTTACTCTAACAAGGCTGCTGTGAGGATTAAATTAGGTTAGATAACGCATGCAAAGGGCCCAGTGCATACCTTTGACATGTCACAGGTGCTTAAGAAGTATTGGTAGGCAGAAAAGGCAAGTACACAAATAAGGAAAGATAAATGATAATGCAGAGTTAACATATGGTAAGCGATGCAGGAGTGGCAATACAGAGTTGAATAGGAGAAGAAGAAAACATATTTGAACAGTTGGCACTTGACCTAGTTCTGGAATAATCAGTAGGACTGCAATGGGCAGAGATGGATTGGATAGAGGGGGGAGCCTGCAGAAAGGTCCACAAGGAAAATGCAAGGGATCCTGGGAATTGCCAGTAGATCAGGCGGCAGAAATGTGAAGTACGTGTGAGTACAATAGGAGATAAGGTTGGAATGTGGAGTAGGTGTGGGGGACAATAGAAATCCAGCCTGGAAAGTTAGAAATCTGAAGTGGAGAATCCCTGAAGGATTTCTGGCAGAGATAGCAGCCTTCTCAGTGTGGATTAATAGGAATGAAAAGTAAACATGGTTGAGGAAGGCCAGAAGGTAAGAGAGGGAGGTGGGAGCAAGGAGATCAGTCAAGGAGGAGGCTAGCAGGACTGTGCTGGCAGGTGGCAGTGGGACACATGGAGAGGTGTAGATAGGAAAAATACGCTGAAGGTAGAGGTTAGAGGGTTTGGCAACTGACTTTAAGTGTAGGGTGAAGGAGAGGGGCAAGCCATGGGTTTTGGTCAGAGTTTTTGAGTGGGTGCGGGACATGTAGAAAGAAAAGCTTTAGGAGCAGAGTGATGGACTTTCACAGTTCTGACTCCCCCGGATCAGCACCTCTACCAGGAGGGAGAAAGTCCTGAGATCCCAGCATGGTATTTCACTGCATGATCATAGCTTCGGACCTTTCATGTTTCCTCCTGTATTTGCTTCTAACTCATTATTCAAGGTTTGGATTCCACAGGGAAATGAGTAGGTCTAGAAAACATTCAGGACCCCTGAGATTTCAGGAAATATTTCACCGGGAGCCTAAGATTTAAAGTGACTCCTGGGGGGCGCCTGGGTGGTTCAGTTGGTTGAACTTCCGGCTCTTGGTTCTGGTCGGTCGTCATATCAGAGTTGGGGGATCAAGCCCCCCGCATCCGGATCCACACTCAACAGAGAGTCTGCTTGAGATTCTCTCCCTCCCCCTGCTCTCTCAATCTCTCTCTAAAATAAATAAATACATCTTTTAAAAAAATTAAAAAACAAAGTGACTCTTGGGGCACCTGGCTACTCAGTTGGAGGGGCGTGCAATTCTTGATATTGGGGTTGTGAGTTTGAGCCTCACATTGGATGTAAAGCTTACTTAAATAAAAATTTAAAAACTTAGGGGCGCCTGGGTGGCTCAGTCGTTAAGCTCTGCCTTTGGCTCCGGTCATGATCCCAGGGTTCTGGGATGGAGCCCTGCATCTGGCTTTCTCCTCCGCGGGAAGCCTGCTTCTCCCTCACCCACTCCCCCTGCTTGTGCTCCCTCTCTCACTGTGTCTCTCTATCAAATAAATAAATAAAATCTTTAAAAAAAATTTTTTTTAACTTAAAAAAAAAAAAAAAAGATTTGAAGTGACTCCTTTGGTTGAGAGTCACCCAGCTTGAATGTTTAAAACATCCTGCCATATTTGGTGGAGAGGGGAAATCGAAAGGCTCCTTTTGTCACGAAGTACTCTCCCCCCCCCAAGATTTTATTCATTTATTTGACAGAGAAAGAGAGAGCACACAAGCAGGCAGGAGGAGCAGAGAAAGAGGGAGAAGCAGGCTCCCTGCTGAGCAAGGAGCCCAATGTGGGACTCAATCCCAGGACCCTGGAATCATGACCTGAGCTGAAGGCAGATGCTTAACCGACTGAGCCACCCAGGCGTCCCTCACTAGGTACTCTTGTAGGGTTGTGAGATGTGCTGGGGTTTTTTGCTATCAGAGAGGTCTATTGAGTAATAGATATTTGAGATCTGAAGGCTTTTGGGGAGTCATTTTGTCTATTTTCCCATCTCAAGGTAGGAGTATACTAAAACGGGACCAGTCTGATCATTATCTACCTTACTTTATTTTATTTTTAAAAATGTTCTATTTATTTATTTGAGAGAGAGAGAGAATGGGGGCTGGGGCAGAAAGAGAAGGGAAGAATCTCAAGCAGACTCCAAGCTGAGTGTGGAGTCCAGTGCGGGGCTCAATCTCACAACTCCAAGATCATAACCTGAGCAGAAATCAAGAGTCCGTTGCTCAACTGACTGAGCTTCTCAAGCACCCCAATCTGCCTTACTTTCAAAGAAAAACTTTAGGAGCACCTGGGTGGCTCAGTCAGTGGGGTGTCTGAGTTTGGCTCAGGTCATGATCTTGGGGTTGTTGGGATTGAGCCCCATGTCAGGCTCTGTGCTCAGTGGGGAGTCTGCCTCTCCCTCTCCTTCAGCCCCTCCCCCTGCTTGTGTGTGCACTCTCTCTCTCTCTCTTTCTCTCTCTCAAATAAATAAATAAAAATCTTTTAAAAAAAACTTTAAAAATTGTAAAAGTGACACATTTTCTTTGCAGAAAACTTGGGAAAAAATAGATAAGAAGAAGAGAGTAAAAATCACCTCTACTCCTAGCATTCAAACTATGAATTTTATGTATGTTTTTGTGAGAGGGAGGCAGGGTAGTAGTACCCAGTGTGGGGTCTGGATATATGGAGTGGGGTGGGTTCAATTTCCAGCTCCTTCGCTCAGTAATGGCATGACCTTGGGGAAGCTATTTAATCTCCTCACACCTCAGCTTCTTCATCATTGCCATGGGAATATTAATAAAATCCACTTAATTGATTACTATATTATGACAGTCAAGTGAATTCATACATATAAAGTGCTCAGACTAGTTCCTGGTGCATAGTAAGTACTCAATAAATGTTAGCTGTTCTAGATTTTTAGTGGAAGTATAATTAACTTCATATAGTAGTAAATAATAAGAATTTAACAGGGGTAAGAGTGTTGGAAAGGGAAAAAGAGTAGATGTGAAAGCTATTCTGAGGACAAAGTTGATAAAATGTGGCAAAGAAAAGGAAGAGAGCATAGCAGGTAAGGGTCTGGAGCTGTGCTATCCAAATATGGTAGCCACTAGCCTTGTGTGGCTACCAAGCAATGAAAATGCAGCTAGTATAGCTGAGGAAATGGATTTTTTAAAGATTTTATTTATTTATTAGACTGAGATCACAAGTAGGCAGAGAGACAGGCAGAGAGAGAGGAGGAAGCAGGCTCCCTGCGGAGCAGAGACTCTGATGCGGTGCTCGATCCCAGGACTCTGGGATCATGACCTGAGCTGAAGGCAGAGGCTTTAACCCACTGAGCCACCCAGGTGCCCCAGAAACTTAGTTCCTAACTAAGAAATTAAGTTTCTGTTCCAAGTCCGATATGTGTGTTACACTTTACAGCATGGCTCAATTCAGATACTACATTTTCATAAAAAATACTGGATCTCTATTTAGACTTCATTAAATTTCTAGTTAAGAAAGTAGATGGGGACCCCTGGGTGGCTCAGTTGGTTAAGCAACCGACTCTGGATTTCCGCTTAGGCTGTGATCTCAGGGTGGTGAGAATAAACCCGGAAAGCTCCGCTCTCAACAGGGAATCTTCCTCTCTCCCTCTCCCTCTGCCCCTCCCCCTACTTGCACCCTCTGTCTCTAAAATAAATAAATAAATCTAAAAAAAGAAAGAAAGAAAATAGATACACATACCCAAGTAGTTCCAAGCACAGCTGACAAATTTTCAATGACTGAGTTGCGTATGCATTTTAACTTTAACTTTTTTTTAAATTTTTTTTTTAGGATTTTATTTATTTATTTGACAGAGAGAGATCACAAGCAGATGAAGAGGCAGGCAGAGAGAGAGGAGGAAGCAGGCTCCCTGCCGAGCAGAGAGCCTCATGCGGGGCTCGATCCCAGGACCCTGGGATTATAACCTGAGCCAAAGGCAGAAGCTTTAACCCACTGAGCCACCCAGGTGCCCCTAACTTTTTTTTTTAAAGATTTTATTTATTTATTTGATAGACAGAGATCACAAGTAGGCAGAGAGGTAGGCAGAGAGAGAGAGAGAGAGGAGGAAGCAGGCTACCCGCTAAGCGGAGAGCCCGATGCGGGGCTCGACCCCAGGACCCTGGGATGAGGACCTGAGCCAAAGGCAGAGGCTTTAACCCACTGAGACACCCAGGCGCCCCTAACTTTAACTTTTAATTAAAATTAAATAAAATTAAAAATCCATTTCCTTGGAGTGCCTGAGTGGCTCAGTCAGTTTAGTGTCTGCCTTCTGCTCAGGTCACGATCCTGGAATCCTGGGATGGAGCATCGGGCTCTCTGTTCGGCAGGGAGCCTGCTTCCTCCTCTCTCTGTGCCTGCCTCTCTGCCTACTTGTGATCTCTGTCTGTCAAATAAATTAATAAAAAAAAGAAAAAGAAAAAAAAGAAACTAAGTTTCTAACGGAACTTAGTATAGAAAAAATGAATGCAAAACATCTCAATAATATTGCATGCTGATGACATGTTGAAATGTAGTGTTAAAATTAATTTCACCTGAAAAATTTAATTTCACCTGTGTCTCTATACTTTTTCAAATGTGCTTACTAGTAATTTTAAAACCTTGTATGTGGCTCGCATGATGTTTCTGTGGTCGGTGTCGACTTGGCAGTGACAACTGACCATTTCAACTGCATTATCTTGGGCAAGATACTCACCTGTCTTCTTGTCAATTTTTTTATTTGGAAAATGGGGATAATTTATATCTTTTATGGATGGGTGGGAGGATTAAGCAAAATAATGCTTACAGTGTTTTGCAAAATGCATAGCGTAGAGTCAGTGCTTAATGTTGTGCTTGTTACTGTTTTATGATCTGGTTTTTGAAAACTGAGGAATGGGACTGAGCTCCAGATTGCCTTATTCCCTTCTGGCCTATTGAATACTATTTTTAAATAGCTTTATTATTTTTGTAACAATGGTACATTCTTATTCTAAAATATCAGGAAGTATAGAATGTGAACAGGGATGCAAAACTTACCCAAAATTTCATAACTGGCCAACATCACTATAAACACTTTGTTGGGGGCGCCTGGGTGGCTCAGTGGGTTAAAGCCTCTGCCTTCGGCTTGGGTCATGATCTCAGGGTTCTGGGATCGAGCCCCACATCGGGCTCTCTGCTCAGCAGGAAGCCTGCTTCCTCCTCTCTCTCTCTGCCTGCTGCTCTGCCTACCTGTGATCTCTGTCTGTCAAATAAATAAATAAAATCTTTAAAAAACAACAAAAAAACAAAAAAAACCAGTTTGTTGCATATTTCCAGACTTCCTTCTATACTTGTAGACTTTCTATACTTCTACACTTTAATGTAGAGATATAAATATATAATTTTCCATAAATGGGATAATATCATACATGCTGTGTCATAACCCTTTTTTTCATGGAAGAATTTGCAAAAGACATCTCTATCTGTTAAAAAATATAGGTCTAACTTCATCATTTCAAAGGCTACATAGAGGGACGCCTGGGTGGCTCAGTTGGCGGCTGCCTTCGGTTCAGGTCATGATCCCAGCGTCCTGGGATCGAGTCCCACATCAGGCTCCTTGCTCCGCGGGGAGCCTGCTTCTCCCTCTGCCACTCTGTCTGCCTGTGCTCGCTCGCTCTCTCTCTCTCTCTCTCTCTGACAAATAAATAAATAAAATCTTAAAAAAAAATAGAATGTTTTATTAAAAAAAAAAAGGCTACATAGAGTTCTGTAGCATGTATAGCATATAATCTATCTAACCAACCGATTCAGATGGCTTCTAAATCCTATTCCTATCAACAATACTGAAATGAATGCTTTTGCATATATATTTGTAAACATTTGCTCAGTTGTTATCCTGTTAACTCCTTAGCTGTATTCCATACATGAAGATTCCTTGATCAAAGAGCACATATATATTTTTTAAAGATTTTATATATTTATTTGACAGACAGAGATCACAAGTAGGCAGAGAGGCAGGCAGAGAGAGAGAGAGGAGGAAGCAGACTCCCCGCTGAGCAGAGAGCCCGACTCGGGGCTCAATCCCAGGATCCTGGGATCAGGACCTGAGCGGAAGGCAGAGGCTTTAACCCACTGAGCCACCCAGGTGCCCCACAAAGAGCACATGTATTTTATATTGTTCCCTATTATCCAATTTCTCTTTTGGGGAAATTGCACCAATTTTATTTTCCATGAACTCTGCATATCCTCACCTTTTCTCGTATCTCTGGCAATATTGTCAGTCCTTTCAAACTTGACAAATGGGGCGGTAGGCAACACACACACCCCTTTGTTTTTGCTTGGCCCATAGCTGAAGGACCTCTCCTGTTTCAAGAAGGACCCAACCTAGAGCTCCCAAGAGACCTCAGAGTGTTTCTCGAAGCTATTACTGCAACTGAGGGACAGACTCTTAACTCATTCTACAGCAAGCAATACAAACAAATCCCTATACATCAGTCTCGTTCTAAATTGCTTCTCAGCTTCTTCTACCTCCACGTGGGGGTAGTGCTCTTGGGCACGCTGCTCCAGCTCCCCTCTCCCCTCTTTCACTTTCCCCGTGTAAATGGCCCTGGGGAGGAAGTGGGCTTGGAAAGCAGACTTGATACTCCCAAATAACCAATGCAATTGACTTGCAAATTCGGTTAAATGATATGAAAGAAAAGCAGAAGATATGACAAGGAGACTTAACTGTAGATCGTGGACCTACCCTAGATGGTAGATGGGGAAGGTGACAGCTGGCCTCTCTGAGGAGTGGGTTTAAGTGGCGAGCTGAATGAAGGCTGTGGAGAAGTTTGGCAGGTGAAAAGGAGTGGACAAGCTTGCAGGCAGGAAAGAGTCTGTGTCTAGGAGACAGAGAGAGAAGGCCAGTGTGGTTGGGCAACATCAATTTACACTTGCAAAATGAGAAATGTATATCCCATTTTGAAGTTTCAAAGCTATTAAAAGAAGATATCTTAGGCAAAAGTCCCGGAGGGCATTGTTTGTTTAAAAATTGTTATTTATTTTTCCGTCATAAGGTAATATATGCCCATAATAATAGCTCACATTTATTGAGTTCCCCAAGTGACCTACAGGCAGGAACCCATTTGGTCCTTATAAGAACTCTGTGAGGGGGGCGCCTGGGTGGCTCAGTGGGTTAAAGCCTCTGCCTTCAGCTCAGGTCATGATCCCAGGGTCCTGGGATCGAGCCCCACATTGGGCTCTCTGCTCCGTGGAGAGCCTGCTTTCTCCTCTCTCTCTGCCTGCCTCTCTGCCTACTTGTGATCTCTGTCTGTCAAATAAATAAATAAAAACTTAAAAAAAAAAAAAAAAAGAACTCTGTGAGGTAGGCACCCCACCTCCATTCCACCCCATCCCTCTCCACTTGCTTGCTCCACTCTCTCCCACAGCCCTCTCGGCCCTCTGGCATATAGTTTACATACGTACATCTGTGTGCGCACACACACAACATTTTTTTTTAATTGTTCATATTTTCTGACTAGAATGTAAAGTCTGTGAGGGCTGGTATTCTTGTACATTTTAATCATTTCTAATTTCCCAGTGCCTGCCACAGAGAGATTAGCCTGCCAGAGGTTACTTGGCTGGAAAGAGAGCAGGAACTCAAGCAGCTGGGCTCTTCCCCACCGTGCTATTTTCTGCATGTCAGCCCCAATTGTGCAAAGGGTAGAAGCCTAGAAGTAAAAGTTTCCCCTCCCCGCCCCTCACAAGTCCCCAAAGGCTAACCTCTGTCAGCTCCTGCTTCGATATTCTTCTTGAAATATCTTATGCCTCTACAAGCACATCTATTTTTTCGCCTTCTATACAAATCAGATCAGAATATGTGTCCTGTTCTGTGTTTTATTGTTTCCCTTACTACAGGTCCACATCTTTATTTTTAACAGCTCCATGGTGGTTCATGATAAACATGTGCCATGATTAGCTAAAGCAAATTTGATGACTAGGTCAATTCCAGTCATTTATATGGTAACAGAGCTGCAGTGACTATCCTCCTATGTGTACGGAGGCAACTTGTCTGAGTCTGTCAAAGAGTCCAAGTGTTTAGCATTTTGGTAGAGGTGTGCCAGGTTGGGAGCATGGATTTTTAAAGACCGCATTAGCCTTCTCCATCTGCAGTCAGATAGAGGAGGGAGGCCTTGTCTGGGAGGGCCGCCGCCACTCTCTTCTCCCCCAGGAATCACGGAGACCCGGAGGGCTGGTCTGCAGAGCCTGTCGGCTCTATCAAGCTGCCAGCTTTTCCCAGTCAGGACAGATGGGCCTGATGGCTAATTTTGCCAGATTTTCAGAAAATAATTTGGTCCAACTCAGAGCTCTTCCTCAGTCTGTATCATTCCTCTAGTAAAGTGATAAAAACTGTGCCGTTTGTCACATTTCTTCCTAAGCTCTCCTTCTATGTCATACCAGATAAAGCACAGAACAGATAATTATAGTTAGTGCTTGACAGCTGCCGAAAGAAAATATATTTTTCATACTTCCTACCTCTGTGCTTTTCAAAATCTTTTTAAGTCTGAGAACCCTAATGTGAGGTTATCACCCATTCTTCTCCTTCGATTTGACACGTGTTATTAAAAGCATTTTTTAAAAGACCCACAGAACTCTGCAGGGTGAAAAAAATAAATAAAGCGGCTTTCACAGGCCTAGGACGTGATTTTCTAAATCGGAATTGTGCTGATGATACAATAAAATGCAAAAACCAGTAATAATAATTGGATTTTATTTTTTTTAATTTTTTTTAAAGATTTTATTTATTTGACAGACAGAGATCACAAGTAGGCAGAGAGGCAGGCAGAGAGAGAAGGGGAAGCAGGCTCCCCGCTGAGCAGAGAGCCTTATGCGGGACTCGATCCCGGGACCCCGAGACCATGACCTGAGCCGAAGGCAGAGGCTTTAACCCACTGAGCCACCCAGGCACCCAATAATAATTGGATTTTAATGTAATAAGCCTGTGTCCTTATTGGAATGCACCTCTTCTTACCCCATGCACAACAGTCAAGGAAAGCTGTTTCTCAGTTAGAAAGGAAACTGAAATTGGCTAATTTTCTGCTTGAAATTGATTACTTTGCCCTCCAACCTCAATCACATGAAGATAAAAGAGTGGCAAGTAAGCCACCAAGAGAAAAGATAAAAGGAAGCATCAAGTGTATCCATTTGTTTGACTTGCTTCAGATTCTCCTAAGGGTGGTGTTGGCTCAGGACAGCACATCAGAAAAGTCAGGTGCGCCCAGCCCTATGCTAAACACAGGCTAGATTCTCCATAAATCTTGAATTAATGGCTCAATTTATTTTCCTTGTAAAACATTTTTTTTTTAAAGATGAGGGCTAGAGCTTCCCTTTGCAAATATTGAGCTATATAAATTATCCATACAAGAAAGGAAAGGGCTATGACCAAACACAGAATAAGAAACAAGGTAGCAGAATGTCAGAAGGAAACAAAGAACTATGGGGAGGGGGAGAAGGCATATTTTTAAAAGAATACATAGAGTTTTTAGTCCTGGATTATCCAAAATATGAGTCCTGATTTTTATATTCACCAGCTTGTTTTTCTCCGGTGGAGATAGATTCGGGTAACATTTCAGAAGAATGGGTGATCATTGCCAGTGTGCTTTATTGTCTTTGATGTAATTATCATTTTAGTCAGATGATGAGCAAACAGTGGGGGTGGGTATGAATGAAGATGAGCAGATAAAGGTGATGTCGCTGGGAATATGCCACAAATTGTCAGGAGCTTCTCTGAAAGATGAGAAATCCTCTTGATTTTTAGATAACTTAAAAATCTCAGGTTTTTGTTTCCAATTATGATTGATACGCCATTAAAATCCCTATTTTATACTTGCAGAAACTGAGGACCAAGGAGATCAACAGGTTGGTTCACTCTGGGGAGTGTCGTTTAGATATAAAACTGTGACCTCACCAAAAGCTGGTGTCAGGGTAGATTTCAGTGGCCACCCAGACAAAGGCAACCTCACCGGCCCCCTAAGACAGCTGAGTGAGCACTTACCCTAAGTGGGTCTTATTGCTTAACAATAACCAACGTTTTAAAGATTTATTTATTTATTTGTTTATTTGACAGACAGAGATCACAAGTAGGCAGAGAGGCAGGCAGAGAGAGAAAGAGGGGGAAGCAGGCTCCCCGATGAGCAGACAGCCAGATGCGGGGCTTGATCGCAGGACCCTGAGATCATGACCTGAGCCGAAGGCAGCAGCTCAACCCACTGAGCCCCCCAGGTGCCCGGTAATTACCAATGTTTTAAAAAAATACTTTTACCCCAGAGAATGAGAGGCTCACTATTTATGGAGCGGATCCCTACAATTGGGGTAAAAAGTATTCTTTTTTAAACTTTGTAACTGTGAAGCAACCTGGCGGCCCCATTGTCTCCAATACTCATTTCCTCCGGTGACAGATACTGTTCATATTAGTACCTGGTCCCAGAGAACAGTGATCATTAGAGTACTCACAGTTTGAAAACATTAATGACAGATTTCCTCTAGATATCATGGGCCATTGTCAAATTTTCTCCATACTTACTTTTTTCTCTTATATTTTTAATCCTCTGAAATTTGAAATAATTCATCCACCAGGTATTTTTTGAACATCATGGACTGAAAAAGAGACATGGGAGAATTGTAGGACATGAAACCGACACTGATGGCACTTACAGCCTTTCAAGGAATAAGCAGTTACAAACAGAGATCAGTGCATGATAGAATGAGGCCAGAGAGGGAAGAGCAGGGGGCAGAGCACAGTCTCTGGAGACTGGCTTTGTACCCTGGGTGCAGCTTCACTGGCTGTCAGACTCATTTATCAAAGGAGCTAATCATATTTAATTTAATTTGAAGCATTTTTGTGAATGTAGAAATGAGAAATAAGATGTGCACAGTATGACTCTTTGTATTTGTTTGCTAGGGCTGGGGGCCCTAAAGCAACAGAAATCTATTCTTTCACAGTTCTGGAGGCAAGAAGTTCAAGCTCCAGGTGTCGTTCGTGGTGCCATGCTCTGTCTGATGGCTCTAGGGAGGAATCTTCTTTTCTCTTCTTAGCTTCTGGTGGTTGCTGGCAATCCTTGGCAGTCCTGGCTTTGTGGCTGCATCACTTCAATCCCTGCTCCGTTGTCACATGGCCTTCTCCTCTGGTGTCTCCGTGTCTTCACATGGCCTTCTTATTAAGGACATCAGTTACTGAAGTTAGGGTCCATCCCTACTCTAGGATGACCTTGTCTTAACTGATTATATCAGCAAAGACTCAGTTTCCAAGTAAGGTTATACCTTCTGAGGCTCTGAGTGGACATGAATTTTGGAGGGACACTATTCAACCACGACAACATCACGTAGTAAGTTCTCAGTAAGTCAAAGTGATTATGGTTATCAGAAGCCAAAGTGCAAATGAACAGAGAAAAGTTATTTCAGTATGGGCTGGAGTGGTTAAGAGAGCTTCTCAAAAGACGTGAGAAAGTCAAGCAGGGCCTTAGGGAACAGGTAACATTGTTTGATTGATTGATTGATTGATTGATTTGAAGATATATTTATTTTAGAGAGAGCACACACGAGTGGAGTGGTGGGGGGTCAGGTGGGGAAGAGCCCAAGTGAGAGGGAAAGAGAATCTCAAGCACACTCCCCACTCAGTGGGGAGCCCCATCCCACCACTCTGAGATCATGACCTGCCAAAATCTAGAGTTAGACGCTTAACTGACTGAGCCACCCAGGTGCCCCTAGAGAGGTGTAATATTTAGATAAGAACTGAAGGTGAAGGAGGGTCTATCGGGCGGGGAGAACGGAGTATGAATATTTTAACACCAAGATTACTAACCTTGTAAAATCAGCTCTTAATGAGACAGAGATCTCCTCTGGTCCAATAGGAATTAAAAACTATAATCTTTTTCTGAGTTGATAAGCCCATATGTTATCTATTTTTATCTGTTATCTACTTCTTTATAACAAATTGCCCTAAAACTTAGTGGTTTAAAAAAACAAACATTCATGATCTCGGTTTCTGTGGGTCAGGAATTCAGGCCTGGCTAAGCCGGCTGAGTCTGTCTGAGAGTCTCTCATTAGGGTACGGTCAAGAGGTCAGCCGGGGTCACAGTCCTCAGAAGCTTGTTTTGATCTGCTTCCAAGATGATCCACTCACATGGCTGTTAGCAGGAATGAGTTCCTCGCCTTCTGGGTCTCTCTCTGGAGCTGCCTGAGTGCCCTCATGACATGGCAACCAGCTTCCTCCAGAGAGCATAGTCAGAGACAGAGAGTGAGGAGGAAGCCTCAGCCCCCTTTACGACCTACTCTTAAAAGTCACACACCATCACTTTCGCCATGTTCTTTCTGTTCGTTAGGAGCAAGTTGTTGGGTGAATCCAGCCCATACTCTGGGGGGTAGAGGGGGAGAGAATTAAACTCTCTCTTCCTCTTGGAGGGAGGAACATCCAAGAATATGTGGGCATATTTTAAAACCACCACATCACAGCATATCATGAAATCATCCATTCCTTTTGCTGTTGGACTAGTTTCCTAAATTTGATGTTCCTATATCTCCATGTTGTTATTATTATTATGTATTAATACAGTAATCATTTTGGCTTCTCACGGTGTGTCTGACACTGTGCTTGCAGCTGGGAGTTTGGAATGGATTGGCCTGATGCTTACCTTAAAAGAGTTTACAGTCCAGTGGGAAGGGGAATGTGTTATAAGTATAATGCACTCACATAAGAGAAAAAAGTTAATATAAACAAAAGGCTTTGGGTTTGTACTATAAGAGGGAAACTGCAGAAATCAGAGACAGCTGTAGGGGTAGGTGGCATCTGAGTGCCTAGGGTACCATCCTAAGCTTAGCCTCCTCCCAGGAGATGCTGGACAGGTCACTGTGATGGGACATTCTAGACCAGGAGATGGGAATGTGCAGGGCTACGTATGGGAGAATTTCAGGTTGTCCAGGATGGCTTTCATGGAAGGGGTGGGAAAGGGAATGGGAAGGTGGATTGAGGCAAGCCTTGGAGGACCTTATAGAATAGATGGTATTAGGGAGAAAGATTGAACCTGATTATGAATACATTAGAGAAGTTTTTTCTAGAGAGTAGTGAATGCTTAGATAGATGTTTCGGAGAATAGGAAAAAAGCTGGACCAGAGAAACAAATGTATCTGTATGTATGAACTCATTCATTCACTCATTCATTCATTCAACAAACTTTTTCGCAGACCCATTATGGGCCAGACATTGTTTGTAGTCTAGTGGGATATATATATATATATATATATATATATATATATATGAGTGAAATCATCACAGAGATAAAATTACAACTGTGACAAGTGCTACATAAGGAAAGTACACATATTAGGGGATTTGACTTGAGCAGAAAGTTTAGGGTACTCTTAGGGTAGCCATAACCCAGCTGGGGTCTGAAGGATGTCCAGGAATAGGCAGCCATGAGGGGTAAGAATCAGCACAAGCAAAGGCCCTGAAGTGAGTACAAAGGACTGAAAGAAGGCCAGTGTATTGTGAGGAGCAGAAAAGGAGGTAAGGAGAACATGATGAGCAATGAGGTAGGAGAGGAAGGTAATCAAACTGTGAATGGCCTTATTTTAATTAAGTAATTAATAGTGCCTCCACCTATAAGGACTTCGCTTTTCGGGAAATATTCCATCAAAATAGTAGAATCCAAACATAAGATGAATATTATAGAAGGAAAAAATACAATTTAGAATGACAAATACAGAAAGAATAATTAAATGAATATATAAATACTATAGAAGCAAATGAACTGGAAAATTGACCCTGAGCTCCCTGGTGGCCAAGGTAAAAGACGAAAACATTATAGGACATGTAGTGCTCTGAGCCCATTAAGAAAACACATGAGAAGATTATTTAGCAGGCAGATGCAATAGAACAATGTACCAATGGGCAAGCTGTGGCATGATGGCATGAGAATACCAGATTAGGAACATCAGAGTAAGACATTGCAGAGAGATTCATTGATTAGTTAATTTAATTACTGAAACTCTATAGTATCTGTGGAGACTATTATGGGACCACTGATTATGAGTTATCTCATATATGTATGTATATATGAAGTAGATATGGAATGTAGATTCTTTTTAAGCCAGGATAATTTCCTTTGGTGTCAAATTGAAATAGGAGGGGATATGATGTTTAATTCCTACCTGTTAACCATTATTGAGGTTGGTAGTATCGGAGTGGGAGGAAAAAAACAAGATGGCTTGTTGATCAATGAATATAAAAATAAAGAAGTAGGAGATCTGTCCTGATTCCTCCTGCGACTGCTAAAAAGCAGGAGGATCATCTAAGGCCTTCCTGGAAATTAGAGAGAACAGCATCCTGCTTTAATTTCTTCCACCAAATTTCACTCTTGGACCCAGGCCACTTCTGCTTTGGCAAAGCAAGAGGTGCTGATGTGAACCGAGTTCCCAGTGATGGAGCCCCAGTCTGGTCCCCAGGGAACCTTTTGAGATTGCTGTATGCAGTGGCTGCCAGAGCTCTAGGCACTGTCAGGTGCCTGGCCGTGGGTGGGGGGATGTGGGAGGGGGCAGAAGAACCCTGATACCAATTTTAGTACCACATAAAGAAGGCTTTCATTTTCTACTTTGTAGCAGAAGCCATCTGCAAAAGTGAACTCAGGCAAATGGCTTGAAGCTGAGCATTCTGCCTTGGGCCCTGTTCTTTCTTCCAGTTCCCCTTTCCACCCACCCTCCAGTCCCACCTCTCTCACAACGGACAATATTACAGTTTCCCAAAGGAAAACATTGCAGGCGGATCAGTGGCACTGTTCCCTCCTCTTGCTTTAGCTTCAGGTATTTGTCGATTTTCTGCTACAAAGTCTCACGACCTCCTCCAGGCAAAACCTGGCTGTAGAAAGCTGGTTTGGGCCCCACGCAGGCCTTCGCCACCTCCCAGGGCTCCGGGCCTCTCCCCCAGGAGCTGGCATCAGCTGGCTGCCACCCTCATCTGCCACCAAGACCAGCAGAAAGAAAAGTGACTTCCTTTGAGAACCAGGTTATCCAGGAAAGGGTTGCTGAGACCTGGCCCTCTGGCCTGTAAACAGGTGGCCTCTAAGACGGCCTCCTTGGTTTCTGGATAGGAAGCAGCTATCTGTTCAGTTGGCTGCTGCGTCTCCTGCTCTGTTCTTTTCTTCATGAGCATGTAGACGAAGTTCTGCAGAGCTAGTTGATTCCACCTTTATCCTTACTTCATGCAACTTGGAAGCCCTCTGGCAACTTTCAAAGCATCTTGCCCACCTCATCCCGGAGAGGACTGTCTGTTCGCCTTTCCAGGTGGAAAGTCTTTGGGGGTGTGTTGTCAGAGCTTCTCCCCGGGATGTCCCAACATTTCCAGCAAAGGAAAGAAACAGGAAGAAAGGGTTCAGATTTAAGTAATTACCTCCAGGCACTCTCTCTTCCCTCCTTTTTAGGAGTACTGGGGTAATGTAATTCCTCAACATAAAAAATAGTAACAGTGGTTGGACCTGGAAGGCCAGGTTTCTGGAAATCCTGCAACTACATAGGTGACCTCCCCCCCCCCCCCCACCAAAAAGACTGAGCCGATCTCTCAGTCCCCACCTACTCTCCACTTCTCCCGGGCCAGCTCCCTGGTTTAGTGTGGGGCGGGGGCTCCTGGCTGTAGCTGGTGTTCACTGATGGGGAGGACTTCCTAGAGCCCAGATTGATGGCCCCACCATAGCGGTTCTGATTCAGCCTGTCAGTGAAGAGCCCTAAGAATTTGCATTTCTAATGCAAACCTGATTGGGCCTTTTGGGTCTTGGGACCACACTTTGAGAACCACTGGTTTAAATGTAATGGAAAGGATAAGAGCTTTGAAGACAGGTGGGTCCAGCCTTGAGCCCCAAACCTGCTGCTTACTCACCAGCCGTGTGACTTTGGGGCATGTGCCTGCGCATCTCTGAACTAATGTCTTCATTCTTAAAATGGGGTAGATAATATCTACCCCACAGGTCATTGATCAGAAAACGTATTTGTTGTATGAGTATTTTAATACGGCGTTCTCAGCTGGGTGGTGGGTCATGACAATGGATGAGACAGTCTTTGATGTGAAGGACTTGGGGTGGTTGTGAAGATTAAAAAAATAAAACTTGCAAAGGTCGAGGACCCTGAGAGATGCCTAATAAATATTCACTTCATTTCCCTCATAGGAGAGAACGTGATTCTACTTTCTGGGTTTTTGGGTTTTTTTTTTAGAGGGAGGTGGGGGGTCCAAAAAGTCATTTTCAAATTTTATAGCATGAGACCTAGAGCAATAATTCTCTTTGTCTAGATAGAAAATTTGAGGTAAAGGGACCCCTGAGTGGCTTAGTCGGTTAAGCATCCAACTCTTGATTTCGGCTCATGTCATGGTCTCAGGTGAGAATGAACAAGCCCCTCATCAAGGTTTGTGCTGAGTATGGAGCCTGCTTAAGATCCTCTATCTTCCTCTCCCTCTGCCCCTTCCCCCACTCACACACTCTCTCAAAAAAAAAAAAAAAAATCCCCAAAACAAAACAAAAAAACCCAAAACTTCAAAAGTCAAAAAAAAAAAGAAAATTTGAGATATGTACATTAGTGTACATCCTATGTCCTCCAGCACCTCTGAATGTGACCATATTTGGAAATAGGGTCTTTGCAGATTGTGGTTAAGATGAGGTCGTTAGGATGGGCCTACTCCTATATGACTGGTGTCCTTATCTAAAGAGGAAATTTGGACACAGACACAAACATACACACACACAGGGAAAATGCCATGTGAAGACTGGGGTTATGCTGCCACAAACCAAGGAAATCCCAGGATCGTTGGCCATCCCCAGAAGCTAGGAGGGAAGCATGGAACAGATTCTCCCCTTCCTGTCCCATAAAATGAAAACTGTACTGGTGCCCGTGTATGCCAGAACTGCCTTGATCATATTTCTATCTCCTTACCCTATCTGTAGTAAGTATTTTTAGCTGAGTTACTCTGAGGTGAAGCGGGAAAACATCTCAAAGTGTTATGGCAAGGGCATAGGGTCAGAGTAGAGAGAGAGGGAGGGTAGAAGTAAGTAGGGGCCAGGGAGCAGAATGAACCTTGCGAGGAGTCTGGTGCTTGCTCTGAGGGCAACGGTGGGGCAGTGGTACATTCTGTTCTGCAGGTCGATGGGTCACGCTGGCTGTGGCCTGGAGAGTGCCTTGGAGGGAAGAAGGGAGCAAAGCCTGGGAGACAGGTGAGGAGGCTCCTTTAGGCGAGAATGACTGTGTTTTTACTTCACTGGTAGCAGCGTGGACAGAGAGAGGTGGGCTGATTTGAGAGATCTTATGAAGGTAGAAAACACTTCCTGACTTGAACAGGGGCTGAATGTAGCAGTTTAACCAATATCAGAGCAAAAAGGCAATGCCAAGACTGGTTATTTACTTTTTTCAAGTGTTTGGAATTTTTCTTTGTTTGTTTGTTTGTTCCTTTCTTTTTTAAAAGATTTTATGTATTTATTTATTTGTCAGAGAGAGAGCACAAGCAGGGGGAGCAGCAGACAGAGGCAGAGAGAGAAGCAGGCTCCCCGCTGGGCAAGGAACCTGATGCGGAACTCAATCCCAGGACCTTGGGATCATGACCTGAGCCAAAGGCAGCTGCTTAACCAACTGAGGCATCTAGGCATCCCCAAGTGTTTGGAATTTAGTAAATATTTTAAAGAAATAATAAAGCTAAATATTTAAACATTTCAAATGCACATCAAGTAAAATGTACATTTATAAAAATATAAACATTATTATCATTCTAGTATAAATTGTTAGCAGATAAAATTAAGGAAAAGAAACCCTATAAACCCTGAAGACCAGTATTGCCACCACAGGTGGAGGATGGTGTGGAGCACCAGTGGGTGAGAGGAGTTAAAAACTATTTTTAAATGTTAGAACTGACGTGCTTGAGGAACACCCTCAGAGGCCATTAAAGATAAGGATTAGGAGCTCCAGGGTAAGGGCTGAGCTCAAGGTGTAAACTTGGAATCATCAGTCCATGAAGACAATTGAAACTTCAGAAATAGCTTTGCGTAAGAGATTTCAACTGAGCTTTAGGAAAGGCTAGGATTTTAGTTGAACTAGAAAATGCAAACACAGAGGGAAGGATTTACAAGTGGAGAAAAAGAGCAAAGCCAAGAATGCTGTGGCATTAGGGATACACTGATACTGTTAGCGGTGTGCTGGTCAAGGTCTAACAATCTGCTCTTCAAAGGTGAGGGGAAGGGTGCTTTGGTGGCTCAGTGGGTTAAGCCTCTGCCTTCAGCTCAGGTCATGATCTCAGGGTCCTAGGATCGAGTCCCGCATCAGGCTCTCTGCTCTGCAGGGAGCCTGCTTCCTCCTCTCTCTCTCTTTGCCTGCCTCTCTGCCTACTTGTGATCTCTGTCTGTCAAACAAATAAATAAAAGCTTTAAAAAAAATGTGAAGGGAAACCCTGGTTTATTGTGCTTGCTGATTTCCAGGGTATAAATGCTCCCATCCAAGTCGGTGTCCGGCTGTCAGTGTCCCTGAGCGTGGGGTCGGGGACAGATGAGCACAGTCAGCTGTGGGGAGCTCCTGCTAGGAGCAAGTGAACGTAGCCCACATCTAGACACAGTCCTAATGGGGAGGGAGGGTTCTGCCGGGAGTAGTGCTGGATACGTTTAAGAGGTAACATGGACGGCTAGGGTGGCTGAGAAGACAGGGAACGAGCAAGTGTTGACGAGGGTGCAGAGTCACTGAAACCTTCATGCTTCTGGGAATAGAAAACGGTGTGACCACTATGCGAGGTGGTTGGGCCATTCTCAAGAAGTCAAACATAGAGTTACCGTAGGACCGAGCAATTCCACTCCCAAGTATATTTCCAAGAGAACTGAAAACAGACATTCACACCAGAACTTGGACACGGATGGTCACAGCAGCATTATTCACCATACCCAAAAAGTGGATACATCCCAAATGTCCCAGTGAGGAATGGGTAAATAAAATGTGGTATATCCATACAATGGAATGTTATTGGGCCATAGAAAGGAATTACGTACTGATACGTGCTACCACATGGAAGAACCTCGAAAACACTAGGCTGATTAAGAGAAGCCAGATACAAAAACTGCCTATTAAGGTTGTCTGGCTGGCCCAGTTGTTAGAGTGTGAGACTCTTGATTCTTGATCTCGGGGTCATGACTTCAAGCCCCATATTGGAAGTAGAGATTGCTTAGATAAAATTAAAACAAAACAAAACAAAACCCAAAACCACAGAGGGCCACCAGGTGTATAATTACATTTATATTAAATGTCAGGAACAGATAAATCAACACACACATACAAAGTAGGCTGGTGGGTCCCAGGGTCTCGGAGAGGGGAAGATGCAAAGTGACTGCTGCTGGGTAAGAGTTTGAGGCCTCTTAAGCCCCAGATTGAGAAACAGTGTTCTAGAAGTCTGCGGTGTCACAGCCGTTCAGATATGTTTGCTCCATTGGCGTTCCAGAAGCCCTGTCTGTTGACCTGGCTCTCCAGGCTGGAAGTCTGTCCTCCGGGTTCAAATTCTCCATCATCAACAGCTAACACATTTGAACACTACGGTGTCCTTGGAGAGTTTTGCACAGGCCAGTACTTCGCTGCCCTGTTTCTTTCATGCGTGATTAGAAGCTCAGGTGAAAAAATTTAACAGAACATTTTGATCTCATTAGAAAAACCATGAAAAGCGCATCTTTGAAACATAATCTCATCAAGCCGTGCCTTGTAGACAGATGTGTGTACGGAGCTCTCAGCTATCAGAGAGGGATTGGAATTTATAAAGGGACATTTTGTTTCCTGGCGACAAAGCCATTTCAATCCTAGGGATGTTTATAAGCAATACGGAAAAGCTCTCTGCACCTGACAGGCTGGTTGGAGGTACCAAGTGTCTAAATGTCAGCGACCAGCCTTTCTCCTGGAGAGATTAGCTTTGTGGTGGGGAGGAGGGGTTGTTGCTGGGGAAGAAAAAGTGGGAAAAGGACAGATGTTATTTCATATGTATGAGCAGACTGGGATCAGAGGGTGAGTCGGGACAGGCGGTAAACAGCAAGGGTAACCAAGGAGGGGGGGTCTACCTCCTGCTGTCATCATTGCTGTTAGGCCACAAATGTCTCCTCCTCACAGCCCTATTGCCAGGAAGAGGAGGGACGAGCTGGGGCACCCCCTCCATGAGCTCTTTCCAGGCAGGGTCAAGGCAGCCGCTGGCTTTGTTTCCTTTCTTTTGTTAGCCAGTTTACAAAGAGCTTTCCTGAACATCATCTCCTAATTGTCCCGAGAATTTGCTGTTACTCAGTTTGGGTGGGTAGGTGAGATCTACTTAATCATCTTATAGACAAACAAATAAATAAAATAAAATGTGGGGCCCCCCGGGGGCTCAGTCAGCTGAACGACTGACTGTTGATCTCAGCTCAGGTCTTGATCTCAGGGTTGTGGGTTTGGGCCCTGCGTGGAGCCTACTTAAAAAATAGATAATAATAATTAGTTAATTTTAAAAAATCATCTTAGTAGGGTGCTGTCATCTCTGTTTTGTGGGCACAGGGAGATTTAATAACTGATCCCCGATTGTGCAGTTTGGGGTGGCGGGACAAGGTGAGAGTCTGGATCTTTGGGCTCTAATCAAGAGTGCCTTGCACAGCTCCAGAACCTCTCTAGAGTCTACCTTTTCCCCACCATGCAGTCATTCAACAAATCCTTACTGATAGCTACTGTGTGGCAGGCACTGTCCTGGGCACTTGTGAACAAAAATAAAGATGCCTCATCTTATGGAGTTTGCGTCTGATCTGGGGTGAGGATGGGGCAGAAATAGACAAGAAACATAATGAATAACTTATAAAGTGTGTTTGAAGGTGGTAAGTGTATGGAAAAAAGTCACCCAGGATTTGAGGATCAGTGGGGCAGAGGGGATGGGATTACAGTTGTAAATAGGGAGGTCACAGTGGTAGGGATCATATCACGGGTGTTGGTGGGGGCTAAAAGGGAATGTAAAGTGACCAGCCCAGAGCCTGGAGCAGAGCGTGCTTGTAGGTGCTCACTAATGGTGGCTGTCATCACCACACCAAATCTGTCTCTCTATTGCCCTGTCAGTGTCTCCCAGGAGTCCCCAGGCCAAGGCTGTGCCCAAAATGGACAGGCAGCTCAGCTTCCAGGCAGGTTGGACAGCAGGGTCAGGGTCCTGCCTGGCCCAGGTCGTGGCGGCACAGACTACCCCAGCCGGGTGTAAAGACCCAGGATCCAATGTGTCCATGGCCAGACCAGCAGGGCAGGTCCTGCAAGTGTGAACGAGCACCGTCCCTGTTGTTTTTGACCAACATGGAAGCTGAAAACCCAGAGTAGAATAGAAAATGCTGAAAGAAGGGGCAGCGTTAAGTCCAGGGCTCCCCCATACTCCTTCAGACCGGGAACCCCAGGGCTCCCAACACCATGTTGCTAGGCAACAGCACACAGATTGAGGACAGCCAACGGGGGCCAGCCTGCCTGGGGTCTGTTTGCTTTGGCTGCTGCTGGGTCTGGTGTCTGTTCTGGGGAGATGCTGTGTCACTTGCAAGGAGAGGAAACACCTGACTAGAAACATGATTAAAGGAAGACCACAAAGACATCCTTGACTCTGAGTCTGCTTCGGTGCCTGCAATTCCACCTTGAGCCATTTGCTCCTTCAAGCAGGGTCTGGGGTGTGAAACTTTTAGTTAAAACAAAATCTTCACTGAGGAGAACAGATCTATAAGATTTTAGGAAAAAAGCCAACATCACAGGGTTGCTTCATTCAAGCGTGGGAAATCCCCATTCCCCTCCAAAGGAGATTTCTAAACCCCTAGACTCTGGACCATAATTTGAAAATCCTTGCCTTTAAAGTATTTCAGCCCCCTGTTAAAAACTGAACAGCCCTTACTCCACGAAATAGTTATTTTAAAATTACTAATTTTATGACCGATTTTCATGGTTTTCTGCTGGGGGAGGGGTGGTGGATCACAGACTCCTCTGAGGATCTGATGAAGTCTGTAGACCCTCTGCCCAGGAAAATGCACATACCTGCAATTCTGCATCTCATTGTATTGGGGAAGTGGTCCATGGGCTGTAGGTTAAGGATCTCTGTCCTGTGGGACATTTGTTTACCTGATTTGCTTCCAAATGAGACAAATACTTCAGTCTCGAGGTATTGAAGAGTGAGTTTTGAAGGAGGGAGAGACAAAGGGGAAAAAGAGCTAGACGAAAATCAGAATCTTGGGGATGGAGCCCAGGAATCTGTATTTTTAACACGATCTCCAAGCAGTTGTGAATATCAGACAGATGTGAGCACCAGAGGCCTGGAGGTGGTCAGTCTAGGGTCCTGGGGCCCAGGAGACACTGCTACTGAGTTAGCAGTCGTCCTGAGGGTGAGGAGGAGAGAGGGAGAGAGGGAGAAGTCCTGCTGCCCTCCCCAGTCTGACAGGCTGGAGAACAATAAGAAAGAGCCTGTGTTCACAATGGGAAACTGAGGTCACTGTGCCCCTGAGCTTCAGCCAGACCATTCACCCAAAGCAAAAAGAACAAAGAGCAGGAGTTCGTCCTACTAAGGCTGGGCCTAAGAGAAAGTCTCATTTGGGACACTGATGTTCAAATTCTGATATTTCTTTCTTTCTTTTTTTTTTTTAAGATTTTGTTTATTTATTTGACAGACAGAGATCACAAGTAGGCAGAGAGGTAGGCAGAGAGAGAGGGGGGAAGCAGGCTCCTCACAGAGCAGAGAGCCTGATGTGGGGCTCTATCCCAGGACTCTGAGATCATGACCTGAGCGGAAGGCAGAGGCTTTAACCCACTGAGCCACCCAGGCGCCCCAAATTCTGATATTTCTCTGTGGTTTCCCATGTTCTGTATGCTGTCCCGACCAGAAAAGGTTAGTGTTCCCTTGATAGTCAGGATTGTTTAATGGGATCTGTTCCCATCGGAGTCAGGTGCTTTCCCAGCAAAGAAGCATTTGCTACTGAGTCAACAAATAACTATCGATCCCACTGTATCAAGCTTAGGGTGCTTGCTTGACCTATTCGGCCCCCATCCTGAGATTCTCTCCAGAGGATCTGCTCTATCAAGGATGGTGAGAGAAGGGGATGAGCCTGCAGGGAAGGGAAGAGCAGGAGGCGACCTCCTCCAGAACCCAGGGCCTATAGTCAAAATCCGGGTTTACTTAAGAACCTGTTTCTTGACGCAGGCCCTATCCCAGCCAAGACAAATGCAAGTCATGTTTATCTCCTGCTTCCTTGGGTGGTTGTGGCTTTATGCAACAGTGACTTGGTGATACTCAGATTTAGGGGTGAGACCCCCTGCTGGGCTCTGTCTTATCCTGCCTGTGGAGGGGAGGTATCCCTCCCCCACCCACCATCGTTGCTGTGGTTCTTCACCCTGTCGGTGTTTTACTCGGATGTAGCTCTTTATCCAAATCAAACAGTGAAGATTTGTGCAGTCCAATGTGTATAAATTTTATCTAAAAGTAAAAAAATAGCAACAACTTTCAGAAGGGTGGAGTAGGTGGAAATAAATGCGGAATGGGTCCAGGTAGATGAACAAGAATGGCAGAAATTAAGTATTGAAACTGGGGGATGGGGTCATTATATTCTGTTTTTAAAAAAGTAATAGTTGGGGCACCTGGGTGGCTCAGTGGGTTAAGGCCTCTGCCTTCAGCTCAGGTCATGATCCCAGTATCCTGTGATCGAGCACCTCATCAGGCTCTCTGCTCAGCAGGGAGCCTGCTTCCTCCTCTCTCTCTGCCTGCCTCCCTGCCTACTTGTGATCTCTGTCTGTCAAATAAATAAATTTTTAAAAAAAAGTAAATAGTTGACATTTTTGACAATAAAAAGAAAAAAATAAATAAAAAGGACTTAGAGATGTCTGTTTTCACTTAGAAATCTCCTTCCCTGATCAAGAACTTTAAAGAAACTCATACACTTTACCCTAGTAAATTCCACTTCTGGGAATGTATCCAAATCAAATAATGAGAGAGACATAGAAGGCTTCATAGTAGTGCTATTTAAAATAAGGAAAAAGCTGGATAAAACTCAATGTTAAAGGAACTGTGGTATAGCCATTAAAGACACGGAAACATGCTTGTGACCAAAATTATAAAAAACAACAACAACAAAAAACAAAAACCAAAACAAAATAGCCACAGCATGAAACTCCAAACTGTACTATCTCCATTTTGTTTTTAGAAATGCATGCGCACATATAGAAAAGGACTCTGGAAAGAAATGTAATTGTACGTTTAAAGTAGTGATCTCGGGCGCCTGGGTGGCTCAGTGGGTAAAAGCCTCTGCCTTTGGCTCAGGTCATGATCCCAGGGTCCTGGGATCAAGCCCCACATCAGGGTCCCTGCTCAGCAGGGAGCCTGCTTCCACCTCTCTCTCTCTGCGCCTGCCTCTCTGTCTACCTGGGATCTCTCTCTGTTGGTCAAATAAATAAATAAAATCTTAAAAAAAAAAAAAAGAAGTAAAGTCTAATAAATTTAAAAAAAAGTAGTGATCTCTACTTGCTTGGGCTTGTGGTCGATTTTTACTATCATTTTATTTTATTATTTAAAATAAAATTTTTTTACTATCATTTTAATTGTAGCCTGTATTTTCATCTTTTCCGCAAAGAACATGGATTACTTTGATAATTATTTTAAAAACTGAGCAGAGCCATTTTGAAGGAAGTAGGGGGCAACAGTGGAAGAGAGAACTGATTACCGTGCGGGTTCCAGCCATAGAAGAATAGGGTACCGGAAGCAGAAGGAATCTTAGAAAAGGCCTAAACTCAACTTTCTCAGTTTACAAATGCAAAGACTGAGGCCCAGATGAGTCAGTCCCTTGGACCTCTTGCTTAGCACCGCCCTGAGACCTCACTTCCCTCCAGGGACCTCTGCAACTCCGGATCCTGGGGACTCCTGGACACATGGTGTTAATCCTAGCAGGCCCCGCTCGGGGACAGCCACTTGACTTTCTAGCCAGTCTGGGCCGCCCACTGCCAGCGTCCAAGGCCAGTTGGCCTGGGGAAATGCCCTGGCAGGAAGAAGGTTGGAGGAGCAATGGGCCTCACAGCCACCTGATCACCCAGTGCCTGTCCCTCTGACAGTCCTGCCCGAACCTCTCTGTCTCGGCTCTGCTGTCACAGAGGTTAGTTACTTCTAAGTAAGGAGTGAGGTTCACGTTTGTGGTGTCTGGCCTTGTCATGGCTTTTGAACCACTGTGAGTTGAAAAAGAAACCGTGTGGTTGCATGGTTAGTGTCAAGTTGGAGTCAGAGATGTGTTACAGCCTTTGCCAGAGTCCTTAGACATGGTCTTAGTCCATTTGGGCAACTCTAACGGGATACGATAGACTGGGTAGCTTCAAAGACAAACTTACTCATGGTTCTGGAGGCTAGGAAGTCCAAGATCAAAGTGTAGGGAGATCCAGTGTCGGGGAGAGCACTCTGCCTGGGAAGATAACCTTCTTCTCACTGTATCCTCTCTTATACGAGACTCTGTTCCTCTTTGTATAAGGACACTGATCCCTTCGTGGGGGCTCCAGGCTTATGTCCTAATTACCTCCCAAAGGCCTCACCTCCAAATACTATCATACCAGGGCTTCACCAGGGGACACAAATATGCAGACCACAATAGATATCAAAACCTTCTCTGGAGAAAGTGGGGGCAAGCAAGAACGTGCAAGGATAATTTATTGTAGAGAGTGGTGGAAGAGCAGAAATCAGCCTACCTATGTACATGTTTATGACCTGTCTCCTCCCTGCCCCATCCCTGCCAGCACATTCCCCGCCATGGACGCATCTACGCTCCTTGAGAACCAAGACTGTCTCAGACATCACTGCTTCCTCAGAACTTAGTGCAGAAGAGGCCCTCAGGAACTACGTGTTGAATGAGCAATGAGTGAACACCATTTTCCTAGAATGTGGAAGACCTGACGTGTTCCAAGTGAACAGTATTTCCAGAGTTTAAACATTTTCTTTCCAAAAGAGCAGAATGTTTGAAAAACAATATTTTTTTGGCACTTACTCTTTATTTGCAGAATTGCAGCACGCTGCTTTCAAACAGATGTCGGTAGAAAGCACGTAAGCACCAGGGGACCGCCATGGCAGGGGGCATATCCAGTGAGACGGTCGTCATGGCCACTCTGTCTGTTGTCTTCCGCCCCTTCCCCTCCTCCTCCTTCTTGGTGTCTTTTTAAATTGGCCAATATATATGCTTCTCTTTTAGGGATATTTCTTAAACACAGACTACCAGATCATAGGCTTCTACTCTGTGGTGTACTTAATAGGTTAAGTCAGAGATTGGGCAGGTTCTTGTAACATAATCTCTTTTTTTTTAAACTAGAAAATGTTCTTGAAATACACATAGCATAAAATCATCTTGACCAATTTGGGGGCACCTGGTGGTTCAGTCGGTTAAGCACCTGACTCTTGGTTTCAGCTCAGGTAATGATCTCAGGGCCGTAGGATTGAGCCCCATGTGAGGCTCTGTGCTCAGCATTGAGTCTGCCTCAGATTCTTTCTCCCTCTCCCTCCCACTCTCTCTCAAATAAATAAATAAAATCTTTGAAATAAAATTATTTTGACCAATTTTAGTGTAAAGGTCAGGCATTAAGTCCATTCCCACGGGCAGCCATCTCCACCATCCACTGACAGAACTCTTTTCATCCTGCAAAACCAAAATTCTACTCAGGGGCCCAGCAACCACTGTTCTACTTTTTCTCTCTATGAATCTGACCAGTATGGGTACCTCATCCAAGTGGAATCATATAGTGTTTGTCCTTTCGTGACTAGCCTAATTCACTTGGCATCATTTTCCTTTACCAACAGATAGCTCAGTATTTGAGCAAGGAAATTCCAGCTTTAGGATTCGTTTCTTCTTCTTTCTCATGTTCCCCAGGAGTACGCCATGTGGCTGGATGACTTAGGAGAGGGCAGATAAACTAAGGTGCCCACCTCTCATTTCCAAACCCTACCTTTCTCCTGAAGCCACTGCCTACTGTGGCCCATTTAAAATTGTGACTTGCCCGGAGGGCGGGGGAGTTGGCACCTTGCTGGCTCAGTTGGTTAAACATCCAACTCTTAGTTTGGCTCAAGTCATGATCTCAGGGCTGTGGGATCAAGCCTTGTGTCTGGCTCCATGCTCTGCAAGGAATGTGCTGGAGATTCTCTCTCTCCTTCTGCCCCTCCACCCTCAAATAAATAAACATAAATCTTTAAAAAAACCCCCAAACCTGTGGTTTGGATATGTGTCATATCACTGTGCATGGAGAGCAAGGAATTGTGTGCTGGACACACATACCAAATATATTTGTATGTCTCCTTTGTCCATTTGTATGTTACACAGACTGTACCCTTCCAAGGACAGATCGCTGGGCAAACTTGATTTGTTGTTGTTTTTTTTTTAAGATTTTATTTATTTATTTGACAGACAGAGATCACAAGTAGGCAGAGAGGCAGGCAGAGAGAGAGGAGGAAGCAGGTTCTCCACGGAGCAGAGAGCCCGATGTGGGGCTCGATCCCAGGACCCTGGGATCATGACCTGAGCCGAAGGCAGAGGCTTTAACCCACTGAGCCACCCAGGTGCCCCCAAACTTGATTTGTTCACAGAACACTGACTGCAGTTGAGGAGTGCTGTCAGTTAATGCCTCTGATTCAACTGCCTGTCTAAGCTTATGTCCTGAATGGTGAAGTCTCCTAGTTCAGATTTGAAACAGCTGCAGCAGACCCACCACCTTGGATGGTGGAAATATCCCCAAGTGACACAAAGTAAATTAGCACATATTGAAAGGAGAGTTTTCTAAGGCTTGGAATCAACCATTTTCCCAGCAAACCTCCCACCCAAATGAGACCCAGGGGACACCAAATGAAAGGCAGCGAAGAGAAACAGACTTGGCCCATGTGTCTCCGAAAGCCAAATGCAGTCCGAGTGAACTGAAATGATTTGCCCGAACAGATTAGGTATTTTAACACCAATTCTCAGGCCTCAGAAGTGAGCCTGGCTGCTGGCAGACAGCCAACACTGCCTTATTTAATTTTTAGATTTGGCTGTTAAATTTGGCCCAGTGGGAAATTGTGTTTGATTGGATATATGAAGGTGGCGGATTTCGGATGGGAAGGCCCGGGTTCTAGCTCAGTGACTTACCTGCTGTGTGAGCTGGGACTGGCCCTTTCACCTCGTTGAGAGTTTTTTCTCATCTGTACAATGAGGGAAACATTCCTGCTCTGCTTGCCTTATGGGGAATTTGAAGATGAAATGAGACCATGTTTGGGAACTCTGAAATTACTATGCAGATGACCAGTGTAATTATGCTTACAGGCAGAACATGGAATCCTTTCTGCCCAGTTCACTCAATTCTGCATTTAATTTACACATTGTGGATTTTAACTCTCTTTCTTGCAGGAAAACCCTTTGGGGAGTATCGTTTTTAGACCTGGAATTGCTAATCTCAGCATCCTCTCAGATAAGGAAAAGACTGGAATTATGGGGAAAAATAGACCCAGAGAGACAATAGCCCAAGGGCACAAAGGATTGCCACCTTGCTGTTCTTTCTTTCCTAGATGACACTGACATCTAAGCCCAAAGCCAAAGATTCTCACCAAAAGTTACGCTCACAGTTCCCCCAGTTTCCCCCTTCTCTACTTCTTCTCCCTATGGATGAAAATGCTGAGTTTGTGTTGCTATCTTGAGCCCTACTGGACACAACACTTAGTAACTCTAATGGCTGGACATAAAATATGTATGTGGTAAATATGTATAATAGAGAGAAATAAAGTTGTACTCTTACAATCTTAAGTTTCTGAAACGACAGCTCAAGAAAACACGTTCACCGTGTTTCCACAAATCTGAGATGCCATTGCTTCTAAGACCCACTATTTTTATGTATCACAAAGAGAGGAGAGTTTTATCAGTTAAAATAAAACACGTTCACTGTGTTTCCACAAATCTGAGATGACATTGCTTCTAAGACCCACTATTTTTATGTATTGCAAAGAGAGGAGAGTTTTATCAGTTAAAATACATGGGGGTGCCTGGGTGGCTCATTGGGTTCAACCTCTGCCTTCGGCTCAGGTCATGATCTCAGGGTCCTGGGATCGAGCCCCACGTAGGGCTCTCTGCTTGGCAGGGAGCCTGCTTCCCCCTCTCTCTGCCGGCCTCTCCGCCTATTTGTGATCTCTCTCTGTGTCAAATAAATAAATAAAATCTTTAAAAAAAAATGACACAGTGCTTTCTCATTACGTCAGCTGTGATTTCACAGATGTTAAAATGTGAAATATGCATCTTAGAACATATAAATGCAGTGTGTTTACCTCTTCCAAAAGGTTAAGTTTTCTCCTTTTGGTTCTGATGCATTCTTAGATTAGCAAACTTAAAAACCGTCTCATTTTTAGTCTCTGCTCCTTGCATTTACACGTGGTATGCAGTCATTCTTTTAGATGGGTTGAAGGGGGACAGTAAACCTATTTTTCTTATGGATACTATAGTACCAAGTACTCTGGCACTTGAATATAGAGTTAGGTAAAGGCGGCTTATAAAATACTTGTCAGAAAAAAAAAAAATACTTGTCAGAGCCAAAATTACATTATTATGTGGTCTGTCACTTATTATAAGATTTAAAAGAGGAAGAAAATGTTTAAGGGCGTGGGATGCATCTATGGTGGTCTTTTTTCCTCCCACGTAGTGCTTTTTATTATTTTTGTTGTTACTGTTATTCTGTGAAATGCCTGCTTAGGCTATAGTGGCAGTTATTTAGGTTAGACTTAGTTCAGGAAAGCAACTGAACTGTGAGTTTCCCAGTACAGAGAGAAATTAGGTATGAACAGGTTCCGGTGATGAGAGCTGCCTGGGTGAAAATAATGACGTTTTCATAAAATGCAAGGAGGGATTTAGGGTCTTTCTGGGCAGAAGAGAGTATGAAGAACAAGTAAATACAGCTTCCGTGACAATCCTTTGCACACGTTCCAGGGACCAGAACTTGCTCATAATTCTATCGTTGGGGACAAGAAAAACTGCACCTGTTTCTAGCCCGTTCTGAACTTCCCTTCTCACCTTACTCTTGCCTATCAGGTCATTCCTTATATACAACGGCCAAGAGAGTCACCACACAGAAAGGATTTCTAAGGACTAGACCATGGCCGGGTGGAGAGGAAGGATCCAAGTCATTGTAGCTCCTGTGGGCTTCCTAACAAGCATTTGGGCACGATCCCTGCTTGCTGCCTGGGAAGAGGTGGGGGTAAGGGGGTGTTTGGCTGGCGTGGTACCATGTTGGCCAGTGTCAGTAGCCACCACGATCCTTGCTCCCTGCTGGGCGGGGTGGAGGCAGGGGTCTGGCGTGGTACCACGTTGGCAAGTGTCAGTAACCGTCACGCTGGGTGAGCAGTGGGTGGAAAGCTATTAATGTTTGATCCCTGCTAATGCACGTCTTGCCCTTTGTTGTCTCCCCTGCAGTCCGAGTACCACTACGAGTACACCGCGTGTGACAGCACAGGATCCAGGTGGAGGGTCGCCGTGCCGCACACCCCAGGCCTGTGCACCAGCCTCCCTGATCCAGTCAAGGGCACCGAGTGCTGTAAGCAGTCCTGCTTCTCACCCTTGGCCTTTGCCCCAAACCTCCCAGCATCTGAGCTAGGACCTTCCCGACAGTGCAGCTGACTTAAGGAATCAGATTTTTCCCTTGGTTAACCCCCGACCCCTTTGAGATTTGGCGCAGAAATGTTATTTCATGGCTGCAAACTGGGCATCTAAATTTGCCTTCATTTTCATTTTTCTTTTAATTGAAATCCCATCAGGGGATAAAGAATGAGCAACTCCAGCTGTGTGCCACTCAGATCTTCTTCTTCTTCTTCTTTTTTTTTTTGGTTCGCATCCATTTGCTTTTGTGCCTGGGCGGGTCTCTCCAATCTACACTCACCAGCCACAATCAGTCCCTAGGAAAGACTGTGATTTGCTTTTGTTCTTGAAAAGGAAACCAGAGAAGATGAATTTCTGCAGAGACAGATCTTTAAAATGCACTGGGCATCACTTCAGGGAAGAGAATCTTCCCCAGCCATGGAGCTGCCTGTGCAGTGGGGGAAGGTGGTGACTTGTCTGCAGCTCTGTCCCCACCTCTGTGACTCTGTTGTCCCAACTTTTCCACAGCTGGCAGCTCTTTCCCCTCCACTGTTCTTTCTAGAAATGTAAGGGGGTAACAATAGGGACTACAGTCAAGGAATACTTGAAGATTTGGAAAGGAGACTGGGGACATTTAAATTCTAAAAAAAAAAGCTTGCCTCGTGCCTGGTTCGGTCGGCAAGCAAGTGCCTATTAAATTAATGAGTGGATATTGCTAAGGTCTGAGCAGGACCAAGGTGTGACTAATGCTAACAAATGAGCCATCTTCAGGTAACTCAGCCAACTCAGTTGAGTTCCTCCTATGGGCACAGGCTATGAACCATGAAGAGACCTAAGGCCCAGTCTATGCCTTTGGATGCCTACAGTCTGGTAGAGGAAACAGACATTCACATCTCCGTTCATTTTTTTCAGCAAAACTTAGCAGAGCCCCTGCCATGTCTGTGCCCGTCACTGAGCCACTGTCCCTGGAGCCCAGACCCTTGTGGGAGGCCCATATCAATACAATGTGTTAATATGGGGTGAAGAAGAATGGGAGTTATGGATGGATGCTTGGGGATCAGGAAGAGCTGGGGGGACCACCTGGGCAAAAAGTTTGCAGGTGGAAAAACACCAGACACATCCAGGGAAGAACATGTGGTCTGGGGCAGAGGCAACACAGGGAGGGTAACGGAGGGGGCTGAGGCGGAGAAAATCCTATAGGGGGAGATCAAGCTGGAAAGTTACGTTGAGGGAAAATTATGGAAGACTTGGAATGCTTGGCTGAGAGCTTAATTCTATAACCAAAGGGGGAGTGCCTGATGATTTTTTTTAAATAACAGGAGTAATAGTACATATCAGTGTGTTAGAAAGATACCGCTGACCACAGAATGAGCAAAAAACAGGAAATAGGGAACCAGGTAGGAGGACACTGCGATAGTTGAGGTAATAGGCATGAGAATCCCGACCAACATGGCGGCAGTGGAACCAGAAAGGAGACAGAGGCCAAAGACTCAAGGGGGAAAATCATGGCTACAGGGCTGGGCACCATTCAGAGGGGTCAGCACGAGAGGCATGGTATCTTCTACTGGAGAGTTCTTAGAATAGCTGAGGCTTTCCCCTAGGAAATGTCGTGGACATGCCCAAAGTCCCTCAGCAAGGCAGAGCTCCCATAGCCCTAAATCTTTTTTTTCTTTTTCTTTTTTTTAGTAACAGCTTCATTGAGATATAATTTGTATGTCATAAAATTCACCCCTCGAACTTGTAAAATCCAGTAGTTTTTGTCCAGTTCTTCTCCAAAAGAAACATCACATCCACAAGCAATCTCTCCCCATGCTCTCCCCCCAAAGTCCCAGGCACCACAAATCTGCTTTCTGTCTCTGTGGATTTGCCTATTTTGGATATTCCATATACATGGAATCGTACAAGATGTGCCATGGTTCTAAATCTTCGTGGGCAAACTCCTAGATCTCGATCTTCTGTTCCCCCTTTTCAGGTGCCCACAAGCTGCCCAGTTCTCCTGGGGCGGCAGGAGTCTCACCACCCTGCCCTTATCCCCGCTCTGTGTTCCAGCCTTCTCCTGCAAAGCGGGGGAGTTTCTGGATATGAAGGACCAGTCCTGCAAGCCGTGCGCCGAGGGCCGCTACTCCCTCGGCACGGGCATCCGGTTTGATGAGTGGGATGAGCTGCCCCATGGCTTTGCCAGCCTCTCAACCAACATGGAGATGGAGGACAGCACTACTGAGTCCATGGAGAACTGCACTGCGTGAGTGCCTCCTCCTCTCCCTTCCTCTGTGCTGGGCTGGGGAGGTTGGAAACGAGGGAGCCAAGTAGCCAAGGGGAGGCCAGAGCCGCTTCCCACAGGACTGTTGGACATGATGCCCACCTCAGCACACTCTTACCGATCCAAACTTACCGGTGACTGACAGGAACTTGTGAAACGTGGAGAACTGGAGGCAATAAGGGGATAAGGTGGACAAGGGTTAAGGGGCCAGTCCACTTAAAACAAAACGTAATTGGAGTTCCACCATGGGATTTTGGATGGGGAGTAAACTTCCTCAACTTGAGTGCAACACAATGTGGAAAGCCTTAGGTATCTTCCTGGCTTTGGTGCTAACTCCTAAAACGGGCCAGCCCAACCAGGGTTTATGGGTTGGGGGGGATAGAATAGGACCAGAGCTTTGGTCAGTGGCAGTCCAAACCCCTTAAGGCCCCAGGGACCAGCCCCAGGTTCCTGGGGGAACTGGTGAGCTATCCTTTTCACAGCTGTGGATATTTAATCCCAGGAACAAGAATTAAATGATGCAGCTTTTACGTGCCAGGTACTGTTCTGAATTTTTTCCTATATTACTTTCTATAATCCTCGCAAGAACCCTCTGAAATTGGTATTATTGTTCCCTTCAGACACATGAGGAACAGGAGGCTCAGAGAGGTTAAGTGACTTGTGCTTTTTTACCCAGCTTCAAACCTATGACATTGGAATTCAGACCCAGTCCCAAGCTTTCTACTGCCCCATGCAGACATTCTCAAGGAACATGTAGTGTACGCAAGGCAATGTTGGGTTCTTATGGGAGAATTGTGGAAGGATGTACAGATGTGAAAGACAGTCACCCACTGCTCCTTGTTCGGTCTTGACAAAATGGGAGAAGGGCCACCGGGGTGGCTGAGTCAGTTAAGCGTCTGACTCTTGATTTTGGCTCGGGTCATGATCCCAGGGTTGTGAGAGGAGCCCCAAGTCTTCTTTAGGCTCTGCACTCAGCATGGAGCCTGCTTAAGATTCTCTCTCGCCCTCTGCACCCCCCCAAAAAAATAAAAGAAGATGGAAGAAAAGTACATGAAAGTTTCTCTTATACCCAAGCAATCAAAAGGATAAAAAGAAGTTAATAATTGTTTACACTTGTGTTATACTTGGATTTCTAAAACTGGGACCAATGTCTCCCATTCCTAAACTGAGACCAAAACCCCTCCCATTTCTAAAACTGGGACTAATGTCTCCTATTCTCTCAATAAGAAATATAGAGAAAAAAAAATTATGGAAGCACCATTATCAGAGCCAGGCAGCAGGCATTTTATGGTCCAATTTTAATGTCACTTTAGAATTTAATATTTGTGTCAAAATCATTGCATGACAAGGTTGGCAGCAGAGATAGAGCCAGAGAGGGTTAAAGCTGAAAGGGAACCCATTTGCGCCTTAATAGAGAATATGATTGACCCCAGATAAGGTGCAGGCCTCGCTCACTCAATCAATTCTTACCCACATGAAGAAAGGGTTTCTCTCTCTCTGGGGACCTCACTGAGAGTCCAGAAATCATTACCGCTCAGCAAGACAGGATGTGGCCGGTTAATAACAACTCGTGTTTCCATAGCACAGAAGGCTTCAGGGCCTGGATCTTCAGGGAGCCCGAGACATTCCCAGGAGAGGGGGAGAGGATGTTTCTCCTCTGTAGAAACAGAGAGGAAGTGGGCACCTAGAGAGGCTTTGTGATTTCCACACTGCCCTCAGAAAGGCGGCCATGGAACTAGTACCAAGAAACCGAGTGCCTGGCTTTTCTGCTCACCTGAGTATTTACCTGAATCCATGCCCACTGCCTCTACCCTGACCAGAGCCCGCCTCCTGCCTGTTCTGGGTGCCCCCAGCTGGTCTCGGCTTCTACTCCAGCCTCTGCGGAGCCCCTGGCCATCAGTGGCCAGACCCATCTACTTAAAACATAGAGCCAACCGCAGTACTTCCCCGCTCAAAACTCCATGTTCCACGGATTCCTGTTTTCTGGGAATAAAATCCAATACCTTGCCACAGCCTGCATGGCCCTGCCTTGGTGTAGCCTCTGCCTTCCGCCCATTTCGCCGGGATCCAGCCACGCTGGCAACCATGCTCCTTCCCTCCTGGGTCTTTGTTTTGTATGTGGGTTTTGTTTTTTTTTTAAAAGATGTTATTTATTTATTTATTTGAGAGAGAGAGAGCGTGCAGCATGCATGAGTAGGGGGAGGGTCGGAGAGAGAGAATCTCAAGCCGACTCCACACCCAGCGAGGAGCCTAACGCGGGGCTCCGTCTCACAACCCTGAGATCATGACCTGAGCCAAAATCAAAAGTCGGACGCTCAACCAACTGAGCCACCCAGGTGTTCCCCGCCCAGGTCTTTGGACACACTCTCCTCCAGCTCTTTTGGCTGATTCCTGCTATACCCTCAGGTCTCTGCCTAAAAGTCACTTCCTGGGGGGGGGGGGGGCGCCTGGGTGGCTCAGTGGGTTGAGCCTCTGCCTTTGGTCATGATCTGCCTCAGGTCATGATCTCAGGGTCCTGGGATCAAGCCCCGCATCCGGCTCTCTGCTCAGCGGGGAGCCTGCTCCCCTCCCCCACCTCTGCCTGACTCTCTGCCTACCTAGGATCTCTCTATCAAATAAATAAAAATAATAATAAAAAATCTTAGGAAAAAAAAGTCACTTCCTGGGAGCTGCCAAACCTGGTCCCATAGATTGCCATTACATACACACTGTTCATCTTCTATTTCTCTTTACGGCACTTATCAGACTGATTACTCTGTGATTAGTTGTGTGATTAGGTAAGTGTCCTAATCACTTCAGTGTCTCAATTTCCTCATCCTAAAACAAAACAAAACAAAACAAAAAAACCAGTGATAAACATGGTCTTCTTCTTATAGGCTGTGGTGAGGATTAAATGAAATGATCCGTGTGAAGAATTTAGAGCAATGCCTGGCACTAGAAACCAATCAACACGTGTTGTTATTGAACAGGAAATGATCTTCACCAGAGACAGCTCTGACAAAACCCAGAATCGTGGTGCCTTGTGCAAATGTATCACACTGATGGCATCCTTTTAATTATTCATCTCACTTTGGGAGTTATTTATAGATAACGCCATGGAGCCCATCAGCACTAAGGGTTGTCTCTTTTAACAGGAGAAATCAATACTATTAGGTTAAGGGGAGATGTCTGGGATGAGCTCAGCTTAGGTATTTTGGATAAGCTTCCATTTGAGAATAACATCGTCGAAGAACTGTTATTATTCTAACAAACTCAGGGGGAATCCAGTGGACTATTGGAGGTCCCCTTCACTGGCCACTGTTAATAATTGCCTGGGCTGGTCTCAGGCCAAACAATGATATAATGGACTTATCTTTGGTCACCCTTTTCCACACCCACCTGTGTAATCCCAAGTCCCTCCTGTTTGCCAGGCCCAGGCTTGGTGCCCGAGCAACAATGTGAGCAAGACAAGGATAACCTCTGCCCTCACAGAGTCTGTCAGCCAGCCAGGAGGACAGACAAGAAGACTTAAATAAATTAAAGAGGAATTAGAATATGACCAGAGGAGAAAGCCAAATGTCAAATAAACCAAAGAAAAGATGGTGAACCTCGATAATAATCAAGGAAAAGATATTTAAAGTTCAAGAAGCCGTTATCTCCTACCATATCACATTGGCAACAACTTTATAGTCTGACCATTCCAAACTTGGGGAGCCTGTGGAGCAACAGGAATATTCTCACATGCCAAGAGGGACACATCCGTAGCAACCACTTTGGAGAACACTGTGGCAGGAGCTGGTAAAGCTGGAGGGTCACATGCCCTCTCACCCAGCTTCCCCCTCAGACATGCATACAAGGAGAGGTACAAAAATGTCTCGAACAGAGTATGTACAATAGAAAAAAAAAAAAAAAGGAAACAATCTAAAAGTCCATTAGCAAGTAATAGGTAAGTAAATATGTCAGAGCCATGCAAGGCTCTGATAGTAGCTTAGATAGTAGCAAACATGAAGAAGGAGCTTTGTGTGTGGGTATGGATGAATCCCACAATTATATTGAAACTAACAAAAAAAGCAAGTTTCAGAACACAGACATATGATGCCATTTATGTGAGGTTTAAAAACAAGAAAAAGCATGATCATAAGACATATTGTTTAGAAATACCTGTATAATTAGTAAAGGGTAAAGAACTGCATGGAGATGATAAACATCATATTCCAGAAAGTGGTTAGTTGGCTGAAAGGAGTAGGTGGTAGTCAAGGGCTTGAGATTTGTTGGGTGTACACCAAGGCTTCTGCTCTATTGTATTTCTTTTTTTTTTCCTTCCTAGATTTTATTTATTTATTTGACAGAAAGAGAGAGCACAAGCAGGGGGGGGGGGAGCAGAAGGAGAGGGAGGGGGGAAGCAGGCTCCCCGCTGAGCAGGGAACCCAACCCAGGGCTCACACCCAGGCCCCTGAGATCATGACCTGAGCCAAAGGCAGATGCCTAACTGGCTGAGCCACCCAGGCAGCCTCTGTATTGTATTTCTTAAGCACAGTGGTGGCCTTAAATCTTTCATAATATGTGTAAGTGAAGTGGAAGAGAGCTGTGGCTATGGGAAGAGAATCGGTGAGAGCTCAGAGTGCACATAGCAGATGCCAATAGAGTCAAGGAGGACTTCTCAAATGAGGTGACATTTATTCTAAGATGCCTGGTACACAGGAGGGACTCAGGATTACAAAGGAATTAAACAGAGGGAGGGAGGGGCTTCCTGGGTGGCTCAGTCGGTTAAGTGTCTGACTCTTGTTTTCAGCTCAGGTCATGATCTCAGAGCGTTGAGATAGAGCTCCATGAGAGGTTCCTGGCCATGGAAACTGCTTAAGATTCTCTCTCTCCCTCTCCCCCTCCTCTAAACAAACAAACAAACAAACAAACAAATGCTGGTGGGCTGGAGTCTAGAGAGTAGGTACGGATTTGTGCCCTATTCTAAGGGCAGCAGGGAAGTGGCATGGTCAGATTTTTGTTCTGGAGGACCTCTGCCACCACAGTGTGGAGGAGGGATTGGAGGAGGCAGGACTGGATACAGGGAGGCAAGATAGGGGCTGGTTCAGAGCTGGGGGTGGGGGGTGCAAGGAAGAGGGAGAGCCCTGGGGTAGGGTTGGGCCAAGTTGAGAGATATTTAGAAAATGAAATTATAAGACTAGATTGATTGTCTCTGACGTTCTCTGGCCTTCCTTCTTCCCAGTTACCAGTTATATGCAGCATCTTAAAGTGGGCATTTCCAGGGGTGCCTGGGTGGCTCAGGGAGTTAAGCCTCTGCCTTCGGCTCAGGTCATGATCTCAGGGTCCTGGGATAGAGCCCCACATCGGGCATCCTGCACAGCAGGGAGCCTGCTCCTGCCCCCCTCTCTCTCCGCCTGCCTCTCTGCCTACTTGTGATCTCTCTCTCTCGAATAAATAAATAAAATCTTTTAAAAAAAATCTTAAAAGTGGGCATTTCCAGAAAAACAGCTAGACTGGATGTGTCTGCTGACTTTCGCTGACAGCTTTGGAGTTGGGCAGACCTGGGTTTGAATCTGAGCCCTGCCACTTGCTGGCTGCATGACATAGGGCAAGGCCTCCACTGAGCTTCAGTTTCAGCATCCATTAAGTGGGAAAGAAAAGAAGTCATGAATACAAAACACTGTAGTTCAGTACCTGGGAGATAAGAAGCAACCAATAAATGTTACCCCTCTTCCCCTCACAACACCTGCCACCTATCTTCTGGATAGTTCTGTAGAATGTGGGGGCGCACCCACCTGTCTTCCTTGTGTCCACTGTATCCACAAGCTCCTTGATCTGGAGGTCATTCTTGTTCATGTCTAAATTCCCATCTATGAATCACAAGTCTGGAGTTCCTCAGAGACCCAGCAGGGCGTGAGACCTGCACTTCGCACAAAGCACGGAGGGCCGTGCCCCCACCAATGAACATGGCTTCTGTTTCCTCACAGGTCCAAGTGGGTTCCCCTCGGTGACTACATCTCCTCCAACACGGACGAATGCACAGCCACGCTGATGTATGCCGTCAACCTAAAGCAGTCTGGCACGGTCAACTTTGAGTACTACTACCCAGACTCCAGCATCATCTTTGAGTTTTTTGTAAGTTCCCGTCCCCGGGGGAGGATGGGAGGTAAAGACTCTCCAGGGCTCAGATTCACTGACAGGAATCACAAGCATATTTCTGGTTGGGGATTTTCCACAGTGGTCTTCCCTCTGGAGAGAACTGTGGACAAAATGAGCTGAGACTTCGAGAGACGAGGAGAAAGAAGCTGGGGGCCTCTGAAGGGAAAGAATAGGGTCCTGGAGACTCTAGGCATTCTGCCCATGCAGACATGAAAACAGTGTGTAAAGGCTTCTGAGTTCCAAGTTATTTCTTTGGCACTGATGCCCTGATGTTTTTTGTGTGTGTAGCTAGCTCCTGCCCTGCTTCAAGGCTCATGTGTTCTGACCTCAGTCCCTAAAGGAAATTGGCAGTTCTTCTCCCATAAGAAGGGCCCTATGGAAGGCTGTGATAGCACGGCGGGTAAGGAACCCATTTTCTTGGAAAGCTGACTCTCTTCCCAAACTCCTGCCTCCTCAGGTTCAGAATGACCAATGCCAGCCCAATGTAGATGACTCCAGGTGGATGAAAACCACAGAGAAAGGATGGGAGTTCCACAGTGTGAGTATCCTGCCAGCCTCCCTGGAGGCTTTCCTGGGGATACCAGCGAGGGGGCCGTGGGCTTTTCCTCCAAGGGGTGGTTCTTCCCAGTCTGGGCTCCCACCTCTCCGTCCCTAGAGGCCAGGTGTCTGACCCGATGAGGATGTTGTAGTTTCTGTCCTCTTGAGTTGACAGAGTATGGGTGGGAGATGACTTGTACTCGTGGCCTGACCCCAAGGATCAGCAGCTTGCCAGCTCTAAGGGCCAGGTCTTCTGGGGATGGGGCGTGGATACACAGAACCACAGAAGAATGCAGGAACTCCACTCACACTCCTGTCAGTCCTTTTAGGCCCCTTCATAGGTCTCACCTTGGAGATACTCACGGTATATGTGGGTGAGGAAGAGGCCACGAGAGGGTGGTAAGAGGAGGCTTCAAAGCAGAGGGGAGCTAACCTGAGCTGGAAGGAAAGGCAAAGCTGAAGAAGTTCAGGGAGGGGTTCAGAAAAGGTGCCGCCCCCGCAGAGGACAGGTCCCTACCAGAGGCTAATCCGATGGATTAGGGATATCTGTCTTCCTGTTTGTGGCTTAGGTTGAGCTAAATCGAGGCAATAATGTCCTTTATTGGAGAACCACAGCCTTCTCAGTGTGGTCCAAAATCTCCAAGCCCGTGCTGGTGAGAAACATCGCCATAACAGGTACCGAGAGGGGAGCAGGGCCTGGGGTCTGTGGACTTCCTGACTCGGGGCGGGGGGGCTGGGTGTCAACCCCCAGAGGCTCAGTCTCGGGGCTCAACCCTTGCTTCTCCATGCCGTTCTTCCTCCCCAGGGGTGGCCTACACTTCAGAATGTTTTCCCTGCAAACCTGGCACATATGCAGACAAGCAGGGATCTTCTTTTTGCGAACTTTGCCCAGCCAACTCCTATTCAAATAAGGGGGAAACTTCCTGCCACCAGTGCGACCCCGACAAATACTCAGGTGAGGTTCCTGAGGGCGGGTAGAGTTGGGGGAGGGGTGGGTACCAACAACCAAGGGGAGAAACAGGAAGGAGAACCATCCTTGTGGCCATGCTGAAGATGACTCTTTGTGAACCCCTGCTCTCTGGACCCTGGAAGAACCCTGCTGATCCGTACTCCACCGATCACTCTGGAAGCAAAAGTGAAATCATTCAGCAAGTAGTTGGTGAGCCTCTACTGTCTGCCAGGTCCTATTCTAGGTGCCTGGACTACAACAACAAACAAAACCCTATCTTCATGGAATTTACATTCTGGTGGGGGAAGGGGGAGACAGACAATAAACAAGAATGATAATAAATATATAATAAATTGTAGTATGGTAGACAGTAAACCGTGCAGGGTGCTGTGGCAAAAAGAAAAAGCAGGTCAGGGCTAGAGGGATTAGGAAAGTTAGGGAAAGGGGTTGCAATCTTTTTTTTTTTCCCTAAGCAGTGAAATTTGTATAAATGAAATCTTATATAAGATTATAATTATAAATAATAGATACAGTAAGTATCTATTATATATATTATACATTTATATATTTTAATTCATAACAGCTATTATCAGAGTTAGGTTAGAAGAGCCATGAGGCTGCATTGATGAGCAAAAATTTTTTTTTTTAACATTTTATTTATTTGACAGAGAGAGACACAACGAGAGGGGAAACACAAGCAGGGGAGTGGAAGAGGGAGAAGCAGGCTTCCCACTGAGCAGGAAGCCCAATGCGGACCTCGATCCCAGAATCCTGGGATCATGACCCGAGCCAAAGGCAGATGCTTAACAACTGAGCCACCCAGGTGCCCCAAGCAAAATATTTTTTTAAAAGATTTTATTTATTTATCATTTGAGAGCGAGTTGGTACTAGGGTAGGTGGGTGGGGGGACAGAGGAGGAGGGACAAGAACACTCCTCTGCAGTGCAGAGCCAGAAGCCAGGGTCAATCCCACCACCCTGAGATAATGACCCGAGCCAAACCCAAGAGGCAGACATTTAACCGACTGGACCACCAGGTGCCCCGATGAGCAAAATGGATTGATAGCAAAGATTAAAGCTGGAAGTTAACAATCTTTTATCAGCGTGATGATCCACTGAATTCAAAGGCTTTCTCAGGAAATCAAGGCTTCCTTAGAACATAGTTTAAAAACCAGTGTTCGGGGACTCCTGGTGGCACGGTCCATTGAGCATCTGACTCTTGGTTTCAGCTCAGGTCATGATCTCAGGTCGTGGGATTGAGCCCCACAATGCCACTGGCTTGGCACTCAGCATAGTCTGCTTGGGATTCTCTCTCCCTCTCCCTCTGCCCCTCCCCCACACCCCCACCCCAACTCAGGACCCACTTGCACGCTCTTATGCTCTCTCTCTCTTTCTCTAAACAAACAAACAAACAAACAAATAAACCAGTGTTCTGAGGGCAAATAAGGGGACAGGTGTAGCAGCCTGTGGCTACAGTCTCTGAATAGCTTCCTGAAGTATTCCAATTTAAGAAAGAGAACCTGGGAGTGTGAGGGAGTCCCAGGGCCACAGGGCTCTGGTGTAAGGTGGGCAGTCCCCACAGAGGACCCTCTTCCCAGACAGCCCATAACTATTTCATTTTTCCTTTCTTACACAGAGCCACACACACACCCCCTGCTCAAGGCTCTCCCTCAAGCAGACCCTCAGATCTGTCCACAGACACACCCGTCCTTCACACAGGCATTGCATGACGTGTTTGCCCAGCTGAGACCAGCCATTGACCCTGTGAACTGCTTCTTTCTACGCTACTTCTAAAACAAAAGTCCTATTTATCGAGACAGATCTTGCCAAATGAGTGTAGTTTTCAGCAAGAACTGGAATGTTTAGATCTTGAGGGAAGTTTTTAATCTATAAGTCTACATTCCTGTTTTTCCACTTGAATTTCTTGTTCTCCTTCCGTGCTGTATCAATGGCGCCCTTGTTTGTCTTCGTCTCCAGCTGCCTTGCCAGCCCAGCAGTTGTTCAAAGGTTCGAATGGCAAGGTGGCTCTAGAAAACCCATCCGGGAATGTTTTGATCAACTCTGTATGTAAATTAATTGTTATCCAGAGAACTGTTATAAAAGTGTTGGGTTGGGAGTCTGAGTCCTTTGGAGTCTGTTCTCCTTCCGCTACCCATTTCTCAATCCACCTCTTTGAAGGGAAAGTGAGTTTTTATCATGACTTGACTCTTCCAGAATACAGGGTCCGTGGGAGGCCGGGGAAACGCTGAGAGATCTGATCAGAGCCTGTGATGGAATGTGCATAAAGGGAGGGACAGAAGACCCTGAGAGCATTTAGTCATCCGTTTACGAATAAGTCCCGAGTGCCTGCGGGTGCCAAAGCCTGAGCTTAGTTGGAGCTGGTGCCTGCCTTCCGGCTTAGGTCAAAAAATGGGAATGTGGTTATAGGAGCACCTAAGCGTGGTAAGTGCATTGTTCAGTGGCCACTCAGATAGGAGCTCTGAGTGAAGCGCATAGTAGAGGCAAAGAAGGGACATGGTCAGTCCTCTGTGGGGAGGCAGGAAAGTCTTCAGTGGCAGTGGTCTTGAAAGAGGAGTCAGTGGTTTGATGGATGTTCTGGAGGGAGTGTAGCCAAAGCCAGAAGGCTTGGGGGTCTTGGAGAAACTCAGCAGGGCAGGAGATGATTTGGAGAGAACTAGCATCCAAGGCTAAGAGGTGGGCAGGGAACAGACTACGGACCAGCCCTTCTGTGCCATTGCTGAACATTTGGGATTTGATTCTGCGAGCAGTGGGGGCCATTCAAGAATTTTAAGCTGGGGACTGATGTGATCTGGCTCTCGATTTTGAAAGACCACTCTAGCTGCCATTTGGAAAATGGATGAGGAAGGAAACAGTTGGAAGCAGAGGTCACAGTCCGGAGATTTTGCAATAGGCACCATTGCTGGTATCTAGGACCAAGACTGAGATGGAGCTAATGAGAATGCAGAAGTTAAGGACAAAGGCTTGACTAAAAGCATCTTTCTTATTGATACCTAAAATGTGATCATTAAGAAGAATTCCTTTGTGTTATGTTCAATATTAGGGATTCATTTCCTAGTAGAATAGCATGGGGTTTAAGAGCATGGACTCCAGAACTGAATTACTAAGGTTCAGATCTCTGCTCTGTCACCTACTAGCTCTGCCATCTTGGGAAAGTCACTTGTCTGTGCCTCAGTTTCCTCATCTGTAAAATGGGAATGGTAATAGTCACATCTACCTCATAGAGTTATTGTGTGGATCAATTGACTATTACAGATAAAAGATTTAAAGCAGTGCCTGGCATGTAGTAAGCACCAATTTTATCACAGCTTAACCTTGAACACTACAGGGACAATAACTTCTGACTCTCCAGAAACATAACTACTAATGACCAGAAGCCTTACTGATAATTAATTGGTCAATATACATTTTGTATGTTTTATGTATTACATACTGTATTCTTACAATAAAAGAAGTTGGAGAGAAGAAAATGTCATTCAGAAAATTGTAAGGAAAAGGGGCGCCTGGGTGGCTCAGTGGGTTAAGCCTCTGTCTTCGGCTCAGCTCGTGGTCCCAGGGTTCTGGGGTCGAGCCCCGCTTTGGGCTCTCAGCTCAGCGGAGAGCCTGCTTCCCCCTCTCTCTCTGCCTGCCTCTCTGCCTACTTGTGATCTCTCTCTCTGTCAAATAAATAAATAAAATCTTTAAAAAAAAAAAAAAGAAAAGAAAATCGTAAGGAATAGAAAACACATTTACAATACTGTACTCCGTGTGTGTGTGTGTGTGTGTGTGTGTGTGTATTCCACATATAAATAGACCCTCCCAATTCAAACCTTTGTTGTTCAAGGGTCAACTGTGTTCATTTCTGTTAAGGCTTATTCCAGCTGTCCTCTCTTACCATGAAAGTACTCTTAGCATAGGTAACAGCGAAAACAAGTCACTTGGATAGTACTTTACAATTTACCAGAGTGCAGGAGTGATCTCCCTGTGTATAAAAGAATAAAGGGCAGTGCAGAGAGGTTGAGGGATTTGCCGAGTCTGAGGGGGTACCTGAACTGGACTGAGCCTTCATTAGATGATTCAGTCATCAAGGGGAATGTTTTCCTTTGATGAAATGGATCTGAATGAGAGGACATTATACTCCTGGGGGTGGGGAGAAGTCCTGAAAGGAAGAGGAAAGCTCGGAGAGAGAAACCCAAGCCCCCATGATAAACTTTATCTTCTCGCAGTCTTGCTCCCTGGGCCAACGTTAGAAGAATCACTTTTCGCTCCCTTGCCCGAACATCTAGGCAGATCTTTCAAACTTGACCAGTACCCAGCTTCAACACCTTGATGAAACCTGAGCTGGGGAAGTGAGGTCCAGCTCAGCATTTGGGTTAATCATTTATTAAAACTAGGTTAGCAATCATCAAGTGTGTAAACAGCTGGACCACTTTTGCTGAAACCTGGAGCTAGGGTATCAGGTTGAGCAAATATTTGAACAAGCAGAAAAAAGTCCTTGTGCAAAATGTACTTTTTAACGTGGAACTTGCAACTTGCTAGGCCCTCTATGCTGGGTCCTGGGAATTGGCGTGTTTTCAGCATCTCCTTCCGAATTCCTCCTGGCCCAGCTTGTCAAAAGCAGGAATCCCTGGATCCTTCTGTGCTGAATGGGGCCTTCTGCTTGTTAACCAAGTCAATGAGCTGAGAAGACTCCAGCTGTTCCTCAGGCAGCAGCTCCCTCTTGCCCAGGCTAATCAGACGGGAACAGAAGAGGTGTGGGAACACGCATGAACGGAGCTCCCCAGGGCAGGCCAACAAGGGTGTAACTAGGAGATTCTCTGATCTAGGAACTCATTTTGTGCCTCAGAAAGAAGAAAGGATCAGTTGAGAAATAAGATTTAACTGGAAGGGAGAGAAAGAAACTTTCAATCCTTATTTAAAATCTCATGACAAGGGGCCCCTGGGTGGCTCAGTCGTTAGACGTCTACCCTCAGCGCAGGCCATGATCCCAGGATCCTGGGATCCAGCCCCGCATTGGGCTCCCTGCTCAGTGGGAAGCCTGCTCTCCCTCTCTCACTTCCCCTGCTTTGTTCCCTCTCTTGCCGTCTCTCTCTGTCAAATAAATAAATAGATAGATAAAATCCCATGACAAGGGGCGCCTGGGTGGCTCAGCAGATTGAGCATCAGACTCTTGGCTTTGGCTCAGGTCACGATCTCCAGGTCATGAGGTTGGGCTCCGCGCTCAGCAAGCAGTCTACCCGAGATTCTCTCCCTCTGCCCCCTTCCCCTGGGCTCGCTCTCTCTCTTAAACAAATAAACACATCTTTTTTTTTTTTTTTTTTTTTAAATCTCATGACAGTTAGCAAATAAAAATAATTCCCACAAACACAGGGAGTAATAGTTACCAGCCCCTACTAGTGAGCCCCTACTTCCAATGCACCAAGAACGTGCTGGCTCAGGTAAGGTAGATATTATTATTTATGCTCTATGGATGAGAGCTCTACAAGTCAGAGAGGTTCAGTAACTTGCCTAAAGCGATACAGCTACTAAATGGAGCAGGATCCAAACCCAGATCGTATGACTGAAAATCTCATTTCAGTCTATCACATGGCCTGTCAGGTAATCTACAGAGAGAGGATGGCACACTTGTATCAAATGCTTGCCTGCAGGTGACACAGCAGTCACCTTAGAAATGACAGTGACAGGAGCAGTAGTAATAGTGCGGCACTGGTCCTTTATGAAGCAGTGGTTTTCTTTTCCTTTTTTTTTTTTTTTAAGATTTTAAGATTCCATCTATTTATTTGACAGAGAGAGACACAGCGAGAGAGGGAACACAAGCAGGGTGAGTGGGAGAGGGAGAAGCAGGCTTCCCCCTGAGCAGGAGCCCCACGTGGGGCATGATCCCAGGACTCTGGGATCACAACCCAAAGCGGAAGGCAGACGCTCAATGACTGAGCCACCCAGGCGCCCCATGCAGTGGTTTTCATTCTGGAGAAAATAAATTCCCTGGAAAGTTTTAAAAATTCATTTGCATAAGTTACATATATTTTTCTGGAAAAACGAGACAGGTCTTTTTTTTTTTCAGTTTCTCAAAATGTTTGTAATTCCAAAAAGGTGAAGTCCACTGCTTTAAAGAGGGATACGCTGAAATAGTTCTTGCCATCAAAGCATTCACAGGGTTAAAGCAGAGCTAACATACAGAGAGTAGAATAAATAAAATGATAGTTGATACCTTTTTTATTAGGAACAGGTCAAGGGTTAGAGATAGTGGCAGGATGTTTGGGGGAGGGGAAAGTGGAAAGAACTGTTTGTCTTAAGTGGAGTCGGAGGAAATTACCACCTTATTTGTGGAGGGTAGGTGCCTGGAGAAAGGGAAACGCTGAAGGTGGAAGGCCTTCATTGGAGGGAGATGTTCAGAGAAAATGCAGGGAAGGAATTGGAATAAGAGTATGAAGGCACTGTCCTAAGCTTTCCTAAGTTTTGCTTTAATCCTTCAGGAGTAGAAAAACCAACTGCACAGGATTATGAAACACATGGAACATGGCAGGTCTCAAAAAATCCCCTTAGTTGTGGTTAGCCTGGAAGATGCTGTCTCTGGCTCCCCACTCCCCTCACTGGCCTGCTGGCGCGTCCCCTTCCTGATGCCCTGCCCGCCAGTGTCTTCTCATAGCACCAGGGACAGGTGCAAAGGGGGTATCTGAGCGGGGCTTTAGGTTCTGGAAGCGAAGCAGAAGGAAGGGTGGGTGGGTGGGCTGGATTTTCTGCTTCCCACAATACCTGTGTTGTGCTGTACCCAGGGTCTTGGAGGTCCTAGGGTCATGAGCAAGTGGTGAAGAGCTCTGCTTTCTTACGTGACTTCGCCTATTTCTCCTTGCTTTTACAATTTAGAGAAGGGATCCTCCTCCTGCAAAGTGCGCCCGGCCTGCACGGACAAAGATTACTTCTATACTCACACAGCCTGTGATGCCAACGGAGAGGTGGGTAGCATGGTCTTGGCGCCCCTTGGCCCCCAGATAGCTCCTTTGCCCGCTCCTTGGGCTTTACTACATTTGGGGTTCCAGAAGTCAGTGGAGCTGGCACGGGAGAAAATCCCACAGACCTCTGTGGGGACCCCAGGGCCTGGGAGGGGGAGTGGGGAGGCAAAGCGAGATCCTCTTTCATCTTAGGTCAGAAACTGTTTTTGCCCCATTTGTTCCACTGCTTACTCACACATGCTCTGTTGCAAAAAAGCCATTGCATTTTCTTTTGCTTGGTTTCTCCCATTCGCTTGGCGCCTCTGGACCATGCCTGCCACATGCACTTATTTCCTCATGGAACTCATCAGACCTGTCCCCCTCAGCGCTGCTTTTGTCGGCTGGCAAAGGGAATTCATTCCCATTTCCTGTCTCACTGGAGAATGGGCTGACTGTTCTGTCTCTGCTGGTTCCTTCTTTCCCCCAGGCTTTCTGCCTCAGAGAGACTTTCCTTTGTAGTCTGTGTCACCTCTGAGTCAGCAGGCGTGATTTGAGTATGAATGCTGTGCCAGGCCTTGTGCCCCGGCTGGGGGTCCCCGACTTGACGAAGGCTCCTGCCCTCCCAGAGCTCACTGTCCTAGGAGGGAAGGTGAGAGATGAGAACAGGAGGAGGATGTGCAGGGGCCTGGGGGCAGCCGGGAGAGCCGTGACTGGGACTGGGGAGCCAGGGAAGGCCTTTCAGAGGAGGTCACATGTTCAAAAGTCAGTTACCATGCCTGGTACCTCCCATACAGCAGTTAACCAAACAGGGTGGGGGAACATCTACTTTTACAGGGCTTCATTCTTGCTGGGGAGCAAGTGGAAAGGGAGACAACAGATAAACCATAAATGAGAGTATATCAGATGGTAGTGAGTGGAAGCAAAAAAATTAAGAAAAGATGAAGAGACAAAGAATGACAAAGGGTGGTAATGCTGTTTTAGAGAGGGTTGGGATGACATTTGAGGACATAACATTTGAACAGAGACCTGAGTGAGACAAGGGGTGGCCACGGTGGTTTCTGAGCAGGGCACACAGCACGTGTGGAGGAGGCCGACTTGTGTCGAGCAAATTCGAGGAACAGCAGAAAGTGAGCTGGGATGGCTCAGGGGCACGAGTGGAAGGATTTGTCTTAGATCAGAGGTTCCAAATGAATTGTCTGTATCCCTCAACCACAGCCTCTCAGAAAGATAGAATTTGGTAAATTTGCATTCAGCGTTAAGCATAGGCTTGGCTATTATTAGGATGCGTAAGTGTTTGCTGGTTGGGCGGCTGGATGAATTCTCCTCTTGCCAGATAAGCATGGGATAAAGTCTGGTCCTTAGCAGTGATTGCTTTTCATCATCCTCTCTTACTCCCCACCCCTCCCCACACCTGCCCTCGTGTTTCGAGCATCGTTCTCTCCCCCAGCAGCTGAGGGAGAATGGCTACACATCTCATCAGTTTTACCTTCGTTGTGCAGTGTCTGGGATTCTGTATGACCTTGTAAAAATCATTTTCATCTCCTTGGCATCAGCTGACTCACGAATTAAATGGGGACGTTTAATCCTGCTGCTCTTCTCCCCCCTCGGCATAACATGTGGCTGAATGTGGTGGTCTTTGCTTCCTTCTGCTCCAGGCTCTTCCCTCCCAGCCTCCAGCCAAGGCCCTCTGGAGCTGCAGCGAGCTCTGCTGCCTGCCAGCCGGGGTGTCTGCCCTTGCCTGAACAGCCTGGGGCCTCTGGATGCTCAGTGGGGCCAGAGCCAGTGCTCTGCCTGACAGCCCAGCCAAGGCTCAGGGGAGGAGCCCTGCAGCATGAGTGCATATGAATATGCATTCATCAGGATTGCCTTGCAGAGCTCTCTCGCCTGCACTGGCTCTGCTCAGTCTCATGCTTCCATTTTGTCTTCTAAACTGTATTTTTAAATCAAGGGCCATAACTCGAGTCCACTCCCATGATCGCCCTTATGGTCTTTGCCGTGCCTTGGTGGTTCCCCAGGGACCAGGTTGACCAGTCCACCGGGTCTGCTGCACGTGCTGCTCCAGGAGATGGCCCCAGTGTTCCTGCTCCCCAGACAAGCAGGGAGAGAGCACCCAGGTTAGAGCCCAAGTTTGGGGCTCTGGCCATTGGCTGCTCTTCACAGGGAGGAGTCTCTTCACGGTGGAACGGAGAGGAGAGGGTCGAGAGAGGAGCCCCAGGACCCAAGGCAGCACAGGCTCCTCTTAAGACTTGTCCTTTCTTATGCTGAGTAAAGTGGACGGATGCCTTATTGGTCTACCTTTTCACATGCATTGCCGTACTGCCCAGAGCATCGTCCCTTCAATGCAATCCGCTCTTATAGATTACACCTTTTATCTCTGACTTGGCCCAAGGGCCACACAGGTGGCTTTCCCCTGCCGAACCAGGAGCCTCCCGCAGATCATCCTCTCTTCTGTATCCCATACCTCCATCAAAAGAGTAGGGATGGCCCTAGTGAGTGACGGATACAATGTTTTCCTTGTCCACTGATCTGATGGCTGACCGTTCCTCTTCCCATTACCCCCAGCTTCGTCGAGATGTAATTGATGCATAATTTAATGTAAGTTTAAGGTGTCCACTGTGTTCATTTGATATACTTATATATTGCAAAATGCTGACCACCATAGCATTAATTAACACCTCCACGATATCACATAATTATCCTTTTTGTGTGATGAAAACATTTAAGATCTAGTCTCTAAGCTGCTTTCGGGTATATACAATAGTATAGTACTATTAACTATAATCACCTTGATGTAACTTAGTGCCCCAGAACTTACCGGTCTTATAACTGGAAGTTTGTAGCCCTTGGCCAATATTGTCCCTTTTGTCTTGATGTGCCATCAAGACAGTATCCATCCACCCACACAGATCATTCTTACGCGATTGTTGCCCTTGTTAGATGGTGAGCCCCTTAAGGGAAGGAGCCATGTCTCTTTCATTGCTGAGCCCCCAGTTCTGGCACACAAGTGTAGTAGGCTTCTATACATGTCTACTGAATAAATGCAAAAGCAAGGAAAATACTTGGAAGACTCATGGGGACATCCCTTTTTATGTTTTGGGATTTTCATCAGCTACTTTTCCTGTGACCTTGGTAGTCATAAGATGCTACATTGGGACCAGAGCTTTCTCTGGAGACAACTGGTCCTTCCCTTCCCCCTGTCACACATGTCCTCGCTGAGTGTACCCTTCTTCATCCAGGCAACACTCAGCAGATATTTACTGAGCACGGCCGTGTGCCGGGCTCTGGGCCAGGAGCATGGAATACATTGGTGACCAGAAGGGGGTCCCCTGCCTTCATGAAATTTTCATCATAACCCAGAGTCATCCCCCACCACCACCACTCTAAAGATGCGCTAAATCGCACACAGGCTGAACCATTCTTCATCTGTTTCTGCAGACCCAGCTCATGTACAAATGGGCCCAGCCCAAGATCTGCGGTGAGGATCTCGAGGGGGCCGTGAAGCTGCCTGCCTCTGGGGTGAAGACCCGCTGCCCACCCTGCAACCCGGGCTTCTTCAAAACCAACAACAGCAGCTGCGAGCCCTGCCCTTACGGCTCTTACTCCAACGGCTCTGGTAACCTCTCTGTCTGCGTCCTGTCCATTCCCACGTCCCCCACCTGGGTGGGTGGCGTGGCACTCAGAGCGGTCAGTGGAACGTGCACACCGCCCACCACTGTTGTCCCTTGTCTGAGGAACAGCAGCTCCCACCGGGGTGGCTGCGGCCTCGTTGCTGAAGGCACGGATCTTGTGGTTCCCCCAGATTGCAGCCACTGTCCAGCCGGGACTGAGCCAGCCGTGGGATTCGAATACAAATGGTGGAACACGCTGCCCTCGAACATGGAAACCACCGTCCTCAGTGGGATCAACTTTGAGTACAAGGGCATGACTGGTGAGTACCTCCTCACTGCAGTGAGCTGTCAGCTCCCTGCTGACCGGGAGCTCTCCTGCTTCACATTTCTTCATAACAGTGATATCCGCAGAAAAATGAGCTAATCATGCCATGCATCCTCTGGAATGTTCCACTCCCCATGGACGTTCGTTCTGCCAGACCTTAGTTTTATAGATAGAACCAGAGCTAGCAACCATGTGCACACACTCCAAATGGCTTGCTCTGAGATCTTCAGAGTCTTTGACCGAAGTAGCAGGATAGATAACATGGTTTTGCTTTTGGTGGTGGGTCTGGATGCCTCAAAGGATGGTGTTCTCTCTCTCTCTGAGTGTCAGCTGAGTGCACGTTTCCCTGCACCTGGGACCCCTGGGGCACTGACTTTCCCCTCTCCTTTTCCAGGCTGGGAGGTGGCTGGTGATCACATATATACAGCTGTTGGAGCCTCAGACAATGACTTCATGATTCTCACTCTGGTTGTGCCAGGATTCAGGTGAGGGATACAGAGCTAAGGGAAGTTCACGCCACCTTGACCACATCCATGTCCCACATAGCTTGGAAGGTTGTAGAGGAGAGGGTTCTGGCGTGTGGAAGCATGAGTTCAGAACAGAGGGGAGCAGGGTAGTGGTCTGAGAGCATTAACCTGAATGTTAAGGTGGTTTCCTAGTTGCTGCCCACACTGGCGGACCTCCCGCTGGCACTCTCTCACATCTGGCTTCTCTCATGGATTGGCCACACGCTACTCGAATTCTTCCTCCTCACGCCATCCGATAAAATGTTACAAACAAACACACAACTTATAAAAGGAGGGCTGGGGTACCTGCATGGCTCAGTCTGGATTTCAGCTCAGGTCATGATCGCCTGGTTGTGGGATGGAGCCCCACATTGTGCTCTGAGCTCAGGAGGGAGTCTGCTTGAGATCCTCTCTCTTCCTCTGCCCCTCCCCACTGTACTTTCTCTCCCTCTAAAATAAGTAAATAAACCCTAAATAAATAAATAATTAATTAAATTTTTAAAAATTTTAAAAGAGGGCCAGAAGTATCCACAGACAGTTCATCTTCATTTGGGACAAGAAGACTGATATGGAGGGCTCTTGCTGTCATAATGATCCCCATATCCCAAGAAGACCTAGGACATTAAGCAATGTGTTTGCCATTAAAATAAAGACTACAGGCAATGTGGTGTGGTGAAAAGAACACTCTACTAGAAACGGGCACTTGAACTTCACCAGTTACTGGCTTTGTGAACTTGGGGAAGTCACCATGCTCCTGTAGGCTTCAGGCTCCTCGTTGGTAAAACATGGGGATTGATAGTCTGTGATTTTGGACTAACTCAGGTTGGGATGATTTTTCCAGCCCAGTGGTTAGTATAACTGTGTAGATAGGAGTTGGGACTGGTGGTCCTTAGGACACAAGCAAATGGCCAAGGACGAAAGAAAAGCCATAAATGGATTTCCAAAGCCAAAGTGAATTCTTCAGCCCATATGAGCTTTCAAGATGAGGGAGGACCGCTGAATGCGTTTCCCTATTGCCAGTCTGGCTTCTCCATTACCTTCTTCAAGCTCCCTCTTTCCATCACTGGCACAGCACTCAGCCCATGGTAGTTGCTCAAAAGGAATAATGTCTCTTCTCTTAATTTACACTACTCAGCGATGAGCTGAGTAGTGTAAATTAATTTATAACCCATTTGCAGGGTGAGCTCGGTTTTTAGGCTTCAGAGGGATGGGGGTAACATTCCCAAAAGGACATTTCAATTTGCAAAGCTGACTGCTCCAGTAAAGTGGTTCCTCACCTCGTCCACTTACCACCCCTACCCCACCTGCCCCCTGGGGCTTGGCTCTTCCCAAAAGAAGGACCAGCCTGAGAACTTGGCTGAAGAGATGACAAATTGAAATATCTGCTCACTTGACCCGAGAAAATCTCCCACCACCCCAGAGAGTGAGCTGCTAAGTGCGTGTAGGTACTCTCGAACCTTGATGTGCTTCTGCGTCACCTGGGAATCACGTTAACGTGCGGATTCTGATTCAGCGGGTCTGGGTGGGGTGCCTGAGGTTCCGGGCCTCTGATAAGCTTGGGTGAGGGTGATGCTGCTAGTCTGAGGACCACACTCTCCTAGTGAGATTCTAGAGCATGTTACAAAGCACTCCTCCCTCTGTTATGCCCTTGGATCTCACCACAGCGATGGAAGGTAAATAAGAAAGGTATTATCACCTTCATTTTACAGATGAGGAAACTACAATTTGATCACATAGCCAGGTGGCAGAATTGGACTTAATCCGTGCTCTTTCCGAAGTCCTCAGAACTTAATCCTGTCCCCCAGCAGACCTCTTCGGGAAGCACTGCCTGGTCTTGGGAGCTGACTTTTCATTTCTGCCCCACAGACCTCCACAGTCAGTGACGGCAGACACAGAGAATAAAGAGGTGGCCAGGATCACATTTGTCTTCGAGACCATCTGTTCTGTGAACTGTGAGCTCTACTTCATGGTGGTATGTTTCCCTTTCTTTGTCTGCTGTGGGGGTTCTGGGAACTATTGTGAGGGTTGGCCCCCTTTGGCCATCAACATAACTGACCGCTGGCCTCCTTTGGTGCGCCAATGTAACTAATGGCCCATTTTATAGTAACTTGACAGAAGAGCCTAGACTGTCCTTCAGGGACTTCACTGTTTAACATGGGTCTGACCGACTGTGCTGGCCCCTGGGATGGCAGCAGTATGGGAACACTGCCCCCCGTCCCACACCAGCCAGCCACCCAGCCACTGTGCCTTCTTCACTTGTCTATCTTGGATTCAGGGTGTGAATTCTAGGACCAACACTCCCGTGGAGACATGGAAAGGTTCCAAAGGCAAACAGTCTTACACCTATATCATCGAGGAGAATGCTACTATGAGCTTCACCTGGGCCTTCCAGAGGACCACTTTTCATGAGACGGTAAGCTATTGCCCTTCTCCAGACCCCTGGCTTCCAGAAGAGACCTCTGAGCCAGGATAATTCCTGGCAGTAGCTTAAGTGTGAGCGCGAGGTTCAGAACCCGAGGGTTCGAAGGATCTGAAAGAGTCAAGCACAGAACGGCCTATTCCCGCCCCTGAGAAGCATGCGGCCTTGTCCAAACGACTTCCCAGGAAGATGGCACTAAAAGTTCAAATACGTTTTTTGTCCCCTTTCACAAGGAAGAGACCTGCTCTTTTCATGTAATGGTATCTACTGCATATTTCTCCTGTGGCACTTAATATTTTTATACAACGTTTAGAATGGGCTCGTCTCGGTTTAATGTGACACAAAATGTTCACAAAGGGCTACTCTTTAGTGAAGAAGAATAGTATGCTTCTCAGATTTTTCTCAAGTACTGTAGGGTAAAGAGGGTTAAGTAGTCATTTGCTATTTCTAGAGAACTCAATTGCTGCTGACATCTCAGGCCTCTGTCCTCTCTCCTCCCGTTTCCAGGGCAGGAAGTACACCAACGACGTCGCCAAAATCTACTCCATCAATATCACCAACGTCATGGATGGGGTGGCCTCCTACTGCCGTCCCTGTGCCCTGGAAGCCTCTGACATGGGCTCCTCCTGCACCTCTTGTCCTCCTGGCTACTACATCGATCGGGACTCAGGAACCTGCCACTCCTGCCCCCCGAACACAATCCTGAAGGCCCACCAGCCTTATGGCATCCAGGCCTGTGTGCCGTGCGGTCCAGGGACCAAAAGCAACAAGGTGCCAACAGTGTATCATGCATCCTAACCTTGGCTCTCTGAATGGACCACCTCAGAGGGTGCCAGGACCTGGGGCAGTGGTGGGGGTTCTTGAGGGGTCGATAGCCAAGCATTCCCTGTAGCTCACTCCCAGGTTAGAGTCCTTGAGGATACCTGCCCAGACTTTGAGCGTGGAGAGCAAGTTCTTAGCTGCAGAGAGCTTGGTTTTCAGGGTTTAGGCCTCAGCCATGGACAAGTCTCATCTTCACGGGGTGGGTTAGGGAGATCTGTGACCGTCCGGTCCAGAGGGTTATTTGGCATCTCTGCAGAGACCTAAAGAGAAGGAATAAGAGCTTGGGCTCACATTCAGCCTACTTCAATGCAGCCTATTGTCATGGGAGTTGGCCCCCCTCTCCTTTGGGAAGGCAACCCACCATCGCTGGGACATACAGTTAACTGGCATTGCTCTCTTTTATCCTAGAGGTTTTTTCTAAAGTAAAATAACAGCGCTGTTGCCCCCATGCACTTTCTGAAGCTAAGAAAGTACTATGATGAAAAGCTCTTAAGTATTCATTAATGCTTTATTTATTTATTATTAACATATAATGTATTATTTGCCCCAGGGATACAGGTCTGTGAATCATCAGTCATTCACAATTCACAGCACTCACCAGAGCACATACCCTCTGCAGTGTCCATTACGCAACCACCCCATCCTTCCCACCCCCCTCCCCTCCAGCAACCCTCAGTTTGTTTCCTGAGATTAAGAGTCTCTTGCGGACGGGGAGGGAGACAAATCATTAATCCTTTTTAAATGAACTTATATTTTACTTATCACAACCACATCGATACACAAACATCTGTGAGGCATTATTTATACAGTCTGCAAATGCTGCTTAGTTTAGCTGTGCAGTAAATGCCACAGTTCTGCAGACCCCTGGGGCAACCTCTTCCAGGCACCCCAGGCCTTTGCCACAAACTTCTTCCCCTAGGGCTCCCTCTGCCGCTGAGGGAGGGAATGACAGTTGCATAAGGCTGCTGCTGAATGGAGATTCTAGAAAGGAGTAAGGTGTTTATGGGGTTTATGGGATGTAATCCCCTCTTTTTAAAGATTTATTTATTTATTACTTATTATTATTATTATTATTATTATTATTATTATTATTTATGCCAAAGAGGGAGAGAGGGAGAGCAAGAGGACAGAGAGAGAGGGAGAGAAGCTGACTTCGCGCTGAGCACAGAGCCCCTTGTGGGGCTCCATTTCACAACCCACGAGATTAGGACCCATAAGATCATGACCTGAGCCAAAACCACCCAGGCCCCCTAAATCCCCTCTGAAGCTCAGCGTCCTGCAGAGAACTTGGGAGAGAAGAGGCAGGCTTCAGTGACTTTTAAATGGGGCATGGGAAAGGCTTGTATCTTCTCTTCTGCCATCCCGGACACCCTTCTTCTGGTTCGCACCTCCTTGTCTTCTGCTGAAAAGCAAGAAGGGGCTACCTTGAGTCCTGAGAGAGTTCAGCCATCTAGGCAGAGGGACAAGGCTATAAAATCTGACCAAATTCCTTACTGAAAAATAGTAGACTCGGGTTTGTATACCATATACGTACTAACAAGTGCACTGTGGGATGTACATAACCCTCACTGGCCCATTTCCCTTATTTTAATGCCCACCCGATCCTTACATCTGCTTCTCTCACTCCTGGACTGGACCAAGCTGGGGACAATAGCTGCCACTCTCCATACAGTCCCCTTAAGGCCCCGCCCGAACAGCCCACCTGACCGAGCCTTTCCCCTCAGATCCACTCTTTGTGCTACAATGACTGCACGTTCTCCATCAGCACTCCGACCAGGGGGTTGGACTACAACTTCTTGGCTTTGGCAAACACCGTCTCTCTGGCTGGAGGGCCAAGCTTCACTTCCAAAGGGCTGAAATATTTCCACCACTTTACCCTCAGTCTGTGTGGAAACGAGGTAAGCTGTGTGAGTGCCGGGGCGTCATATCGAAATGGGACACCAGAGGGTCAGAGCCAGAGATGGACACAGGCGCAAAGCAAAAAAACCAGGCAGCAGGAGACTGAGAAAACGCCAGCGTTTCTAAGTGATGATGATTCTCCCGGAGGACATTTTCCTCTAAAATTAAATCATTTGGAATATAAACATTTAGGAAAATAAAGGTGTTTGAGTTAAGATATTCATTTACTCCTACCTGACTTTAATTCTTTCAAAATGAATATTAAAAAACAATGCCAGAGGAAGATTTTTTTTTCCCCTTTAAAGAGCAGTCTGAGCAGTCTTCACTCATCAAGGCATTTGACACTTGTTTTCTAAAGACTGGATAAAATAAACTGTATGTAGTTCATCTCTAAGAACCTTTGTGGGCAGTTTTTTTAAAGGGATGTGAAAGGCTTTCTAGGATATGGGAAGAATGTTACCTTTAGCCGTTTCACGCTGCTGTAAATGTGTTGGATGCACAAGTCAAAGACAGAAATGTAAAGAGTAATCCCAGCACTACAGCACTTAACTAAATTACAAACAAGCCGGGATTAGCAGTCGGAGAGATAGTTTCAAATGTTGCAGAATAAAGGGCATCTTGAGCCTTTAGTCTGCGACCCTGTGTGGCAGTGAGACCTCACTTAACACACAGTCCATCTTCTACCACCTTCTGGAACATGTGAAAAAAGTTGATTTGTGTTTATATAGAGAACACGCCAAGAAATAAACCAATCAATGTTCTATGGCAATTATATCTTAATTTAAAAAAAGAAATAATCTATGGAAGATTAGAGATGCATGTCTCTATCTTGTTTTTACAAGTCTTTGAAGAAGTTCAAATGAAGCTTCCAAGGAGTTAGTGATAACTCAGAAACTGAGGCTGATTAAAGCAAGATCCATGTAGCAAAAGCAGTGAGTGGGGAGAGCGATGAAGACAGGGAATTTGGAGAGATTGACTTTTTGGTTTTTTCCCCTTTATTCTTTTCAGAAATGTCTCCTGTGTGCTGTCACACTACTGTCAGTTCAAAGACAAAATGGGTCTTTGTTTTACCGTAATGCAAAGGTTTCTTTCTGTTCTCATGTCCCTTATTTCTTACAATCTAAAAAATAAACTAAGAATCACCAGATTTAGCAATTGACATATCTTCATTTGTAATAAAATTTAGAATATTGGAAATCTGACAGGGTAAGTGCTTAGGACACTTCCATTCTTAAACATTTTATTAAGCTTTTAATTTTAATTCCAGTATAGTTAGTTAACATACATTACTAGAATGTAATATAGTGTTACCTTAGTTTCAAGAGTAAAATATAGTGATTCGACACTTCCATACATCACCTGGTGCTCATCACAAGTACATTCCTTAGTCTCCATCACCTGTTTCACTCACCCCCCCAACCCACCTCCCCTCTGGTAGCCATCAGCTTGTTCTCTATAGTTTAGAGTCTCTTTCCTGGTTTGCCTCCATCTCGCTCTCTCTTTTTTCCTTTGTTCATTTGTTTTGTTTCTTAAATTCCACATACGAGTGAAACCATATAGTATTTGTCTTTCTCTGACTGACTTATTTCACTTAGCATAATATTCTCTAGCTCCAGCCATGTTGTTGCAAAAGGCAGAATTTCTTTCCTTTTTATGGCTGAATAATACTCCGTTGTGTTTATATGCCACATCTTCTTTATCCATTAATTTATCAGCGGGTACTTGGGCTGCTTCCACAATTTGGCTTTTGTAAATAACACTACAATAAACTTAGGGGTGCACGTATCCTTTTGAATAAGTGCTTTTGTATTTATTCTTTGGGTTTAATACACTCAAATTTAAAGTAGTGAACAAATGATTTTATGCTGACAAACACGTTATATACTGATATTCCATAAATGTAATGTTGAAGGAATAATACCTCAGTATTTCCTCTATTACAAAATCTCCAGGAAGAAGGAGTCTTATTCTTACCATCTTCCAGAGTTCTCTACAGTGAGGGTTGTTAGAGAACATTTTTTTTTTTTAGTGGATTAAGTTCCAATTATCTCTAAGATGTCCTATCTCAAGGCAGGGAGGGGGCTAGTTGTGGGGTCTGTTTTAACTGCTGGGAATCTGTCTGGAAAGTGCTCTCACGACACTAAGGCACTAAGGGAGACACAGAGAGGGAATGCGAGCCAAGCCAGATGTTCAAAAACTTCGGAGAATCAGTTATATATTTCAGTATCTATCTAGAAATCCGGCCAGGAGAAGGAAGACTATTAACTGGCGGGCTGGTGGATTAGAGCTCCAGGTCCTTTGCCACCATCACAACCCTGCTTATATGAGGCTCCCACGTGACTCTGAGGAAACAAAAAGGCTTGGCGACCTCTGGGCCAGAGTTCCAGAAACTAGGACACCGAGGCCTTATTTTTAGCTTTTAAAAAAAAAAAATGTGTCTTGTAATTAGATCTAGGATGAAATCATTCCACTGCAACATACCACTGGAAGGCTGAAATTTCAGATGTGAAAGCAATGTGCCCTCTTCCCCTTTGGGAATCGTGTGACCATTCACTCCTTCCCACTCCCTCCTCCCTACGTCCCCCAACCCAGGGTAAGAAAACGTCCGTGTGTGCTGACAATGTCACTGACCTCCGGATTCCTGAGGGTGAGTCGGGTTTCTCCAAATCCATCACAGCCTACATCTGCCAGGCGGTCATCATCCCCCCGGAGGTGACAGGCTACAAGGCTGGAGTGTCCTCGCAGCCTGTCAGCCTCGCCGACCGTCTTATCGGTGAGTGACCCAGCTGCTCCAGCCTGTGTGAGAGTGTGTGTGTGTGTGTGTGTGTGTGTAAGAGAGAGTGAGGCTACCGGGCTCTGAGGTAAAAAGGCCCCAGATGAGGGGCCCACCCTCTTGATCTCTGTTTTGTATTCCATCCTGGGGCCTCTGACAAACCTTGGTTTACCCTTTCATGAGCCAGTCGGGAATGTGAGGAGATGGAGGAAGGTTGGATGTTGACAGGTATTGAAAGAATTGAAGTGGTTGCTGGCTCATGCTACCAGTGACAACTAATTAGGAGCTCTAATTTGGCAGGGGTGACAACAGATATGACTCTGGATGGAATCACCTCCCCAGCTGAACTTTTCCACCCGGAGTCCTTGGGAATACCGGACGTGATCTTCTTTTATAGGTGAAGATGAGAGGCCAGGCCGATGCAAGGGAAACCTAGCCCCTCCACCGTTTCTGGTGCATCCCTCTCTCCAGCCACCTACTTATCAAGCCAGAACATGTCCGATGTCTAGCAGATTGACCCAGCCATGACAGCTACAGGCTGGGAGTTCACTGGTCCCAGCTTCTGGGGTATTATTGGGGCAGGTCTGCCCCAGAGGCAGGGAGAAATATGGGATTATCTGTGGCTGACTTCCCTTCCTGCCTTAGGAGACTCCAGTGTTATGCCTATGCTAACCTCTCCTGGACCAATGCCTTTCCCCTTGACCAGATCTCCCCGATCCCCACTCTCTCAATGTATAAACCAACTCCTGTGCTCCCCCAAGTCCTGACTTCCCCAGCAAGGGAACTGTTCGGTGTTGACTTCACTTAGTGACTCTCCAGTGAAACAGGTGAGTGACTTCTACCCCCACCGGGGGCTGGCTTGCTCTGCAGGTCCAATGACGTGACCCAGTCCTGCAGTTCTGGGAGATCGACCACCATCCGTGTCCGATGCAGTCCACTGAAACCCGCCCCTGGACGTCTGTCGCTGCCGAGGTAAAGGGGTGTGAAACAAGGTCTCCCTTCTTTGGACTCGTTTCATCCCAAGAGTCAAAGAGAAAACAGTCTGAGAGGCATTAGTGGGCTATTGGGGACACAGTCATGACTTCAAATTCTCAATCTTCAGGTCTCAAGAGTGGGGCAGAAGGAAGAGTCCAAGCTATTCTCACAATCCCATACCATTATGGGGACAGCTAGGCACAGCTATTGGATTCATGTCCTCCACTTACTAGCTGTGTTATCATGGATACATTTCTTATCTTCTCTGGGCCTCTTGTTCCTTATCTGTAAAATGAGGATAACAAGAAGTTCCCTCAGGAGGTGATCTTGAGGCTTCAATGAGACCATGAGACTTGTGGACTTCTTGTGGTGTCTGGTGTGTACTTGCTATTATTAGGAGGAGTAACAGTTTTAGCAATCTCTGCGCAATCAAAAGACCCAATTATGAGTTTAATAGCTGGGTGCGCTGAATCGAGAATTCTGGAACCAATTTGATTGCAGTACCCTTCCCCCACCTCCTTCTTTCCCCCAACTAACATGTTGAGGGGCGCTAATATCTTGAGGAAGATGGATTGGAGAATGCTGTTTCTTTCTTTTTTTTTTTTTTAAGATTTTATTTATTTATTAAAGAGAGAGAGAGAGAGAGAGAGAGCACAAACAGGGGGGAAGGGTAGAAGGAGCAGGCTCCCTACTCAGTGGGGAGCCCAACTCAGGGCTCGATCCCAGGACCCTGGGACCATGACCTGAGCTGAAGGCACATGCCCAGCTGACTGAGCCACCCAGGCACCCAGGCACCCGGGGAATGCTCTTTCTAAATAGCAGCTGCTCGGGGAGATGGGGACCAATGCAAGATATTTTGACTCTGTGGCGTCAAAATATAAGACCACTGTTCTTGCTGGTGTAAACACTGCAGTAAAGTAACTAACAGATATCCATGACCTAAGTCTGTTCCTGAAACCCAGCACCCCACCCCCCCTGCCCAAGGAAGCTCCATTGAAGAGGCTTTTGCAAAATGTCATAGGTCCATGGGGGAGAACAGAAGCCTCTGAGAGGGGGTTGGCTGGGGCAGCCATGGTACAGCTCAGACACCTGACATTAGCTCTCATCTGATGTAGCAGAAACAAACGGGCAGAGGGTAGAGAACCTGGTGGAGACTGGGAAGGCCTCTTGTTATCAGGGACACTGGAGAGCAAAACCTGTATTAAGGACTAGTTGGAAGGATCCTGGTGGGGCTAACAGTCCAGTGAGGGGAGCTATGAGATGATGGGACTCCCACCAGCTCTTGCCACCGTCCAGCGCATAAGCCCTCACGTCTCCTTTCTGCTTTGCTAGCGCATGTTCCGATGGGACCTGTGATGGCTGTAACTTCCACTTCCTGTGGGAGAGCCTGGCTGCTTGTCCACTCTGCTCCCCTGCTGACTACCACGCTATTGTCAGCAGCTGTGTGGCCGGGATCCAGGTGGGTCTCTCTGCTCAGGGACGTCTTGGGAGAGAAGGGAATGCGATCTCTGAGTTCCTTGTCTTTGTCCCCAACAGAAGACCACTTATGTGTGGCGCGAGCCAAAGCTGTGTGCGGGTGGCATCTCCCTGCCTGAGCAGAGAGTCACCATCTGCAAAACGATCGACTTCTGGCTGAAAGTGGGCATCTCTGCAGGCACCTGTACTGCCATACTCCTCACCGTCCTGACCTGCTACTTTTGGAAAAAGAATCAAAAGTATGTGATGGGGTATTGGAGTCTGGGGATGGGCAGGGTTGGGTCACTGCACCGGGAGGAGAACATCTGAGAATTCAATCCATGAGACTTTTCTCTGGAGTTGGCCATGGACCCTGTGACTCCAGCCAGAGACTTGTTGAGCCACTTATCCAGCAGCTGCCTTGGCTGTCCTGACTCCTGAACAGGGACAGTACCACGTGGTGGTCTATAAATGACCGTTAGATGCTCAAAGGGAAAGCAGAGTATCCTTAGTTTGTTGTTATTATTACTAATTAAAATAATGACTTCATGATTCCAGCATTTCTATTAAGCCTTGAGAACACAGACACAACTAGCTTTAAGGGAAGAAGATCACTGAACTGGAAGTCAAGATTCCATAGCTGTAAGCCCAGGCCTCACACCATGTTGCTAGGCTTCAGTTTCCTTATCTGTGGTTCCCTGTTTAGGGCCCAGCCTCTCTCCCTCTCCCCTCCCTTATTCCACATTTCCTTGTCTAACCTTTCCCATTGCCCTGCCTCACAGACTGGAGTACAAGTACTCCAAGCTGGTGATGAATGCTACCCTCAAGGACTGCGACCTGCCAGCCGCTGACAGCTGTGCCATCATGGAAGGCGAGGACGTGGAGGATGACCTCATCTTTACCAGCAAGAAGTCACTCTTTGGGAAGATCAAATCATTTACCTCCAAGGTAGGGAGGCTGGCCAGGACACTGAGGTCAGCCTGGAGGGCTGGAGAAGACACCAGTCCTAGGACATTGAATGGTCCCACACTGTTCAGGGACCACTCACTACTCTACTCCCCACCCTCCCTACTGTTCCAGCCCCCCACCCTCAAAATCCTGGCTTCTGCCTTCTGTATTTCCACATCATTTCTGTTTCCCATGGGGCCCAAGGCTGCTCTTGACCAGGCTCCTTCTCTCCCAACATGCACTCCAGTTGATGGACTGTTTGGGCCTTTTAACTTCCAGAAGGAGTATTGAACCATCCACGTTGTAAGAATCATTTCCCCTTTTTTTTTTTTTTCCGGAGGGTGGGGAAGAGGCGATCCCTAGGATCAACTTCTGATAGAAGTGAGGCTCTCCTTTGACCAGTGGAGGGTGCTGTCCCCTGATGTCTGGGCCCCGTCCTGTGGGGGCTGAGTCATAGCTAAGGCCACGCTGCTCCCCACTGAGCGCTGTGGATCTAGGAGAGTTGGCTCAGTGCGTGTGTGGGTGGGTGAGCAGATCTGAAGCTCATAAATGCTATGCTGACAGCACTGTCGCCAGGTGTGGGGCCAGCAGAGAGCATTGGAGCAACGCCTCCAGGGCCACAGCCCTGTGCAGCCCCAGCCTGCCAGAGCCCACACCTCCCTCCTGTCCTGAACCAGTTCATCCAACAGGTGTGGGTGGGAGGGTGGAAACCGGAGAGGAGAGGACTGGCGGGATGGGCAGGGGAGGGCGGGGAGGAGTTTAGACTGCTGAATCTCATTCCCTTTGTGCTAACCCGGCAGGGTGAAGGGTGATGCGTGTGTGTGTGCAAGACCAATGGGAGACCATTCACCCTAGGACCCCTGAGTCTTCCTGGGTTTTTAGAATTCAGCAAAGATGCAAAGCAGGGGGTTTTAAAGATTTTTCTTACCCTCTGACTGACTGGAAGGACCGAGAAGAATAGAGGGTATCTTCTGTCTGTTTCCACAAAGCCACTGGAAGCAGGAATTCCATAAGGGTTCCTTCTGTCACCTCTTTTCCGTTTCTCTCCTTTGTTCCCCAATCTTGCCGCCGTGCAGCAGCCAGCTCCTGTCACCATCTCTCTTTCAGAGGACTCCTGATGGATTTGACTCCGTGCCACTGAAGACATCGTCAGGAGGCCCAGACATGGACCTGTAAGAGGCACTGCCCTGCCTCCCCTGCCTCCTCACCTGGGCACATCACCTTGCAAGCCTGTGGCGATTTGGCTGCCAGCTTCCTGCTGGGAATCTCTTCATCGTGGCCTTATCAGAAGAAGTTTGGATTTCACATATCTGGTTTTTTTTATAGAGTACCCAAACCCTCCTTTCTGCTTGCCTCAAACCTGTCAAATATACCCACACTTTGTTTGTATATTACTCCCTTGCTCGCATCTTGTTTCCCAAAATGGTCTAGCTGCCAGAGCCATAGCTTCATCGGCTCATAATTCATAGAGCTCCGGAATGAAAATATTTCTCTCTTCTAAAGTATAGAAACAACTTCTTCTGTCCTAAGGGCAGAAGCAGCTGGGAGTTTTTCTGGTGATCTGCCCTCAGCTTATGATCTCTTTAGGAGAGAGGCTGGGTAAGGAGAGTGTTGGTGTTCTCTCCTGGTCTGTCATGGCAGTCTGGATTCTTCTCTCCTGGATAACCAGCTCAGACTGAGTTTCGTGGCTAGGCTGAGGGCAAGGTGAGTAAGGTCTGAGGAAGAAAATTCTTGATAAGCACAAAGAGAAGCAATAAGGAAAGTTTCATTTTGTTTTTGAAACTGGGTACTTCACTTCCTTTTTCTCAGTAAGCGATGAATATTCTCACAAGAGCCAAAAGAAAAAGTGCACCAAGAAAATGCCCAAAGCCCCAGTGAACCTATTCTCCTCGCTTATTTTTTAACGTCCCACCATCTCCCTATGATGTTAAAGAGAACCAGGTAAGCCCCAAACACAGGTGTTCTTGCTTTCTTCTCTTCTTGCTTGTACCCACAGACACGACAAACCTTACCAGCAAGGAAAATGCCCTGCACTTGAGGTCCCCATTTGTACAGGTTTGAACATATCATGGACCAGGGGTATCTTATTTTGAAAGAACACAAGGAGGCCAAGGTTTTAGTGGGGCCATACTGGGGGATCTGGCCCACAAGGGGATGGACCCGAGGTGGCCAGCATATCTGCTTCTAAGCTTAACTCATCTGCTCAGCTCCAGAATAAACATTTTCTGGGCTGACCAAAAACGGAATTGACTCCTAGCCCATACTCCAGCCAGAGGACCAGATCAGTCTTCCTGGAGGAAAGACTAGGGGAATTGAAAAAGATATTTAGCAAACTGTCACCCTTCACCCTCCCAAGCCCCTAGCTTTCTCTTTTTCCTGTTCTCATTTCTTCTGTGTGCTAAAAACGAAAAAGACTTCTGGTCCCAATTTCTGGCAGATCCCCTTCTGAAAGGTGAGTAAAGTGAGTGTCCTCTGTGCCCCTTCTCCCCACTTTGGCACCTCGTGTAACTGATGGACTTCAAGTAACTGCAATGGCAAAACCGGCTCAAGAGTTTAAATTCTTGTTCTCTTATCCTGGTGGTTCCCCCTCCCTCACTATCGGGCTGCCATGACCATCCCTGGGTGAGGGCCCATTCAACCTTGGTTGTGCCTGTTTTTTTATCTGAGTGGCCACCTGGTCCCCAGAGGGTAGGTATAGAATGGGAATGGTCTTTCAGAGTGGTTTGTCTGCCACCAAGATGGTCTGCTGGTCTGATTAGGCACTGCTCCCCCGGCAGTGCCCTTATAAAAGGGTCAGTGAGAACCGGGCCCCACTGTGAACTTCTGATCATCAGTAGGATCACTGAAGGCAGGCAGTCCCTTTGGTTTAATAAATCTAGGAGCTTTGCTGGGGTGAGGGGCGTGCTCCTCTTGGGAGAGTCAGGCTCTCAAATCCTGTAGCGATGTTGGAATTTCTCCCAACGGATGCAGATACCTCGCTCCTGAACTCCAGCGGAAAGTTTTCTGTGGCCTCAGCAACACCCAGAAAGCATCTGTTTTCCCACTGAATAACTTTCTTTGTGGCAAGAGCCATACATGGTCCTTAGACTACCCTGGAAGCAGTAGGAAAAAATATCTACCCTATTGACTTCTTTATTCTGACATCTTGAACCTCAGTGCCCCCAGAGCAACCTCGAACTCCACTGATTGAGTCACAACGTTTTAAGCATCTCCCTTTATCTATCCCTTGGTGTACCAACTTCTATGGATCTTCCTGCGTCTTGCCAGGAGCTGCTGAGTTGTGGTATTGGGGTCACCTGTTGCTCAGACATACTCAGTATTTTTGTAACAGCATTGAGATATAATTCACATACCATACAATTGGCTCATTGAAAATGTACAAGTCAATGGATTTGAATATATTCACAGAACTGTGCAGCCATCACCATGCTCAATTTCAGGACAGATACATGTTAGATTTTTATATGGGAAAAGCCTTTAACTCTTAAACTAAGACTATAGTGCTTTGCACAGGCTACTGGGGGAGGTAGTGTGGGCTCAGGAGACAAAATACTTAAATCCCATTTGGTCACCTAGAGTGCTGGAAGACACATGTTATTCTCATCATGTAAGCATCACCTGATTTGGCCGGGAAGACAAACGAACATTGTGTTATATTCAAGGACCAGGCAATTTCTTACGCCAAGGCTTTTTTTTTTTTTTTTTTGTCTGACTCTGCATTAAAGATAGGATTGACTATATTTATACAACAGAGACTTTGTGACAGATTTTTCAGCTTTGTGAAACCAAATTTTTGTCCCATCAAGACTGCTTGGATTTCCTTTTTATTTTGTATTCCAAGAGTTTGTAGTTTATTAGGGGATGGCTATGGCTTATCACATTTTTCCCCTTTTCTTTTCTTTTTTTTTTTTTGTGAAATAAAATGTATGTTTCAAGTTGTTTTTCCTGAACACGGGTTGGGTGGCTGGATGGGGGAGTGAGAAATGGAAGTGTTCTTGAAGCTTAAGCTGAAGGTGAAGAGCATTCTGGAACTCCAGAGTGACAGAGAAGAGCATGCTTCAGAGCAATAGGGACCTAGGATGGAAAGCCTCTCACCACCTGTTGAGGAATCAGCCAACAACCAAAGCCTGTTTCCACGGTAATAAAATGCATCTAATGATGCCTTACTTCTCCAGATTGGGTGAGGATCAAAGAGAGAATATATAAAACACTTCGCATCTTCCCTCCCTTCCTTTCCAGTTTAGTTTTCTCTCGTGCGTCACTGAAGCCAGCCACAGAACAATGTATCTACAAAGACAAGTAAAATTTGCTTCTTGGGATACGAAGTGGATTCTTATAGACTACATGCAGAGAAAATCACAGAGGACATCAGGACCTACCATTTCCAGGGTTAGCTGGATTTTCCTGCCTCAGTACTTTCCTTCACTCTGGTTGAGGCATTTAACTCCCCAGAAAGATCTCCCTCAGCTGGTGTTTTCCTCAGACTGAGTTGTACCTGGTTGTACTGATGGTTAACTAAATATCAGTCCAGTTTATGGTATAAAATCTAAACTAGAGGCAAGAACTATCCCCATTGTAATGGATGAAGAAAGTGCATCTGCAACAGAGTTAGTGTTGTGGTGTGTAAGGTCCCTAACAGCCTACATGCCCCCTCTCTGCCCACATTGGTTCTACTCCAGCTACACTTAAAAAAAAAAAAAAAAAGATTTTATTTTTAAGTCATCTCCACATTAAATGTAGGGCTTGAACTCACAACTCTGAGATCAAGAGTCACACACTCTACTGAGCCAGCCAGACACCTCACTATTCACACAACTTTGGACTGTCCCTCACAAGCTCTTTTGCCCCTCCCAGCATTGGTCTATGCCTCTGCCTTTGGCCCTCCCCTTCCTTTTTACCTGATTGACCCCCACCCAGCCTTCAAAATCACCCCACTATGGGGATGCCTGGGTGGCTCAGTTGGTTAAGCACCTGCCTTCGGCTCAAGTCATGATCTCAGGATCCTGGGATCCAGTCCAACATCGGGCTCCTTGATCAGCAGGGAGTTTGCTCCTCCCTCTGCCTGCTGCTCCCCCTGCTTGTGTGTGCACATTCTCTCTCTCTGATAAATAAAAACATCTTTTAAAAAAAAATCACCCCACTGTGAATCTTTCCCTGGCTCACCCACAGGGGACACAATAGTGAAGAAACACTGACATGGGAGTACTACAGTTAATTTACATGAATTCAATCATATACTGTGCAGTGTCCCAGTGCATCAAACAAGCAGCAGACATGACCAAGCTTGAAACTGTGGGAGGGGTACCTGGCCAGCTCAGACAATGGAGCATGCAGCTCTTGATCTTAGGGCTTTGAGTTTGAGCCCCATGTTGGATGCAGAGATTACTTAAAAATAAAATCTTAAAAAAAGAAAAAAGAAACTGGTATGTGTGTGTGGGATGGATATGTGAACGATTTTAAGGGTTTCCCAATCAATGACAAAGAAGTGAAATACATTGTCAGGTGACCAGGCGAGAAGATACTGATCTAAATCTTAAAGAAGACAATTAGTTGAAAACCACAGAGCAACAAGCCTTATTGAAGAGACAAAGAAATTTATGTAGGTTGCATATACAAAAGTTCATCGATAATTTAGGAGCTATTCAATATATATGTATATTGCATATACAAAATATATACATGTGTATATACAATATATATAAAAATATATACATATGTATATACAATATATACATATGTATATTGCATATACAAAAGTTCATCGATAATTTAGGAGCTATTCAAGGGGAATTTGGCATATTAATTCCATATTAGCACTGAAGCTAACAATCCCACATAAAATGTAATAGCCCAAACCATACAGTGTGGTAGGAGAATGGACACCTCCTTCCAACTCTAACAGGGAGAGGCAGGATCAAAGTCCCCCCAGATCCTGGCAACTTTCCCTGACCCATGTTATTTTTGATGGTTCCTCCTACATCATCCAAGTACAGCAACATTAACTTCCTTTGTTACTGTCTCTCTCTGATAGAAGGGAGTGGGCAGCCTCAGAGCTGGAAGTTGGGTTGTCAGTTTCTCCTGAAACAGTATGATAATGCTACTGTACTCTGGCGACCTAGAAGGGTGGGTGCTGCATTGATCTGGGGGGAAGGGTGAATAGTGTAGCACAGAGAGCTTCCTGAAGGAAGGAGGAACTGGCCAGTTTGGAGGAACAGGGGAGGGAAGGGGGTTTCCAGGTAGAAGGGGTTTGTATAAAGGCTCAGAGACAAGAAAGTTGTGCTACAGGTAGTGCAGCATGGTGAATGTGAGGAGGAATGTCAAGAGATAAGGGGAACATTTGAGAGAATTTGGTAGAGGACAGATCATGAAGGGCTTTGCAAGGCATATCTGGACATTCTCCTAAGGGTAACAGGTAGCTACTGAAGGTTTCTAGCAGGGGAGTGAGAGGGTAGGGCCTGCTTGTCCAACACTGAGAAATAATCCTTCAGATCCAAGACAAAAAGAGGAGTGCAAAGAGGTACTGAAACAAGGCCCAGGAGAGCCCTCCTACTTTAGCCAGCAATGAACTGGTAAAAACTGAGAATGGCATCTGGGGCTGCGTGATCCTCCCTCTTTTCTTGCTCTTTCCCTGCAGGTAGTCATTCTCTGTAGGCTGCCCACCAGCTGCCCAGGACCCCTAAGGCCCTGAACTTCCAACAAGCTTCTAACCTCCCAGCCTACTCCCTGCAACTCACATCCCCAATAAGGATATAATAAGCACCTGCCACGTGTAAGGCACTATGCTAGGTCCTGTGGGGATAAAGATGCAATAAAGGATCTCTGCCCTATAAGAAAAAGCCACATCTTCTAGCCAAGTTCCTCACGGCTCTGTTTTCTGCTATGTAATGCTAACAGAGAAACAAGCTCAAACATGAGACTATCTTAGAGTCTTACCAGTATTCACGTTTGGCTCTATTGCTTAATTTCCCTGGGCCTCGGTGTTCTTGTATAGAAGAGGAAGGGGTTGACGTAGCTGTTTTCCTTGAACCCTCGAATCCCTGGGTCCTCAGATGCAGCACCCAATAGCTGTTCTTGGTTATTAAAGGCCAATGGAAAGCACACATCCAAAAGTGGTATCACTCCGTAACTGAAGTATTATTGTGGATTTGTTTTTGTGTTAGTTTCTGGCAGTGTAACAACACTTTATTTTCTGCTGATTGGAAATTCTAATTGGCGGCTGTATATATCTGATGAATAAGAAGGGAAAATGAATTTTTTAAAATCACGTTTGTTAAACATTTTAAAACATGGGGGACAAGGTGATGAAAAGATTAGGAATTATTAGGCTAGCAATTAGCTAAGATTCACCTCCAGCTCTAAAAATTCTATGAATCCTAAGTTGATGAAGTATGCCATTATGGTAATTGTTATATTTATCAGGTAACATGAGCATTTTATTTTATTTTTAAAATATTTTTATTTATTTGACAGAGATCACGAGTAGGCAGAGAGGCAGGCAGAGAGAGAGGAGGAAGCAGGCTCCCCTCAGAGCAGAGAGCCCGATGTGGGGCTGGATTGACCCTAGGATCATGACCTGAGCCGAAGGCAGAGGCTTTAACCCACTGAGCCATCCAGGCGCCCCTAACATGAACATTTTAAAGGAAGATGACTATAATATAATGATAAGACTAATGGTGAAAATTCCTAAGGAAATTTGTAGAGGCTGGAATTTTAAGGCCATCCATCCAATTATACTGATGACCTCCTTATAGGATTAGCCCAGTGGACCTCCTCCGCTGGGCCTGGGCCCCAGTGCAGCCTCAAGAACACCCATCACTGTCTTGAAACTTAGCAAAGAACACACTCTAGCAGTGCCTTCACTGACACAGAAGAGTCAGCCCCTATCAGACCTCGCCCTCAGAAGGTTTCAGGGAACCTAACATTAGGAAGACAGTTTTCTTACATGTTTTCTTGGGAGACTGCAGCTGCCTACATGTCCTTTCCACTGGTTTTAAGTCTAGCATCCTAGGCAAACTGAACCTAGGGAGGCAAACCCAGACACTCCCCTTACTGAAGCCCCCCTCCAGATCTCTACTTGTCAGCTTCACCACTGTCTTTTGCCCTACACTACATCTAAGCTGGCTTGGCAGACATTGTTGGAAAGCAGGGATAGTAATGCCATATCCTCATCACAAGAGCCCATGCAAGAGCTGTAAGACCAAGACAGACCTAGCACAGCTAGCTGGGGGGCATTGGGGGTGGGGTTCTAAATAATCTCGTTATCAGCAGTGCTTTTTGATAACTTTGGCTCCAATCAGCAGCCATAATATTTCACTGTAAGGGGCGCCTGGGTGGCTCAGTGGGTTTAAGCCTCTGCCTTCTGCTCAGGTCATGATCCCAGGGTCCTGGGATTGAGTGCCATATCGGGCTCTCTGCTCAGCAGGGAGCCTGCTTCCTCCTCTCTCTCTGCCTGCCTCTCTGCCTACTTGTCATCTCTGTCAAATAAATAAAATCTTTTTAAAAAATGATGTATAAAAATATTTCACTGTAAGGGCCTGAACATTATAAAATGAAAATACAGTGAAATCTTCCTTCTAGGAGTTTTAAATAGATCCAAGAAGTGACTTCAATACCTTGTACTGCCTTCAAATCCGCTGAATACTTACCGCGTGGAAAGTCTCCTCGTGCCTCTCTCTAAAATATTTCAATCTCACTTTTCCAATCCTGTGATCCAAAATGTTGGTAATAGGACAACCTGATTTACTCAGTAATCACGTTAAGAACGGTATCCTAGGGGCGCCTGGGTGGCTCAGTGCGTTAAAGCCTCTGCCTTCCGCCCTGGTCATGATCCCGGGGTCCTGGGATCTCTTCTCAGCAGGGAGCCTGCTTCCTCCTCTCTCTGTGCCTGTCTCTCTGCCTACTTGTGATCTCTCTCAGATATATAATTAGAATCTTAAAAAAAAAAAAAAAAAGGAAAAGAAAGGTATCCTAGCTCTAAGGCAGGAGAACAGGAATCTTGAGTTGAGGTAACGCAGGGACTAAAACATGTAGCCATATATTCTTGTCTCAAAATGATGAAGAGAACAGAGGTCCAGGGAGAGGGTCCAGTCTTAAGAACCATGCTTGTAAGACAAAACCTGGCAACAATTGGAAGCTCTAGCTTCCAAGCAGAGATCATACCGGCAGGCCTCTGCCTAACCCGAGAGATGCCCTTTAACATGAGGAGGAAACTGAGGCACTCGCTTCTATAGGATAATCAGAGATGCTACAGACGGGGCAGGGCTGGGGAGGATGCACAAGACCAGGACAACCCACTAGCCAGGCCAGATCTGCACACAACCTGACAGGCCCACCCCCACCACTCCACGTTCCTCCTCCCCGCCAACGCTGCCTCCAACGCAGCCGCTTCCGGCCGAGAGGGGGCGCCTGCGCTCTCTGGCTGCGCCTGCGCGGGGAGGGCGGGTCAGCGCGCCGGCGCAGTTCGGTGGTCACCGGACGCTGTGCTACGTTCCTTACGTCCCTTAGCGTTGGCCGGGGAGAAGGGAAGATGGTGCTGGATTTGGATTTGTTTCGGGTAGATAAAGGAGGGGACCCAGCCCTCATCCGAGAGACTCAGGAGAAGCGCTTCAAGGACCCGGGACTAGTAGATCAGCTGGTGAAGGCAGACGGAGAGTGGCGACGATGTAAGTACCGGGACGCGCCGGGTATCCCCGGGTCCTAATCCCAACTTCATCTCTCCGATCTCGTTACTGCTCCTGAGGCCACAGCTTCCCTCCCTCGTCAGTCCCCTCCCTGGTTGCGGTGACTCCGAGGCTCTCACTGTCCCCTAAAACGCTGTGCTAGCCGGGACCATCCTGCCTTTTCCCTCTGCCCGGGCCCTGGGTGCTCCCTTCCACGCGTGCTCGGTGCGGATCCATGGGCTGTCCCGGCAGGAGCATGGCGCGTGCGCAGCGAGAGCTGTCAAGTCTTCTTGCCGCAAGGGTAGCCAAAAGAAAGCTAGGGCGGGAGGTTCGGGGGTTTCCGAACACTCATCTTTGGTCTCCTTCGGTCCCTTTTTCATCTTCAGCAAGGCCCGAGTGGTCTCCCTCTAATTTGGTAGGACCAAAGGCTCCAGCCTGAGACTGAGTCACATCTGCAGCGTAATAGTTAAGTCCACCCATATTGCAAGTGTTTGGGGACTTCGGAAGCCGCTCATGACTAAAAAGCAATGATCCCGAAGCTTTGGAAGAGGCCATCCCCCCTGACCTGCAGGCATACCTTTAAAAATCGAGGGAAGACTTCACCGTAGTATAACAAACATGGGGAGAGGAGTGCCGAGAGGCAAGAACAAGCTTGTAATTATTGAGCCTGTTTGTGATTTGTGCAAGTTTTCCGGAAAAGACATTAGCAGAGTTGGTCTAGGATCTGATCCGGGCATCTTTCATGAAGCTAAATAAAACCAGAGAACCGTCTGCCTATCAACTTGTGCCTGGATTAACTGGGGTAGTCACTGATTGGCCGGAAGCTGTCAAGCACATGTGATTCTTTTTTTTTTTTTTGTCTGATGCAATAGGTCTGTAACCAGCTGAGAGCCAGGTTTTATGACAGCACACTGCAAAGGCCCTTGCTGTCCAAAAGTGTGGTGGATTTCTGTTAGAAAAATTGATTTTCCTAAATTTATCAGGACATTGGGTAGGAAAAGAGTATTGGTTTAACTTCTGTTGTCTGCTGATTCTGTGGTCTCATTCATTCAGATGTGGTATTTGCTTGACTGTGAGATCCCACCTCCTGAATCTAAATCTGAAATTTTGAGTTGCAGTGGAATTAAATTAAGTGGAAGAAAAAAAACTAGCCTAGACGCTGCTTTACTGAATTAGAAGTCAGAAGTATCAGATTTTGTGTCAGTCTGGTTATTGTACAACTGTTAAGTGACTTTGAATGTGTTAGGTAGTCTTTTGTGTATAATGTACACTTCCTCAGGAAGTTTTGTTCCTTACTTGATGAATGGATATGTGGTGAGGGGATAAGTTCTTCCGGGACAAGTTCGTGTTTTATTTACCTGTATGTCCCAGTGGCTGGGGTATACATACACACACAGGATATGCATATACACATGTATACATATAATCTCAGTACCTATCAGGTTACCTACATATAATCCCTGCACCTGGTTCTTGGTAAGGACTTGACAAAGGTTTACTGAATTCGTGAATATCTTCTGTGTTCAGGGCACTTTGCCTTTCTGTATGAAAAACATGTGTAGTTCATTTTCGACACATCTGTTGATTTGATTCTATTCTACCTAACATCCCTTCCCAATATTCTCTTGCCAGACAAAAGGAATTAATGATTTTTCCCAGGTCACTGGCAGCCCAAGTTGGACATTGACCGATCTTATATTTTATATCAAGTTTCTTCTGTCATCGACTGCAACACGGATGTGTAACCCAGAGCCGCATTAAAAACTCAGATCATGTTCCCTGACTGAGGACCCAGTAGGCTCCACATGTATACCTATTTGTCTGCCTATGGACATTCAGGGTGCCACTAGGGCTCTGTGTGGAACACAGGTATCTGATAGAACGTGGAATCATAGTATCACATCGGTGTTTACCACAGCTCTTCTAACTCCAAGGATTCAAACTGTGATTTCTTCTTTTTAAATTTAGAGTAATATAGCGCATTTGAACATACAATAAGGATTTGTCTCAACTATTTCCAAAACTGCTAGTGTATCTTGAAATCTGCTGGTAATTACAGGAATTCTATCCAGCCTGTGCTATACTGAATGAAATTTCTCTTTACCGTCTTACTGCGCATGCCTTAAGCCAGGTCCTTCTCTTTGGGAGAACTTTCTAACGGCTTTCAGTTTTACCTCAGTCTCACCTAGTGCAGAGCCACATCCAGGACACGTGATCTGTTTGGAATGGAAATCAAATCATTTTATATCTGGATTTAAGTCTTGCTCTGACATTCTTATCTTAAAGCAGTGCCGTCTGAGGGCACCTGCCTGGCTCAGTCATTTAAGTGTCTGACTTCTGACTTCAGGTCAGGTCATGATTTCAGGGTCCTGGGATCGAGCCCTGAGTTGTGTGGAGCCCTGCATCTGGCTTCACACTCAGCAGGGAGTCTGCTTCTCCCTGTCCCCTTCCCCCTCCCCCTGCTCCTGCGTGCACCCATGCTCTCTCTTTCTCTTTCTCAAATAAATAAATATGTAAACTTTCTGGTAGCCAATTAGAAAGGGAAAGAAAAACAAGTTCATTTTAGTAAGATACTATAATACCTCAGTATATCAAAAATTGTATGTTCAACTTATGATCAGTATAAAAATTGAGATATTTTACATTGTTTTTCTTTTTTTTTTTAAGTTTGGGTTTTTTTTTGTTTTTTTTTTTTTTGACAGAGACAGAGAGAGAGAGAGAGAGAGAGTGGGCCAGAGAGAGAGCAGGAGGAAGGGAAATAGGCAGAAGCAGACTCCCCACGGAGCAGAAAGCCCATCATGGGGCTCAATCCCAGGGCCACAGGATTGTGACCTGAGCTGAAGGCAGACACTTAGCTGACTGAGCCACCCAGGCACCCCTACATTCTTTTTCTTTTTTATAAGTCTTCAAAATTTGGTGTTTATTTTACACGTACAGTGTATCTCAGTTTGGGCTTGCCGTGTTTCAAATGCTCAAAAGGCTCTCGTAGCTATTGGCTACCATATCAGACAGTGTAGCCCTAAAGCATGAACATTCAAATTACTTAACACAATTTACAAAGCCCCACATGTCTTCCTAGCCTCTTCTTCTGTCACTCTCCCACATATCCCCTCCAGTCTATGTTCTAGCCTTGTTACGCTACCTGTATGGTCTTTCACACGTCCATGATTGTTGCTGCTTCTTGGAATATTCCTTATCAGTCTGTTTCCCCCGCTCCCATCAGCCTTCCTTGCCAGACCAACTCTGCTCCCATAGCACTCCCTTATTTGTGTGTTCTCCATATATTATCTCATATGTCTAATTGTGATATTTATAGTATGTTTATATACAACCTTTTTAAACTTATTTTTTTTACTGAGATGTATTCACCGAAGTGTATAAAATTTAAAGTGTAGCTTGATGGGTTTTAGAAAGCTGTATACCTATCTAACCATCACCCAGGTCAAGATCAAAGACATTTGTAGCACCCCAATAGAGGCTCCCTCATGCCCTTTCCAAAAATAACCTTATCTGCCCTCTGTCACCATCAGTTAATTTTGCCTGATTTTGAAATTAGTGTAATGGACTTATATAGCATATATTTTTCCACTAACATTGAGTTCAAAGTCCGGCAAAATTAATTTGCCTGATTTGGGCTTCTCTCAAAATTATGTCTGTAAGATTATTCCATCTTTTCATGTGAAGCAGTGGCTTGTTCTTTTTCATTGCTGCACAGTATTCCATTATGTAAATATACCAGTTATCATATAGCTGTATCAATTCTATTGATAGCCATTTGGTTTGTTACAGTTTGAGGGTATTATGAATGAAGTGCTATGAATATTGTTTTGTGTGTCTGTTGGTAGACATAAGCACTCCTTTCTGTTCAGTATATACAAGTGGAGTTGCTGAATAATAAGGTAGGTACGTGTTTAGATTTAGCAGATATTTCCAAATAGTTATCCAGAGTAGTTATAGCAGTCAACACTCCCACCAGCAAAATAAGAATTCTAGATGTTCTACCACCTTGCCCTTAATATTAGCAGTCTTTTTAATTTGATTTTAATTTAATTTAGTTTTAGACATTCTGGTGGGTATATAGTGGTATCTCATTGTTGGTTTTAATTTGCATTTTCCTGGTGACTAAAGATACTGAACGCCTATTCATGCCCCTGTTAGTATTTGGATAGCCTGTTTCGAGAAGTGTCTGCTCAAGAATGTTGACCAATTTTTATTTGGTTGTTTGTCTTTTTCTTATTGATTTGTAGGAATTCTTTATCCCTTCTGGATAGAAGGCCTTGCCAGATATGTATATTGCACGTATTTTCTCCCAGTCTGTAACTTGCCTCTTGCTCTTTCAGTCTTTTAAGGAATAGAAATTACTAATTTTAGGGACACTTGGATGACTCAGTTAAGTGTCCAACTCTTGATTTTAGCTCAGGTCATGATCTCAGGGTTCTAGGGGGCTCCACGCTCAGCAGGGAGTCTGCTTGAGAATTTTCTCCCTCTCCTTCTGCCCCTCCTCCCGTTCATGCACTCGTTCTCTAACATGAATAAATAAATCTTTTAAAAATATATTAATTTTAATGAAGTCTAATTTATAGATCTCCTCTTTGTAGTTTGTGCTTCCTGTGTTGTTTACGAAATCTTTTCATATCTCAAGTTCCTGAAGAGATTTTCCAATATTTTTTCTAGAAGTTTTATTAGTTTGCCTTTCACATTTAGGTGGATGACTCATCCCACATTGATTTTGGTGTATGATGTGAGATAGGGATCAAGTTCATTTTTTCCTGTGTTGCTCCAGTTGCTCATGGTAAAATGCAGGAAGCTAGGAATAGAAGGGAACTGCCTTAATCTAATAATAGATATTTATCAAAAAACCTATAGCTAACATTCTTTTTTTTTTTTTTTAAGGTTTTATTTATTTATTTGACACAGAGAGAAAGTACAAGTGGGGAAGCAGCAGGTAAGGGGAGAAGCAGGTTCCTGGCAGAGCAGAGAGCCCAAGGTGGGACTTGATCTCAGGACTCTGGGGTTGTGACCTGAGCAGAAGGCAGATGCTTAACTGACTGAGTCACCCAGGCGTCCCCTATAGCTAACATTCTTTTTTTTTTTTTTTTTAAGATTTTATTTATTTATTTGAGAGAGTGAGAGAGAGAGAGCATGAGAGGGGAGAGGGTTAGAGAAAGAAGCAGACTCAGCAGGGAGCTCGGTGTTGGACTCAATCCTGGGACTCCAGGATCATGACCTGAGCCGAAGGCAGTTGCTTAACCAGTTGAGCCACCCAGGCATCCTATAGCTAATATTCTTAATGATGAAGTACCAAATGCTTTCCCCCTGAGGTTGGGAACAAGACAAGGACATCTGCTACCACCACTTCTAATCCACATCATGTTAAAGGTTCTAGAGAGTATGAGATAAGGCAAAAAAAAAAAGGGGGGGTGCCTGACGGCTCAGTCAGTAGAACACGCGACTCTTAATCTCAGGATTGTCAGTTAAAGCCCCACAGTGGGCATGAAGCCTACTTTAAAAAAGAAGAAAAAATTAGAATAGAGTGTGATGACAGATGGTAACTAGATTTGCTGTGGTGATCATTTGCATTGTATACAAATATCAAATCATTATGTTGTATACCTGAAACTAATATAATGTTATATATCAATTATATCTTAAAAAAAAAAAGACTGGTACAGAAGTAAAAATGTCATTATTTGTAGATGACTTGATTATGTATGCAGAACTGAACTATTAAAATTAAGTAAATTTGGGAGGTGCCTGGATGGCTCAGTGGGTTAAGCCTCTGTATTTGGCTCAGGTCATGATCTCAGGGGTCCTGGGATCGAGCCCCACATCAGGCTCCTTGCTCGGCAGGGAGCCAGCTTCTTCTCTCTCTGCCTGCCTTTCTGCCTACTTATGATCTCTCTTTCTCTCTCTCTCTGTGTCAAATAAATAAATAAATAAATAAATCTTGAAAAAATAAAATAAAGTATATTTGGGACGCCTGGGTGGCTCAGTCACTTCAGTGTCTGCCTTTGGCTCAGGTCATGATCCCAGGGTCCTGCCCCTGCCCCTCTCCCTACTTGTGTGCTCTCTCTCTCTTTGACAAATTAAATAAATAAAATATTAAGGATAAATAAACCAATAAAATTAACTTTAGCAAGATCACTGTATACAATATACAGAATCAATGATATTTCTTTTTTTAAAAATATTTTATTTTTTATTATTTATTTGACAGACAGAGATCACAAGTAGGCAGTGAGACAGGCAGAGAGAGAGAGAGAGAGAGAGAGAGGAAGAAGCAGACTCCCCGCTGAGCAGAGAGCCCAACGCGGGGCTCAATCCCAGGACCCTGGGATCATGACCTGAGCCGAAGGCAGAGGCTTTAACCCACTGAGCCACCCAGGTGTCCCAATGATATTTATTTTTTTTTAAAGATTTTATGTATTCATTTGACAGAGATCACAAGATATTTCTATATATAAATAACAAAAAGCATCTGATGCCTAGAATACACTTAATAAGTGACATTCAAGATCTCTGCACTGAGGGGCGCGTGGGTGGCTCAGTGGGTTAAAGCCTCTGCCTTCAGCTCGGGTCATGATCCCAGGGTCCTGAGATCCAGCCCTGCGTCAGGCTCTCTGTTCAGCAGGGAGCCTGCTTCCCTTCCTCTCTCTCTGCCTGCCTCTCTGCCTACTTGTGATCTCTGTATGTCAAATAAATAAATAAAATCTTAAAAAAAAAATCTCTGCACTGAAAACTGTAAAAGCATTGCTGAGAGAAATTAAAGATAGTGATGGGATATGCTATATTCATTGATTGAAACATTCAGCACTGTTATTTTTTAATTGTCTTATTTTCTTTTACTTTCAGCACCTAGCGTGCTATTTTCTTTTTTATTCCCAGCACTTAATACAGGGCCTTGCAAATAGGAGGGACTAAATAAAATTTTTAAAGACTTTTTATTTTAAAATACTTAAAAATTCCCACAAAGTTGCAAAAATAGTAAAAGGACTTCCAGTGTACCCTTTACCCAGTTTCTCCCACAGATGACATCTAACACAACTGGTACAGTATCAAAGCCAAGAAATTGACATGGCTATAATTCCCAGACCTTATTCAGATTTCACTAGTTTTACATGCACGTGTGTGTGTGTGTGTGTGTGTGTGTGCAACTTTATCCCATGTGTAGATTTGTATAACCACTGTCACACTGTTCAGGACAGGACACAGAGATCATCACAGAGATCCCTCTCACTGTCTCTTTGTAGTCCATTCTCGTTCCCCTCTCCCCTCCAACCCCTGGTGACCGCTCTTCTGTTCCCATCTCTTTAATCCAAGTAAGTGAATGAGAAAGTAGTTAGATCATTTTGTACTGACATTTAGTTCAAGTTTGGCAAAACCTTAAAAAAAATAGCTGCCAAGGAGCTATCTCATTTCTAGTTGTCATTTCACCTGTCAGAAACTTGCTGTTTACCATGTTGGTCCTTGAGCCTGGATTCAAGAGGTCTGATTTTTGCTAATTAGACTTAGCTTAATGAACCACAGTACCGATATAATAGTTTGGGCCCAAATACCCATGTAGGCTGATTAGTGCACTATCTTCCCCCAAAGAAATTAAAGCACAAGAAACTTATTCTCCAGGCTGCCAGGTGAGATTTTGTCGGAGCAAAGGGAGTAACATTAACTATTTCCAGCACAGAGATGCACAAAGATGCTGCAACCACGTTCATAGGACTCGAAACAGGATTGCTCTCTTTCCAGATCCCAGTGTATATCACATACTTTCTTTCAGTGGATTTTAAGAAAATTGAGCAGGTTATGGTTATTTGAGTTTTTTCTAGGTTCCTCAGATCTGTTACTTGACCGTGGCATTGTCCAGATTATGGTAGTTTCCAATTTCAGTCTCAAAAGGGCCTTTTCCTTGTCACCAAATGCAGGGAGAACCCCACTGTCACTAATATATGCCAACTAAATTTGGGCCTCTAAAGCTGTAAGATTTCACAATTTCATGAGATCCTTTAGCTCTGCCTAAGGAGATTCTTGGATTCTTTATTCTTCAGGCAGATTTCGGGCAGACAACTTGAACAAGCTGAAGAACCTGTGCAGCAAGACAATTGGAGAGAAAATGAAGGTAAGAGAACTAGGTAACAGCCTTGAGAGCTTGAGCAGAGGCATTTAATCTCACTCTTAGTGCTCACATAATTTCTAATCTAGTGTCTAATTCTGTGAGCTACTGAATTTCTTACCAAAGGGACGGATATTTTAAAAAGAAAGGAAGGAAGTGGGAAAGGGGACTAAGAGGCACTTTCAGGAATCAGTGAGTCTGTCTTCTGTCGGATAAGTTTTAGTCCCTTCAAGCTGCTGTAACAGAATACCATAGGTTGGGTGGCTTTTAAACAAGAGCAGTTTATTTCTCACAGTTCGGAAGACTGAGAAGTCCAAAATCAAGGTACTGGCAGATTCTGTGTTGGTGAGGGCCCACTTCCCAATTCATAGACAGCTGTCATCTCATTGTGTCCTCACATTGATAGAAGGGAGCTCTCTGGGGTCTCTTAGAAGGGCACTAATCCCATTTCTGAGAGCTCTGCCCTCATGACCTAATCTCCTCTGACAGACCTCACCTCCCCATCACTCTGGGGATTAGGTTTCAACATACAAGTTTGGGGGGACACACAAATACTCAGTCTGTAGCAAGATAAGATTCTTGCAATGTTGCTCATTCATTGTCTGTTTTGTGCTTATAGTAATATAAATTGCACCAGTAATCTTATCTAATTATCTCTTGAGCCCAATCTACAGTGACAGAAAGGTTTTCTTAGGGTGGACTTGAGATTCTTTGTCTCAGTGTAGTCGTGTCCTTTAATGGAAAGGGCACAGATACGGAGTCCAAATCCTGGATTGTTGGCTATGTGACTTTAGTCAAGTTAATCTCTGAGCTTCAGTTTTCTCATCTGTGAAATGACAATACTAACATTCACCTATAGAACAGAATTGTGAGAACTAATTTTTTTAAATGTAGAGAAGCTGGCACAATGCCTAGAACCCTGTAGTTATTCAGCAATTGCAAGTAACAGCGGAGGGCAAGTCGTTACTGGCCTTCATCCAAAAAATCCTTCCTGTGCTTGAAGAATGTTAAGTTTTCGCTTGGCCTGGCTTTGCTATCCAGAATAGTTCATGCTTTTAATCTTTCCTCAAAAATATCCTCTTAGCTCCTTAGTCATTTTTTTTAAAAGATTTTTATTTGTTTATTTGACAGAGAGACACAGCGAGAGAGGGAACACAAGCAGGGGGAGTGGGAGAGGGAGAAGCAGGCTTCCCGCCTAGCAGGGAGCCCGATGCGGGGCTCGATCCCATGACCCTGGGATCATGACCTGAGCCGAAGGCAGACGCAGACGCTTAACGACTGAGCCACCCAGGCGCCCCTCCTTAGTCATTTTTTTTTTTTCTAAAGATTTATTTATTTATTTGACAGAGATCACAAGTAGGCAGAGAGGCAGGCAGAGCGAGAGGAGGAAGCAGGCTCCCCGCTGAGCAGAGAGCCCACGCAGGGTTCCATCCCAGGACCCCGGGATCACGACCCGAGCCGAAGGCAGAGTCTTTAACCCACTGAGCCACCCAGGCGCCCCTCTCCTTAGTCATTTTTAAAAAACATATTAAATGCTCCCTCACGTCTGTCTCATTTTTAAGTTGTAAACTTCTCAAACTTCTCAACTAAACCAAAAAAATTATAAAATTTTGGAACCTGAACCAGGAAGGAACATAACAAAAAGACTCCCTCTGGATTCTAATACACTTCATGATAGTCTGAATCGTTCTCTACCAGTATTTTGTTACACTTTCAGCTTGTCACTGGCTGTGGAAATTGATACCGACAATCATATAGTTTTCTTCCTTTGGGACTCATGATGCTTAATCATTTGCATGTCAGAGGCCCCATAACTATGTAAATTCCAGTGTGCACTCATGCCTGTGTATTCTTTGGGGCACATACAGATAGTGCCAGCCTAGTGTTTTCCTAGCAAGAAAATGGAAGTGTTTTAATTTGCAGTAGCATTGTTAGAGCCTTTCACTGTAGCCCCACAAGGAGTGTTCTCCCTTCCTATCCATTAGAATGGTCTTAAAAAGTGCTTTAATATGTATAGCACTTGAAAGAATTCATTTCATTTTGGTTTTTCATCTTTGCTGCAAACTTGGAGTGTAGGTAGTACCTTTGTCAACCTTATTAAAAGGGCAAGAGAATAGGCTTAGGACATTAAGGAGCCTGCCTAAAATCACATTGTAAGTTAGTTGCAGAGTCAGAACTTGAACTGAGCACTTGAATTTGCTGCCCTGAGGGATTATCAGATAGCAAAGGGACCTCAGCTCTCTTGGCTACTAAATGGAAAATCTTGAGGTTTAGGCCATTTCTTTCTACCTCAGCAGTTTCTGGTTATTCTTTTTTTTTTTTTAATAAGATTTTTTATTTTGATAGACAGAGATCACAAGTAGGCAGAGAGGCAGGGAGAGAGGGGCGGGGGGAGCAGTCTCCCTGCCAAGCAGAGAGCCCGATTTGGGGCTTGATCCCAGGACCCTGGGATCATGAGCTGAGCCAAAGGCAGAGGCTTTAACCCACTGAGCCACCCAGGAGCCCCTAGTCTTTGCTTATTCTTAACAAGACTCATTCTGAGATCTTCAGACATTTGCAACTTTTTAAGATGATTTTACTTGAGTCACTGAAAGGTGTGAGTTTGGTTATTGTTAGCATCCTGACTTCTCACTTTAATATATGCGATTGTGTAATAAATCTAAAGGATTTCTACGTTTTACCCCCAGAAGATTTAGTTCTTTCTTATGACTCAGTTTTGTGCAGTGGTATATGAGATTGTATAAACATAATTGCCTATTGTTATATGTATAGAATTTTTAAAAAAATCTTTAGAACATGACATGACTTCTACTTGCAAAGCAGACCCTGAATTTCCTCAACTTACTTTTATGCAAGTTTTGCTGAGGTTGTGCGTATCTTGTTATAATGGCCTGTGATAATTTTCTTTAACTCCTTTTAATTTGGGAAGAATTTGACTCAACTTACCTTCTCCATGGCTCTGGGAGAGGATTGGAAATGAACTGACAGAATATCACAAAGATGGGTGAGAAGAGAACCAGGGCAGAAAATCTAGCCCTGCTTATGTTCTGCAGTTTTGCTAAGTTGCATTGATTGCTCTAAAACTTGGTTCTAGATTTGGTGACTTTTCCTCAAAAATTTTGTTTTCCTCAGTGTCCTACAATTCTATCATCCCATCCATTTGTTTCCGCTTAGCCTCAGTGCTGGGATTATTCTTAGGGAGTGGACAGGGAGTCACAGATTCACATCCAGGCACCTGCCCCGAAGCTGGGCAGTGATAGGAGCATTTTCACACCTTCTTGGTGCCCATAACTATTCTATGTCCAGAGAGGACATTCTTCTTAGATTCCTGTTGATGTCAGCCCTCTGACCCCGACGGATTAATTGATCTGTCCAGGATCCAAAAAGCCAGAAAATGGCAGGATAAGGACTTAAAATTTTCTCACTAAATTTTTCTCTCACAGGTTGCAGCTCTCAGATACAGTTATATAGACAATTTTGTGGTTAGTTTATATATTAATTTGGTGTGCCCTTGTAAAACTAGGTCAGAAATTTTCTTTTATTTAATAGTATTGGGGTTTTTGTTTTGTTTTGTTTCCCCTGCAGAAAAAAGAGCCAGTGGGAGATGAGTCCATTCCGGAGGATGTATTAAATCTCGATGACCTCACTGTAGACACTTTAGCTGTAAGTTATTGCACTTCCCTTTTCTAGACTGGATTTCTGTTCTTTCATCGTGACTTTGTTCCTAGACAAGCAAGTGCTGACACCCGGCTCCACACAGCATTGCAGCCTCCTTGAATGTGTGCAGCCGGGAAATGTCCCCCTCCACTCTTGTTGGTTTCGATCCTTGAGTATTTATTAGATCGCAGAGACGGGGATGGATGGAGTGGAAAAGTCAAGAGTAGGAAGCAGAGGAAAAAGGAGTCCAGCTACCTTTGGTTCATGGAATTTCATTTTCACAAAGTCAAGGATTTTTTTTTCAGTTTGCCGTAATTCAGTAAATATTCACAACAGTGAACCTAGAGAAGTAATTTTCAAGTTTTTTAGTCACCAAACCCTTTTGTAAACCTGCAGCACAAAAGCATGGCAAGAGCATAAATACAGAAAAGCAGAGTTGCGGGGCTCGAAGGGCTGGCTTGGGGTCGCCACTCCCACTTGCTAAGGGCTCTCCCATTGCCATGAAATCAGTAGTTTGAAACACTTGCAAAAAGGAATACAAAAGCAGCTTAGGACACAGTCTCTTGCTTCTAATAAATTTGTAATCTCCCTAGAGAACGGTTTAATGTAGTACATAAGAGTGCTAAATTGATGTCATCAGGAATATCAGAAAGTACGCGTTAAGAGAAAGAGCCCTTAAAAGAGATACAGTATTAAAATCCCTGAGATACATAGGACTAAGAAGAATGGCCAGAATTAATCCAACTCTTCCTTAGGTACCCCTGAAGAAAATGCCAACGAATTTGTCAGGGCAAAGCTGTGTGCGTGCGTTTGAAATGAATCTCATTTCTTTGAAAGCCTTCATTGTTGATTTTTAAAATGCTATCGCAAGGGTTGTTCGAGCACAACAAGGTGAGGGCAACAGAATCTTACTCCTCCTCTGTACCTTGACCGGCTGTGGCTTGGGTGCCGGCCTGGCCTGTTTATCTACAGAACCTGAAAGTCTCACAAATCAAAAAAGTTCGACTCCTCATCGATGAGGCCATCCTAAAATGTGACGCCGAGCGAATAAAGCTGGAAGCAGAGCGGTTTGAGAACCTCCGAGAGATCGGGAACCTCCTGCATCCCTCCGTGCCCATCAGCAATGATGAGGTAGGTGTCCGTGCCTCAGCGGGCGGCAGCCTGCCTGGCGCTCCTCTGCTGGGGAGGGGGCGGGAGCGGGAGGGGCACTGGGAAACGCTGGCACTCTCTGTATAATAGGCCTTGTGTCAGAAGCAGGCTCTTTGTATATTCGCTCTGCCCACCAATTGAGAATTCAAAGAGTCAGATCCTTGCCTGATTGGGAAGTAGCAGAGACAGCAGGTAGGAGGAGACTCCTGGCCCAGAAATCTCTTCTAAATCGGGCTGCTGTCCTCCACTGCGTGTTGCCCGTGGTAGCAGTGAGTCCTGTGGGAGGGATCTGCGAAATCAACCTCACCCCTCACCCACACCCCGCTGAGGAGCTGCAGGTTGCAGGGAAATCTGCATGATAAAAGTTTCCTGCTGAGTGGGAGCTTCCCCAGCACAAAGCTGCTCTGAGCCCAGCCTTTGTTCCCTGACACCCCAGCCGTGGCTGGGCCCATCTGTGCCTCTTTCATTCATTCCCTGGTGAACGAGCCCTTAAACTCACTGCAGGCTGGGGTGGGAGACTCGGGAGGTCAGGGCTCTGAGCCCGCCCTCATATGGCCCCAGAACCAATGAGAGCCTGGAAGGAAAAAAAAAATCTACATTCTCCTCTGCACCCCAGGCGATGCTGATGGGGGGGGGGGGTGGATGTCCTGTAGCAGGACTTTCAAGGAGTCATTTAAAAGGGTAAAAAAAAAAAAACAAACAAATCTGAGAATAGGACAGATCTCTTAAAAATCTATGATTTCAGTTCCATGGCCAGAATCACTTATAGAAATTTGTAAATGTTTATTTCTCCATTGAACACAAATTCTCTAGCAAATTCTTTTCCTTAGTCTCTGGACACAACGACCAAAACCTAGTGTTTGAGTTAAGCAGTAGTTTTGCAAAGCTCTAAGCTGTTTTTGGAATGGGGTTTGGAAAGCTGGAGGTTGTGCTGTTCAGCGGTCACCGGTCTTCTTTCCTTAGGATGCCGACAACAAAGTAGAGAGGATCTGGGGCGATTGTACAGTCAGGAAGAAGTACTCTCATGTGGACCTGGTGGTGATGGTAGATGGCTTTGAAGGCGAAAAGGGGGCCGTGGTGGCTGGAAGTCGAGGCTACTTCCTGAAGGTAAGAGTCAGGAACCTGTGGCGATGGGATTCTAAAGAAGGAGCTAAAAAAAAACTGTGTGCGGAAAACATAACCTACTTAAAGAGGCCCACAAATCCACCACTTGTTCTTGCTTTTCTCCTGCAAACGGATTGGCAATCAGATGCGGTTCTCTTTCTGAGGCAAGAGAATGCTGCTTCCAATTCCCTAGAACCAGAGCCCCTATGTGATCCTCCATTATGGAGACATGTTGTGCTGTCTGGATCAGAACAGTCTGCCTTTAAGGGGCTGAGTGGAACTGGACCATCAGACAAGTAATGAAGAGTTGAAAACCACTGATGAGTGCTGCGGGGTGGGTGGGCCCAGAGAGCTATGAGAACAGGTAAGCAGAGGCAGCAGACCTGGAGTAGTTGGGACAGAGGGCTGATGAATTCAAAGAATTCCGGAAGGGCATCCCCCAAAATAATTTTGGGGATACATATATACAGAGTATGTTCTACATACACACACGTGTCTGCTGTTTTAAAAATTAGTGCAAGAAAGCTCTCCTGTGCACCCTGATCAAATCATCCTTTCTGCCTCGCTTTGCTTCTCCTGACAGTGTGCCTGGATGATGGGCTGGGCATTGGTATTAAGAAAGAATCTCTTGAGTCAGGTGTTGAGGTTCATGGTCTTTGCTGGCCTCCCCTGGGCCCCCAGTTGCCTCTGAGTGTAAATTGTAACAGATGAATATGATGGCGACAGAACCCAGTCACACAGTGCTTTGTCTCTGCTCCTGTAGGGTGTCCTGGTATTCCTGGAACAGGCGCTCATCCAGTATGCCCTTCGCACCTTGGGGAGTCGGGGCTACACCCCCATTTATACCCCCTTTTTCATGAGGAAGGAGGTCATGCAGGAAGTGGCGCAGCTCAGCCAGTTTGATGAAGAACTTTATAAGGTGAGTAGCCTGGGGCAGTGTGACAGAATGACTTAAGTTATAAAGTTTAACTTCAAAGATACAGAGCAGTGCTGTCCAGGAGAATTTCTGTGGTGTGGAGATTCCCTGTATCATGACTGTTGAGTGCTTAAAATGTAGCTAGTGCAACTGAGGAAATAGAATTTTCATTTTTATTAATTCTAACTTAAGTAGCCACATGTGGCTAGTGGCTACCATACCGGGCAGTGCAGGTATAGAGCCTGTTTTATCTTTCCCCAGATAATCTATATGACTTATCTAAATGAAGCATACTTTTAACACCATGAGCTTCAAAAGAAAGCACATTTTTTTGAGTGCTTGGACGAAAGAAAATTGTAGAAGCGGCTGATCTTCCCATGTCCTCCTACTCCTAACCCCAGACTAGAAGCTAGAGGGCAAGACATATTTCCCTTGGGATGGATGTGGCTTCTAGTCTGGGGCTTTTTCTCAACCCCGGAGCATCTCAGGGAGAATGAGAGGATTCACGTTCAGAGTCAGAAGCTCATTCTGATTGAGCTGGCTTCACCGCCAGCTGTAGCACTCAGAATTTCTAGAAGTTCTGCTACCAGCTGCCCCTCACAGCATAGTCTACTTTTTACCTGTCCTTCCCCTCCAAGACTGTTCTATCAGAAGGGGATGACTTGGCTCTTACTGGGGAGGAGTTAGACAGTGTTCCTGGGCTCACATGACTTACCTCAGAGAGGAATTTTTTTTTTTTAAAGATTTTATTTATTTATTTGTCAGAGGGAGAGGGGGGAGAGCGCGCACATGCACGCATAGCAGGCAGAGTGGCAGGGAGAGGCAGAGAACGAAGCAGGCCCCCCACTGAGCAAGGAGCCTGATGCAGGGCTCGATCCCAGGACCCTGAGATCGTGACCTGAGCGGAAGGCAGCGGCTTAACCCGCTGAGCCACCCAGGCGCCCCTTAGAGAGGAATTTAATAGAACTTCTTCCCATTGGGTCCTGTTGATGAGTTCCAAGTTATGTTTTCATTCAGAATGCAGTGAGAAGCAAAATGTTCTCTAAACCCTAAGGACTATTCTAACCTTGGTGTTCTCCCCCACTTCTTCCTTTCTTTTAAAGATTTTATGTATTTATTTATTTAGAGAGAGCAAGCGAGAGCGAGGCAGGGAGGGACAGAGAGAGAGAGAGTCTCAAGCAGACCCTGCATTGAGTATGGAGCCCAACGTAGGGCTGGATCCCATGACCCTGAGATCATGACCAGAGCCAAAATCAAGAGTCGGATGCTTAACTGACTGAGCCACCCAGGCGTGTGTACGTGTGTTCGTTCGTTCTTTCTTTCTTTCTTTCCCCTTTCTTTATTTTAATGTGGAGAGAAATGTGTTCATGTATAGGTCAAAAGCTGTTTTCTCTTTTCTTCTTTTCCTCATCTCAACCCCCAGATTGGATCATCACAGAGCTTTAGAAGGGTGCCCCGTAGGTAACGTCAAGGAGAAGCTTATATGAGGGTTATGAGAGAGAGACAGGTAGCAGGTGTCCCTGCTATGTTTCCTGCATTCTCTATTTCTCTGCAGATGCTTCTTGGGTCCCTGTGCAGGGAGACTCACATAGTGAGAGTCCCCATAGTGACAGTTTGGGCTGGCCCATCTTGCCAAATAACCTCAGTTTATTAATTCTCTGGAGCCATGCTCTCCAGTAGAACTCTCTGCAGTGATGGGAATGTTCTGTAGCTACTGTCCAGTTTGACAGCATCAGCCGCATAGCTGGTGAGCACTTGAAATGTGGCTAGTGCAAGCCGAGGAACTACATTTTAATTTAATTTAAATAGCCACTTGTGGCTAGTGGCTAAGTTCCCACTGTGGAGTAGCAATGTCGTCTTCCAGATCCCCAAATGCTGACCCAGAGCAAGTTTCCACCCTCCTCTTTTTAAAATTAAAATAATACCACGTGACAGAAAATTTGGAAATGATAGGGGATATCATCTTCTTTCTCATTACCTCATATAATTGTCATTTTTTAAAAATTTTTATTTATTTATTTGACAGAGAGATCACAAGTAGGCAGAGAGGCAGGCAGAGAGAGGGGGAGGGGCGGGAGCAGGCTCACTGCTGAGCAGAGAGCCCTATGTGGGGCTCCATCCCAGGACCCTGAGATCATGACCTGAGCCAAAGGCAGAGGCTTAACCCACTGAGCCACCCAGGTGCCCCATAATTGTCATTTTTAATACACTTTTGGGGGCTTTTTCATATAGCCATCATTTTCTCATTCTTCTAATCACAATGTCTATAGATTGCCTTAGCAGTACATCAGAAGCATATTTCAGTGATCCTTCGTGGTCTTCATCGCCAACATTTTCAAATGGTTACATAATATTAAGTGGTCTGGATGTAGGATAGCCGACTCTTCCCTTGTGGAAATATTCAGGGGGCTTCCTTTTTTGCCATCCATAAGTAATGTTACAATGAACTTTGTCCTGTTTATACCTTTTTTCTTCTGTGTTACTTTCTTCAGCGGGACACCGAAGTGATTCTTAAAGGAGTATAATCCTGCACTAACTCATAAGCACCGAGAGAGCAGAGACTGTATCTCCTCTTGGCCTGCGCACTGGCAAACTTGGCCCTTACAAATGCCTAACAAACGTTTGTTGAGTGGATTGATGTATATTGCTACCAGCTCAGGTTTTATTGCACTGCTGTCATTGGCTACTATACATTATTTATAAATGTTTTATTTATTAGATCAGTAAAAAAAAAAATTACCAGAATATTTTCTTTCTTTTTAACTTGCATTTTTTCAGTCTCTAGGAGGGATCCCATTTTGGAGTGACCAATTCCCTCCTTTGTCTTCTTAGCATTCCCTGTGGTTTCTTGCTCTAGCTGAGGTCACCATCCTTCACTCTTAACTAGTAGGGGTCCCTCCTCCTCCAGGTGATTGGCAAAGGCAGTGAAAAGTCTGATGACAACTCCTATGATGAGAAATATCTGATTGCCACCTCTGAGCAGCCCATTGCTGCTCTGCACCGGGACGAGTGGCTGCGGCCCGAGGATTTGCCAATCAAATATGCCGGCCTGTCCACCTGCTTTCGCCAGGAGGTGGGCTCCCACGGCCGAGACACCCGCGGCATCTTCCGAGTCCATCAGTTTGAGAAGGTGAGTGGACAGGTCAGGGTGAGGAGTAGGAGCCTTCTCTCGATCTCTCCGGGGTGGTTAGAGGGGAGGCAGGCTCTGTGGTGCTCAGACCCGCCTTAGCTCTGGTCTTCCCTCTCGCCGTCTCCATCAGTTTCTGTCTAAGAAGCACATGCTGGAGTGGCTGTGAGCACAGCCTGGAACCAGGCTGCTTGGGTCCCGGTGCCAGCTTGGCCACTTAGCAGCTGTGTAACCTTGAACAAGTTGCTTAACCTCTCCGCGCTCAGTTGCCTCCTCTACAAAAGGAGTATAATAATAGTACCAACCTCCTTAGGCCTGCTGTGAGGATTCAGCTGGTTGGTAGGGGCAAAGTGCTTAGAACGGTACCTGGCGTGTATATAATAAGAGCCCCACTGAGTGTTTATTCTTGGAGCCCCAGTCCAGTCCAGCACCCATATCCCGCGGGGGCCCCAGCCTCTCCTGACTCCCAGCAGTGTAGGATTAGGTCTCCATCACAAGGATATCTCCCACTTCGGTCCTTTCGTTTATTCTCCCTGTCCCATTGTCACAGTCTCCTTGGGTCCCTCTCTGCAGATCGAACAGTTTGTCTACTCATCACCACACGACAACAAGTCATGGGAGATGTTTGAAGAGATGATTAGTACCGCAGAAGACTTCTACCAGTCTTTGGGGATCCCTTACCACATTGTGAATATTGTCTCAGGTATCTGCCTCCCTTTCCCGCAGCCCGCAACCACCACCCTCGCCAGGTGAACTGCCACACAAAGAAATAGTTCACAGTCCAATTAATTGCCCACATTAATTAAAACATCACACTCTTCTCACTTGGGAGTGTTTGGTGATGAGAATATCTGGGCATGATTTCACTTCTGGGGATAAGGTGTAAATTAAAGAATTCTTTAGGTTTGCTAAAGGTCAGTCTCCTGAAATACCATCCCTCCTTCATGAATTCTAGGGGTTTTCCCTTTCAGGTTCTTTGAATCATGCTGCCAGTAAGAAGCTTGACCTGGAGGCCTGGTTTCCGGGCTCGGGAGCCTTCCGTGAGTTAGTCTCCTGTTCTAACTGCACAGACTATCAGGCTCGCCGGCTCCGAATCCGATATGGGCAAACCAAGAAGATGATGGACAAGGTAGGTGGCCCCTTGGGAGGCAGGAATAGAGCCTTGTGCAGAACAGGTCCATCTTATTTCTCAGTCCTTGGAGGACATTATGTCCCAGCATTGTGGGAAAATCTGAGCTGCTCAATCTAGACCAAAAAGGGAATCTGAAAATGATTTCTACTAAATCAGGACAGAATCCTTTTAGATAGAATCCTGAATTGAGCTCTGTTCTACAAGGTATTTCTAGCTCTTCTCTTTTGGGCTTTTTTCTCTGTGACTCCAGATAAAGAAAAATCCCCATTTGTGTGCAGAAGACACGCTGAAGACAGTGTCTTCCCTCTCCCCCAAGAAGGTCTGGGTTTGTAAGTTTCTCTCTTCAAACCCAGTTTTTAGGCCTTAATCTTTTCCAAGTCAGGGACTTGAAAGGGGTTAAAAGGAGAGGCCGCGGTGACAGTTTCCTCCATCCCTCAAAGGGCCCAACTCCTGTCCATTTGCTGGGACCTATCACTTGACACTGACGGAGATATGAGGAATCTTCCTGGAGTTATTATTATAGGGAATAAGTACTAAACGGAATTCTAGTCTAGCAAAAGATCAATAATGCTTTGGATTTGGACAGTTACCGTTGGGGGAGTCTGGCTAAGTGGGTGGTTCCTGGTCACGAGGAAGACTAGGTTGAGTTTCGTGCTTCCTCTGGGGGCCCTGGCTTTGCAGGTGGAATTTGTCCATATGCTCAATGCTACGATGTGTGCCACCACCCGCACCATCTGCGCCATCCTGGAGAACTACCAGACAGAGGAGGGGATCGTCGTGCCTGAGAAGTTGAAGGAGTTCATGCCGCCGGGTAAGACTTGCTGCCCAGCCCCTCTTCCTCTTCTGTCTTCCCGTTCTAAAGAGCAAGCCCCCTTTCAGAAGGTACCAGTCCCCAGAACTCTGCCTGTCCCCTGGTGCTGGGCATGATGGGGGCAAAGCTGAGAAAGCAGCCACTGCAAGTATGACATCCTGTTTAAGTGCAGCTAAAATTCAGACCGGAAAAGAATTAATGAAACTAGTTCCCGTTGTGGGTGCCCTTTTGTTCATAGGGCTCATTTTCTTGTGGAACTCTCCCCAAGAAGTCCTTGGGCTTTGACTCCTGAGAATCGGTCATTTATTTGGTTGGCTCTGTCCCTTCAGGTCTCCAAGAACTGATCCCCTTTGTGAAGCCCGCACCCATTGACCAGGAGCCATCAAAGAAGCAGAAGAAGCAACATGAGGGCAGCAAAAAGAAAGGGGCAGCCAGAGATGTCCCCCTAGAAAACCGGCTGCAGAACATGGAAGTCACCAATTCCTGAACATTCCTTCCTCCCAGTTTGTCGGGCTTTCGTTTCTGTCAGCTGGGATCTCAGAGCCTGCCCACGAGCAGGGAAGCCAAGCACCCACTCATCACCCCCCCCCATCTGACTGCATTGCTAAAGGGGAACAGTCTGCCACGTACAGCGCAACATCCCCGTCTCCTTGCATGGGCACAGGATCCATTCACTGACGACCGATGAAACCATGTAATAAAGCATCTCTGGGGGAAGGCTAGGACTCTTCCACGGTCTTCTACCCAGGGCTTGAACCCTGTCTCTGACAATTCTCCCGGAAACCACACACACTCCTGCTTTTCCTTCTAAAGAAGGCTGTTCCATTTAGCAAGTCAGATAGCCTTTGACAAGGTCAGTGAAGGCAGGGGTAGGTTTAAGGAGAAAGTGAAAACTTTGAGTCTTAGACACACAAGCTTGCAGGATAAGGGCCACACCCTCCTCTGTAGATTCGCCCCTGCTTAAAAGCAGTTGGGAAGGGACGCCTGGGTGGTTTAGTCGGTTGAGTATCTGCCTTCAGCTCACGTCATGAGCTGGGATCTCACGTCATGAGATGGTCCTGGGATCGAGATGCCCCATGTTGGGCTCCTTGCTCAGAAGGGAGTCTGCTTCCCCGCTTTCTCTCTGCCCCTCCCCCCTGCTTTTGCCCTCAAATGCATGCTCTCTCTGGAATAAATGGAAAAATCTTAAAAAAAAAAAAAAAAGGCAGGTAGGTAGAGTCACTAGCTTAGAGGCCAGAGTTGACATAAAAAGCCTCCCGGTGCTTCCATTCCCTAGGAAGGGCTCCAAGGGAAGGGCAGGAGGCTGCGGGACCTCACGGAAGATGAGACTGTGTTTAATCCCACGGAGACCCCAGACTCAGGAGCATAAGTTGGGGCCTTATTAACAGCTTCTTCTCTTACCTGGTCATCCCCAAGTGGGAGACCAACCAGCAGAGCAGAGGAAAACTCTTCTCTCCCTTCTCTGTCACTCCCCCTGTTGCCCTAATGGCCAATTCACCCTTTCTCTGTGGAGGGTGATGGTTAGGCTCTTGCTGTCTTTCATCTGCAATCTACAAACACTTCACTTTAATAACACCTTATGTTAGCACAGTGCTTCTCTTCTAGGAGCCTAAAATACTTCCTATAGCTGATCTCTTTTATCTTTGTGACAGTCCCAGATGAGAGGGTGGGGACATGATTATACCTCTCCCATCACACAGAAGACAGGGTACAGGGTAGGTAAGGAAGATGAGACAGCAGAGCCGGGGAGCCAGGAGTCCCCGCTCCTCAGCAGCGCTCAGGGCTTGCGTTTCTTAGGGAGATGAGGTCAGGGCTCTGAACCAGCCTGTCACTTAGGAGCTTCATTTCATTTCCGCTTCCTTAGTCCCTAAGCTGCAACTTTGCCAGGCCTGCTGGAGCTTGGCACCCAGGGAGGAGTCTGTGTGCTTGGTCTTCCACAGGGACTTGAAGCTGATCCTGTTAGTCTTGCTACTGGAAACCCTATCAAAACTGGGCCGCCTGAAAAAGTGACCATGGTGGCTCTCTTGACACAGGTAGGCTCAAGCAGCCTGCCTCTACTGTAACCTGTTGCCCTCAGCTCTGGGTTGGCCAAGCCAGGGCAAGAGGACAAAAGAACAAGCTGCTCCCTGGTACTCAGAAGGACCAGATGGGGACATTCCTATAGCCTTATGCTATTCGGTTTGAAGAAAGGCAGTTATACGGTGTCAGGAGCATGGTTTGGGTCACCACCACACACCTTTCTTCCTCCTTTGAAAAGCCCTTTGGGCTTTAGGGTTAGAAACTTTCAAGTGGCTCTAAACACCCCCAACTCACCTTAGAGGTCCCTCTACCTGCCTCCTCTGCTCCCTACTGTGACCCTCTTCTGTTCTTTGTGCCTGTGACCTCCCTTCCACCAGGAGGCACTGCTTTTCTCCGTGGCCCTCAGCACTGTGGGAGGGCAGAAGCTGGGGCTCTGAGCCTGTAGGGGCCTGGCCTGGTTCCAGGTTCCCCTGGCCCTTCCCCCTCCTCGCACTGGCTGAAATACCTTCTCACCTGACCAGTTTTCTGGAGCCTTTGGCCCCTGGAACCTAGACTCCCTACGGCTTTATGCAGAGCCTCCTGCCCTGTGTTGCTGGCAGCCCAGCTCCTGTGCCAACCCTCCCCTACCTGCCCTGTGGCTGTGTGAGTGTGTGGACAGGCCTGAGAGCCTGCCTAGTGAAAAGGAATGAGTGGAAGCTGGAAAGCAGCTGATGTGTGACCCAACAGGTCTGTTAGCAGAAGGTCTGTACCCCTTTTTTACTGATGGAGGCAGAGGAAGAAAAAAATCGTGAAGGAAGGGATAACCTGTGGCTGAGGTCCTTCCCTACAGCTCACACAGGAACACGCCAGTAGGCAGGCACACTTCCGAGGAGCAGAGCTTCTAGAAAGAATGGGACACAGTCCTTGCTCTCAAAGAACTCACAGTCCTTGGGAAAGGTGTGGCTTGCCTTCCTCCAGAGTGAGCTGAAAACCAGACTCCTTCCCTCCCTGGAGCAGTGGGATGGGGCTGATGCAAGCCTTGTTTAGGATGGGAAGGCTGGCCTAGACGCTGAGCCCTTGGGAACAGTCCCAGATAACCTTGACTCCACCCTGGCTGTTGCCTCCGCAACCCACAGCTGATGCCCTCATCCCTGGCACTCTGACCTGCCCCATCTCCAACCTCAGCTACCCAGCTTACTACCTCAGTTAGCAAACAACCCCACAGGCCTGGTGGAGTGAGTCAGAGCCCTGGGTCCCTCACCAACCTTTAGTTCCCACACCCAGGAATTCAGGGCCCAAGAAGCAGTCCGGTGCTTCAGGCAAGAGAGGAGGCACCGAGAGACAGACAACCAGAAGCCAGACTTCCAGAAAGAAATCCTGAAGAACCAGGCAACTGTGTGGGGACCCAACATTGTGGGTGGGTTGAGGGGGAGGTGTGCTTGCCTGAGCTCAGGGACTGCTGCGAAGTTCAGTTTATCAGCCACCAAGGAGCCACTGCAATGGCGAAGCCCATCCTGGAAATGGACACGTACGTTCCCTGCCACTTGTCCTGCTTTTCCTTCACTGAAGCTTTCCTGGGTTACCCAGGCTCCAAAGAAGGCCTTCCCTCCCCTCGACCTCCCCCATACCTCCCACTGGGGGCCCGGGGCGGCCCTGGCTGCACTCCCAGGATGAGTCTGACAGGCAGAGCTGGGATGGGCCCCAGAGAAATGTGCTGCATGTCAGAGCCTGTGCCAGAATGAGGGGCCTGCACCACTCCCCCATCACCTCCCAGCATGGGGTTCCCCAAAAGCTCCTCCCAGATACACACAAAAGGGGGGGTGCAACCCTGCATTGCCTGGGGGGGGGAGGTCCTGGTGGAGCTGACGCCACTGCCTCTGACGTTGCCCTTTTAAGAGCACCCCCCTGGGGGGCCGCGGGTGCTGCAGGCAGGTTCTCCTTGCAGGAGCCGGGTGCAGTGCTGCTCCCCACTGACCTGCTGGAAAGGAGACTGCGATGCCAACCTTGCGGGGTCCCAACCTCTAGGTCCCCGGGATCCCAGCCACTGCCAATTTGGGGAAAGCCCCCTTTTTGGAGGAGAAGTTCCTCTCTTTCGCTGCTCTGATTGGTTGGCGGACAAGCCCTGCATTTTGGAGAGCAGTCTGGGTCCCTCCACAAGACTTTGACTTCCTTCCCCCGACTTAAACCTGCTGTAAGAAATGGTCTGGAAAATTATTTTCATTGCGGTGTAAATTGCTAATAAGATAGTGTGACCCTTCAGAGAGACTTGTTTTTTAAACCCTGAAGAAAGGGAAGAATTTAGCCTCCCTTTAGAGTAATGTTCATCCTTACCTCCTTCCATCTTGTTTCAGAGGAAAAAAAAATATATATGTATATATATTTTTTTCCTTCCTTCCTTCCTTCTGTCCTTCCTTCCTTCCTTCCTCCTCTGTTTCTCTCTCCCTTTCTACTCTTTCTCCAAAACCACCCCTTGTCGACTTGTTCCCGGGATCCCATCGGCGTTCGTTCGGTATCCCTGAGTCCCTGCTCATCAGCTAGCTCTCTCCTGAACCTCCCTCTCCTCTCCAGTCTCTCCCCTCCTCACCCATTCCCCTCAGTACCGACCTGCTTATTTCCCCATCTTGCTGCCGCCCTGCCTCTGCTGTCAAATTCAGATCCCATCTGGCTCCTTTCCCTCAAAGATAAACAAACAGCAGACACTTGTAGGCTCTGCTACCTCATCAACATTCCAGGCCCTCCTAGTCCCCACCCCCTCAGAGAGAAGGTGGAACGTTCCAGACAGAGGGAACCACAAGAGGGAGCAGGAAGAAGGCCGGAACAGCTGGATTGCTGAGAACAAGGCTATGTTGAGTTGAGCGTAGAGGAGCGAGTAGGATCAGGAGACTGTACCTGCCCCTAAATGCTGGCTCCCCTGGGCTTCCTCCCTGCTCTTCCACTCACACTCTCCTACTTCACATCCCCAATCTGCCATCCCCCCACCATGCATCTCCAGCTCCACTCCCCTCCCCCGACAGCAAACATGTAGACTTCCCCACCAGGATCTCAAAGTATAACTCCCTAGCTGATCCTCTGCTCCCTCCCTCCTCTGGGTGCGCAGGGATCCAGAGCAAACACCTGGGACTCCCACTGGACCACTCTGTCCTCATCCCCAGTGGCCTGCCTCACACAGTCCCACTGAGTGTCTTGGTCACTCAGAGCTACCCCCTAGGCAACCTGTTCCTCAGCTGCCACTCTGGCTCTGTGGCTCTCCTCCTGGACCTGGACAGTGGTTACAAGCGTCTCCTGCAGGTGTGGGTCCCCAACCCCTCCTTCACAGGGACTGTTCACCAAGCTGGAGGAGGTTGCCTGGGTCCCACCCTCCCCTGCCCACCTGCTTCAGACAGTTCTCTCAACTTATCAAATAAAGCCCAGACTTCTCAGCTAGGACCCACATTCTTCACAATGTGGCCACAGTTCAGATTAGCAGGCTCTTCTCCTCTGCTTATCCTAACCATGAGCTCTGAGCTCCAGCCCTGCCTAACTACTCACCTCTCCCAACACTGACCACGCCTTGAACCCCTCTGTATTTGGCCCTGCTGTTCCCTCCGCTGGGATGTCTTTTTGCCTCCTGCCACTCTGTGGAATTTCTCCTTCCCCACCTCTTTTCCAAAACCATCCCTAATGCCTCCAGCCCCACACGGAAATATTAACAAATACAACTCTCCCACTGCATCTGTCTCTGTCCACATTAGACTGGTGGCTCCTTGAGGCCAGAGCTGGAGTCTTGTTCATTTGTGTGCCTCTCACATGTAGCTTGGTGCCTGGAGCATGGCTAGAGCCAGACAGGGCTCTCTCCTGGGCCTGCTCTGACACACTTGACAATGAACTTATTGTAGATGTTGCTTTGGGATATGCTGCTCATAGCTCAGCCCCAGGCTCCATCTCTTCCCCTCTGTGCTCAGGGCCAAAAATGATCTCAGCTGGATCTCTGATGGACTGTACATCAGCCATATGGAATGCTAGGCCTACTGAGCCACCCCCAGCAAACAGTGTCGCACTATAGTGTGGGCTGTACCTGTTGCTAGGTTAAGGCCTTCAGTGCCATCTTTTCATGAGCCTCAAAGAAAGTCTATGTAACTTGGCTGGGGCATCGGGCCTACAGCTCCTGGCTGCACTTGGCATTGAGAATACAGCTTTCTGGTTAAAGTGAATGAGTTCAGAGTTGTCCGCAGAGGAGCCCAGAGACCCAGCTGGCCTCCCAGATGTAGCCCCAGGAATGGACAAACTCCTGGTTACTCCTCTATGCCTGCCTGCCTGCCTGCCTGCCTGCCATCCACCCATCCATCTACCCATTGACTTAACCAGGATTTACTGAGCGCCTACTATGTGTCAAGTACCATGCTAAGTGCTAGTATTCAAGACACACGTGTTCTCTCTGCTCCTTTGGAGCTTGTTGCTAGTGGCAAAGATGGATGTCAACCAAATAAATTAACAAATAAATACTTTATGTAATTATAACTTGTAACATGTGCCATCAAAAAGGGGATATTTAAGGCTACCATATTCAATGGCTGGAAGGAAGCCAGGGTGCCCAGAACAGAGAGAAGGGGGCGGAGGCTGGGCCCCTCAGGGCTTTGTGGACCAATATGAGGAAGTTGGCTTTTATTCAAGTACATCCAAAAGCCCCAGTGCAAGGTTTTCAGGAAGGAAACAACATGCTCAGATTCAGACTTTGCAGTATTACTCTGCAAAAGACACCATGAGGAGTCTGTCCATCGGATAAATCCAGCATGTGGCATATCCAATAAGAAAACTGGCCTAGGGGTGCCTGGGTGGCTCAGTCGGTGAAGCGTCTGCCTTTGTTTTGGCTCAGGTCATGATCCCAGAGTCCTAAGATCAAGCCCAGTATTGGGCTCCTTGCTCAGAGGGGTGTCTGCTTCTCCCTCTCCCTCCGCCCCTACCCCCCATGCTTGCTCACATGAACTCTGTCTCTCTTAAATAAATAAATAAAATCAAAAAGAAAAAGAAGGAGGAAGAGGAGGAGGAGGAGGGGGAAAGAAAACTGGCCTGGACTCTTCAAACGGTCACTGTCACAGGAAAGACGGAAAGAAGGAAGGAAGGGAGGGAAGAAGGGAGGGAAGAAGGGAGGGAAGGAAGGAGAGAGGGAGGGAAAGGAAACTGACACAACCAAACGTAATGCATAAACCTCTGGTTTGAAAGTAGCGGCTATCAAAGACCCCTGAGGGACAGCAAGGAATTTGGATGAGACTGGATATTAGATGATACCAGGACTCCTCACTCGTGTTCCAGGTGTGGCGGCCACCCTGCGAGGATGTGGGAGGACTCTGACATGCAGGAGCTGCTTGCTGAGGGCCAGGGGCTTGAGGGGCCATGACGTTTGCTCCTCACTTTCCCTTCGTTCTCTAAAAATTGTGAGGAAAAAAACATAGTGTCAACAATTAGTGCATCTAGGTGGCGTGTATCTAGGGATGCGTTGTACCATTCTGGCAATTTTTCTGAACACTTGCCATTTTCCAAAATTAAAAATTGGGAGAGATTTTTTTTAAATCTAAAAAATGTTCATTGATTTCAAAACAATGACTTGGGCTGCTGCGTGGAGGCTGGTTTGGAGGGAAAGCAACCACACGAAGAATCCAAGTATCCTCACAACTCTGACCAGGTGCCCCTCAGTGCCAGGCACAGAGTCAGGGGCCCAGCAAGGACAGTGTCCACCCTCTGGGAGCAACACCTCAGCTGTGGAGAAGAGTTCAGGGAAGCGGACTGGGCACATGAGGCAAATGTGGACAGGAGACACTCAGGTCTTGGCCTGCTCCAACTTTTGGCTCCTGGTCTCTTCCGTCCTACCCCACACCACAGTCCTAGAGCTGCAGCGTCTGAAGCTTCACAGAGACAGCCTCTCCCCACCCATTTCTGTGCCCTTAATAAAGCAACACTGAGGCCAGAAACAGGATCAGGCCCCAAGGGAATCAGGATCTCCCTTGCCAGAGAAAGCGCCCTGCCTGCCCAGCAAAGGTCACAGGGACACTTCCCTTCCACTGTTTCCATCCACACCCCTCCATTCAAACAAGTCATTTGTCCTAGAATTTAACCCAAAAGTCCGTGACAGAGGTCACCTGATTCTTCCCAAATGTGGCCTTATGTGCCCCTCTGCTGTGCTAGGCCACAACACACTCACCCCAATCTTGGCTTCAGCCAAGGCGACACATCTCATTCATTCACTAGGAACATGGACTCCAGAGCCAGACTGCCTGGGCTCAAATCCCAGAGCTGCCATTTCCGAGCTGTGTCACCTTGGAGAAGACCCTTACCCAAATGAGTTTGCTTATGAATTCCTCTTGCCAGGAGTGCCATTTCTGATTCAAGATGCAACCCATCTCCTCCAGGGAGACCTGGAGGATTTCCTCCACTCTCACTGTCCTCTCCTCTGAATCCTTTAGCCTTTTCTGTGTCAGTTGCTCCTGGAGCACTTCATCCGTGCTACCCTGTTCAGCTGAGAGCCAGGGCCAGGCCTTATGCACAAATGTATTCTCCATTGGGGTGCCTGAGTGGCTCAGTGGGTTAAAACCTCCGCCTTCGGCTCAGGTCATGGTCCCAGGGTCCTGGGATCGAGCCCCGCATCAGGATCTCTGCTCTCTGGGGAGCCTGCTTCCTCCTCTCTCTCTCTGCCTGCCTCTCTGCCTACTTGTGATGTCTGTCTGTCAAATGAATAAAAAAAAATCTTCCAAAAAAAAATGTATTCTCTGTCTCCCTGGGGGGCCCTCAGAAAGCAACCTGGGTGAGGAAGACCCAGTGGGGGAGGGGAGCCTGGGGCTATCCCAGCAGGTCACTTTCCCTTTCCACCCTCAAAGGACATAAAACAGGAGGTTTGGCCTAGAAGAGCAGTAAATTCCCTTTGAACAGACTCCAGGATCTTGGTGCACCCTGATTTTCTCTCATGTAGGAGGGAGGTCTGAAGGTGCCTTATAGCTGGAGAGTTCCATGAGGTAGGTGGTCCTTCCTCTAGGTGTCAAGAAGGACACCATGAGGGCAAGCCCTAGACTGAGACATTCTGATGCACAGAAGATCTGGAAGTTTCCTTCTAGCTTTTGGGAGGTGGAAGCAGCTGAGGAAGGGATGGGGGCATGGACAAGCAGCTCTGTCCTGTGCCCCTAAGGTCAAGGCGGGGAGAAGAGGAAGGACCATTTGCCAAATGTGTTTGGAGATGAAAGAAGGGGTTCCTCGCATACCCCAACTTGTCTGCCCTTGGGGAGAAAGGCCACTGACCCAGAGGAGGGCTTCCTGTTCCTGTGCCTTCCACGGCAGCCCCTGCCTCAGTGCTAGGCTCCAGAACCATAATCCACACATGATCCAGAGCCAAGGCTGCCTCTCTCTCCCAACCAGAAAGCTTATTTTGGTACAAAGGGAGAGAGATGAATGGAGAGCCTGCAGTTTCCCCATGTGCTGGCTTTGGCCTTCAGCAGAAATGAGAGTCTCATTACCCAACCCTGATTCAAAGGATAATTAACAGATGGTATAATTTCCAAGCATTCTCCGCACCACATGGCTATTAGGTGAAGAGCAAAATGCCCACGCAGCCCCTAGATCCTCCCAAACCAGAGTCGAAGCAAGTCCAGAGAGGCAAGCCCTACAGAGACTGCTTAAGTCATCGCACTGCTCCCGGAGCTGCCCTTGGCCTTGCCCAGAGGAAGAAAGCTCATCTTCAATCAAGGAAAGAGCATTCCCACGAGGAGGCATGGGTCCTCCTCCCACTTCCTTCTCCCCATCCTTTCCACCGCCATTGCCAGAAATGCAGTCTAACCTTAATCCCTCTAGCTGTCCCCAAGGCCCATCTCCTTTCCTTTCTCCTGGGGAAAAAGTGAAAAGCCGGCATCTTATCCTAGGCACACTGTGACCCTGGGGCCGGGGTCCCGGAGACAGGATTCATGCCTCCTCCACTGCAACCACAATGCATTTTTGGAAGGCAGCATCTGCTTCAGGGCTTTTCAAACTGAGTTCCTCCAGAGGATAAGCCCCATTAGGCGGCCCAGGGTTGTACTGGTGGGTAGAGCTGTGGGGACAGGGCAAGGCCTTGACCTGCACTTCATCCCAGGAACACCACTGCGATCTGTATTTTAGTTTGGACTTCGACTTCAAATTTCACCAGAAAAACAGATTCTCCTGCTAAATCAACTTTTGGAAACCATGCACCCTTATTCAATCCCCTCATTTTACTAAAGGGAAACTGAGGCACAGGACTCTGACCAAGATCACACAGCCAGAGGATGGGGTGGGGGCTGAGACTAAACCCTCAGCCCCCTCCCCAGGCCAGGCCTCATACTACCTGACCAGACCCCTGGCACCGCACCCAGGTGGCCCTACTGTTCCTGGATCCGGGTCCCCGGGTGGGGTATGAAAGAGGGCAGTTCCTTCGGGATCACTGTCCATCAGCACTGCCTGGCTCTTCTTCATGTTCCAGTTTTCATGCCTGGGCCATTCCCAGGACTCCTGGAACCCCGCACACCCCTTTCAAGTGGAAGGTTCTGGCTGCAGGCCTACACCGGGCACTGGGCAGAACTGGTTGGTAATCGCAAAGCTGTGAGTGGAAAGAGGGGAACAGCAGCTGGACACTGATGGGGAAGGAGGGAGGGGGCAAGAGGTCATCTCTCCAGGCACCAGCCTGGTGAAATCCACCAGTCTGGATCCAGGAAACCTGGGTCCTAAAGCTTGGCTTCATCCCTCAACCACCTTGTGACCCTGTACAGGTTTCAGCATTTCTGGGCTTCAGAGCCCAGCAATATTAGTATTTTAGTTTATACCAGCTGGCTCTGGCTCTGACACTCCCAACTTAGCTCCTCCTGAAAAGTCCGAGTGCTGTCCCAGTTGAGACTGGGGTCATTCTGCCCAGTAGCTGGACCCCAAGGGGTGTCCTAGTTAGATCATAACCTGGATTAGGTGTGGAGATGGGGGCCTTAGGACTTCACTGGGTGTTGCCAGGGAGATGGGGTATCTTTCTGGAATATGGGGGAGGCTTTATACTGTTGAGCAGGGCCCTTTTAGCTCAGTCTTATCCTGACCCCAAGGGCTTTTATCAGCCGCCAACCAACCTAGGTGCAGGCTGTGTGAGGCCCTTGGCCTCTGAGAGCCCTTCCAAATGTTTTTGAAAACCTCTAAGCATACTTAAGATACTATCACCATTATTCTCATTCGTTGTCTGTCTTTTGACTGTTAATTCCTCTCGAACCTGTGGTAGGGATCTGTCACCAGCCCAGTGGCAGGCCTGGGGAGGGATTGGGAATGGAGGTCTGGGCAGCGGGAATCCTAGAACGTCGGTGCGGAGGAGGGCGCTGGGTGGGGCCCACCTCCTTCGGTGCGGCTAGCATCGCCGCTTTAAGGCGGCGGCGGCGCGAGCAGGTCTATGGTAATAAGCCGCCGCCACCGCGGCTGCCGCCGCCGCTCTGCAGAGCTCGCCAGCCCGCCGGGGAGGCGAGGGATCGTGGGGCTGGGCCCTTGGCCGCGGCGACAGCAGCAGTCGCGGCGGGGACGCGGGGCGCGAGCGGGCGGCGCGGGGCCGTCGAGGAGGGCCGGGGTCCGGGTGCGTAGCTACGCGGACGCAGGTGGGCCATCCCGTGGGGGCGAAGGGGGCACCTCGGGGCTCGGGGAGTCGGCAGGGCCAGGGGCGCGCGGGGCCCGCGGGCGCAGGTGGCGAGAGCCGGGCGCGCAAGTGGAGGCGCAGCGCCAGCCCGCTGTGGTCGGGGTGACCCGGGCGCGGGCCGGGAGCGGTGCGAGCCCGGGTGCGTCGGAGGGCTCAGCGCCGGGCCCCGCCGAGGCAGCGAGGCGCAGGCCCCGAGGGGCGCTCGAGTGGCCCCCGGGGACCGGCGCCCCGGCCCGGGCATGAGGCGCGGCGGGGCCGGCTGGAGCCGGAGGAGGAGCCGCCGCCGCCGCTGACCCGGCCGGCCGGGAGCAGGGAGAGATGCAGAGCCGGGCAGCCCGCGCCCCCCTTCCAACGCCACTGCCGCCGCCGCCGCTGCCGCCGCCGCTGTTGCTGCTACTGTTGCTGCTGCTGCCGCCACTGCTGGGAGACCAAGTGGGGCCCTGTCGTTCCCTGGGGCCCGGGGGACGTGGCTCCTCAGGGGCCTGTGCCCCCGTGGGCTGGCTCTGTCCAGCCTCAGCTTCCAACCTCTGGCTCTACACCAGCCGCTGCAGGGATGCAGGGACAGAGCTGACTGGCCACCTGGTGCCCCACCACGACGGTCTCAGGGTCTGGTGTCCAGAATCCGGAGCTCACATCCCTCTGCCGCCAGCCCCTGAAGGCTGCCCATGGAGCTGTCGCCTCTTGGGCATTGGAGGCCACCTCTCCCCACAGGGCAAGCTCACCCTGCCCCAGGAACACCTGTGCTTAAAGGCTCCACGGCTGAGATGCCAGTCCTGCAAGCTGGTGCAGACCCCAGGGCTCAGGGCAGGGGAAAGGTCAACAGAAGAGTCCATGGGCGGGCGTCGGAAAAGGAATGTGAATACAGCCCCCCAGTTCCAGCCCCCCAGCTACCAGGCCACAGTGCCTGAGAACCAGCCAGCTGGAACCCCGGTGGCATCCCTGCGGGCCATTGACCCAGATGAGGGTGAGGCAGGCCGGCTTGAGTACACCATGGATGCCCTCTTTGATAGCCGCTCCAAACATTTCTTCTCTCTGGACCCAATCACTGGCGCTGTAACCACAGCGGAAGAGCTGGATCGGGAGACCAAGAGCACCCACGTCTTCAGGGTCACGGCGCAGGATCACGGCATGCCCCGACGCAGTGCCCTGGCCACACTCACCATTTTGGTGACTGACACCAATGATCACGACCCTGTTTTCGAGCAGCAGGAATACAAGGAGAGCCTCAGGGAGAACCTGGAGGTTGGCTATGAGGTGCTCACTGTCAGAGCTACAGACGGCGATGCTCCTCCCAATGCCAATATTCTGTACCGCTTGTTAGAGGGGCCTGGAGGCAGCCCCTCAGAAGTCTTTGAGATTGACCCTCGCTCTGGGGTGATCCGAACCCGTGGCCCCGTGGATAGGGAAGAGGTAGAATCCTATCAGTTGACAGTGGAGGCAAGCGACCAGGGTCGGGACCCGGGACCACGGAGTGCCACAGCTGCTGTGTTCCTGTCTGTGGAAGATGACAATGACAATGCCCCTCAGTTCAGTGAGAAGCGCTATGTGGTCCAGGTGCGTGAGGATGTGACCCCGGGGGCCCCAGTACTCCGCATCACAGCCTCGGATAGAGACAAGGGCAGTAACGCTCTGGTGCACTATAGCATCATGAGTGGCAATGCTCGGGGACAGTTCTATCTGGATGCCCAGACTGGGGCTCTGGACGTGGTGAGCCCTCTTGACTATGAGACAACCAAGGAGTATACCCTCCGGGTTCGGGCACAGGATGGCGGCCGCCCCCCGCTTTCCAACGTCTCTGGCCTAGTGACAGTGCAAGTCCTGGATATCAATGACAATGCCCCTATCTTTGTCAGCACGCCCTTCCAGGCTACTGTGCTAGAGAGTGTCCCCTTAGGCTACCTGGTTCTCCATGTCCAGGCCATCGATGCTGATGCAGGTGACAATGCCCGCCTGGAATACCGCCTTGCTGGGGTTGGACATGACTTCCCCTTTGCCATCAACAATGGCACAGGCTGGATCTCTGTGGCAGCTGAGCTGGACCGGGAAGAGGTGGATTTCTATAGCTTTGGAGTAGAAGCTCGGGACCATGGCACCCCAATGCTCACTGCTTCAGCCAGTGTCAGCGTGACGATCCTAGACGTCAACGACAACAACCCCACCTTCACCCAACCAGAGTACACGGTGAGACTCAATGAGGATGCGGCCGTGGGCACCAGTGTGGTGACGGTGTCGGCTGTGGACCGTGATGCCCACAGTGTCATCACCTACCAGATCACCAGCGGCAACACCCGCAACCGCTTTTCCATCACCAGCCAGAGTGGTGGTGGTCTGGTGTCACTTGCCCTGCCGTTGGACTACAAACTTGAGCGGCAGTATGTACTAGCGGTCACGGCCTCTGACGGCACGCGGCAGGACACGGCACAGGTGGTAGTGAATGTCACGGATGCCAACACCCATCGTCCGGTCTTTCAGAGCTCCCACTACACGGTGAACGTCAATGAGGATCGGCCCGCTGGCACCACGGTGGTGCTCATCAGCGCCACAGATGAGGACACAGGTGAGAATGCCCGCATCACCTACTTTATGGAGGATAGTATCCCCCAGTTCCGCATTGATGCCGACACAGGGGCTGTCACCACCCAGGCTGAGCTAGACTATGAGGACCAAGTGTCCTATACCCTGGCCATCACCGCCCGCGACAATGGCATTCCCCAGAAGTCTGACACCACCTACCTGGAGATCCTGGTGAATGATGTGAATGACAACGCCCCACAGTTCCTGCGTGACTCCTACCAGGGCAGCGTCTATGAGGATGTGCCCCCCTTCACCAGTGTCCTGCAGATCTCAGCCACTGACCGTGACTCTGGCCTTAATGGCAGGGTCTTCTACACCTTCCAAGGGGGCGATGATGGAGATGGTGACTTCATCGTAGAGTCCACATCAGGCATCGTGAGAACGCTTCGGAGGCTAGACCGTGAGAACGTGGCCCAGTACGTTTTGCGGGCATATGCGGTAGACAAGGGGATGCCTCCAGCCCGCACGCCCATGGAAGTGACGGTCACCGTGTTGGATGTGAATGACAATCCACCTGTCTTCGAGCAGGACGAGTTTGATGTGTTTGTGGAAGAGAACAGCCCCATTGGCCTGGCTGTGGCCCGCGTCACAGCCACTGACCCCGACGAAGGCACCAATGCCCAGATCATGTACCAGATCGTGGAGGGCAACATCCCTGAGGTCTTCCAGCTGGACATCTTCTCTGGGGAGTTGACTGCCTTGGTGGACTTGGACTATGAGGACCGGCCCGAATACATCCTGGTCATCCAGGCCACGTCGGCTCCCCTGGTGAGCCGGGCCACAGTCCACGTCCGCCTGCTTGACCGCAATGACAACCCACCCGTGCTGGGCAACTTTGAGATCCTTTTCAACAACTATGTCACCAACCGCTCAAGCAGTTTTCCTGGAGGTGCCATTGGCCGCGTGCCTGCCCATGACCCTGACATTTCAGACAGCCTGACCTACAGCTTTGAGCGGGGGAATGAACTCAGCCTGGTCCTGCTCAATGCCTCCACAGGCGAGCTGAGGCTGAGCCGGGCACTGGACAACAACCGTCCTCTGGAGGCCATCATGAGCGTGCTGGTGTCAGGTAAGGAAGGGCCCAGGTGGCATTGGGTGGGGGTGGCCCCTGGGGGAGGGCCTGGGCAGCTGTCCAAGGAGGAACCGCTGACCCACCTCTCTGCCCAGTGCCTGGCACAGAGGTTGAGGGGCCAGAGCAGCTTGGGAAGGAGCCCTAGGAATCCTGGGGCCCCACCTGCCGCCCCAGGCTGGGCTGGGCTGCTTTGGTTGGCTGCCCCCTGCCTACCACCGTGTGACGTGGCAGGGGAAGTGTTGCGAGGCTGCCCCTAGCTACAGCTGCCAAGATTGTGAAAAAAGGCACGTGGAGAACTGGGGGGCCAGGAGAGCTGGGGGAGGGGTAGAGAGGGCTGTGATGTGTGTGTGTGGGAGGGGGAGGTGAGCTGCCCCCTCAGCACCCCTTCATGCCCAGCAGGGTATTCCTGTGATCTCATAACAGCCTTCTGACAGAGCGGAGGGTGCTGGGGCACAGGGTTGCTGCCAAGGGGTCAGGACCCTGCAGTCGGGCCTCTTCTGGCCCCTTCTGGCTCCCGGCTGAGCCCCAGACTGGCTGAGGGGGACTTTGTCTAGTGCATTCTTTTCCCTCCAGGCAGAAAGAGCCTGGCCTGGCTACCCCTTCAGAGCTCCAGCAGGAAGTGAAGCCAGAGCTCATTGTCTCTGTCCAAACAGACCCCACTGTCAGAGGCCACCGTTCGGGGTCCAGCTTGGGGGAGGGGCTGCAGTGAAGCCAGGGGCAGGCTGAGGCCTCCTGGGCCCCCTTGCCACCCCACGAGCTGTTTTGGGGTTGCTGGGCCTTCTTTGCTGGCTGTGACCAGTCTGGGCTCAGGGACTGGGGTGTGGGACAAGGATGAGCCAGGGGACTGGTGGCCTTTGAGGGTAGAGCCCCCTGCTCTTGTGGGGAAAGAACAGAGTCCTGGGGCGTGGGATCCTGGCCAGGACCCAGGCTGGGCATTCCTGCTGCTTGGCCAAGCGCTCAGTCTGCAGACTCCCTGGACAGAGGGCTGGGGGAGGAGAGTTGAGTGGGGGCAGCATTCTGTCTTCGTCAGCTATGGGGAGTGGGAAGGAGGGGGCCAGCCCCAGGTTGCTGAGTCCCTTCCCCAAGCTTGGGAACCACTGGCACCCCCATGAGGGCCCCTTCTTAGGGGCCCCCCCCGCAGATGGATGGGCCAGGGTTCCCCACTTCAGACACATCAGGGAGGGATAGAAGAGAAGAGTCTGGCACTTTTGTCACCCCAGAAAGTCTGGGCCTGGAGGGGAATGAGAGGCATGTGGGATGCAGCGTGTGATTCAGCCCCCTCCCCGCTCTGGGTCCTTCCCGGACAGGTGCCTCCCCTGCCCCACTCTTCAGGTGGCCCTGGGAACCCAGGCATGTGAGCTTTTAGAGGTCATGGACAAGGTTTTGTGCCTCTTGAAGCTTCAGTTTCCCTCCAGGAGCAAGTGAAGGGCTGGAGTTCCTGGATCTTTTATCCTTCTCTGTGCTGGGAGAAGTAAGCAGCCAGGAGGGATGGAAAAGAAGGGGCTTTTCCTCTTGTCCTCCCCACAGCCTGTCCTAGGTGAGAGTAGCAGGACACTGAGGAGGCCCCGCCCACCCTGCAGGCTCCTACCAGGACAGAGCCCCTGAGGATAGCTCCCCTAGAACAGAAGGGAAGGCCTCAGGCTGGCCCTCTAGCCCTGGCCCCATCCTGTCCCCTCGGCCCTGACCCTTGGAGGCAGTCACCACGGCAACCCCAAAGTTCAGGGAGGCTGGGGTGAGGGGAATTGACTCCCACTGCCCCTTTGTTTCCCTTCTCTTGTTCTTTGTCTCTCTTTCTTTCCCGCCCCTGCCCCTGCCCCTGCCCATGGGGGCCCTCCTGCTCTGCCCCTCTCTGTGGCCCTCTCCTGATCTCCTGTGCGGCTCTCTCCTCCTTTCCCAGTTTCTCCATTGCTGGCTTTTTTCCTGGATCTTTGTTTTCCTCTGTTCAGTCTCCACGTTTGTGCCTCTCTGCCTTCCCCCTCTCTTGTTCCCTGGGGCTGAAGCTGCCCCAGCTCTGGCTGGATGGCTCTCCTGAAGCCCCAGTTCTCCCTGCCTCTTTCTTACTCTCCTGGGACACACAGGAGCTCCTGTGCATGGTCCAGTCAGCTCCCAGAGCGGCAGATCCTATCCAGGCCTATGGCTTCCACTGGCATATCTGCCAGGGGAGAGAGTCTTGGAGTCTGATTCTGCCACAGTCTGGGACCTGGGACCCCTGTTCCCACCTTGCCTGGGCACCTGAGGGGTGACCCAGGTCAAGGCAGGGGAGAGGAACAAAGAGCAAGGATTGAGCAGTACGTTGATTGCTGGGGATGGGGGACCACAGAGGAGGGGGCAGGTGGCCACAGATGGTAGACCAGATGGGAAGCAACGAGACACATTGGGTGAGGGGCACGGGCGGGGCCTGGGACTGCCGAGGGGAGGCACAGGGAGGAGCGCTTGTTCCCAGGGCTGAGTGCTGGTGAGGTTTCTTTCGTTCATGTGCTTTGACTGCCTCCTCCCTTCCCTAATCAGTTAGGGGCACTGTGTAGATTCTTGGGCCACTTTCTGCCTGGAGTGATTATCCCATCAAGGAATCAATGGGCAGAGGCACCAAGTACACAAGAGGCCTGTGCCAGCTCCATACCCCAGTGCAGGGTAGTCTGAAAGGGAGGAAAGCAGAGCCTGAGGTCACGATCTGGCAGGCTTCCTGGAGTAGGTGAGCTTGGGGAGGTGAGAGAAGTAGGAGGACTGTGGCGTGGTGTCTGGATAGGCCAGGTGGGAAGGCACAGAATGTTCGGTGGCTGTAGACAGGAATGGGAGGAGTGGGTAATGACAAGCAAGCTTGCTGGTGAGAGCTGCCGGGCTTCAGCAGTCTCAGGTGATGAGGTTGGAGGGCAGGTGGGTAGACTGAGAACGGGGCTTAGATGGGTCTCTGCCTTCAGCCTTCCCAGGCTCAACTGAGCTGCCTGGGGTAGTTAGCCACCTCAGATAGGTGTGGCATAGAAGCAGAATCTATTCCCAGCTTCCTCTCCTACTCCCACCCCACCCCAGAAATACCATCTCCTGACCCATTCCTGCCAGGGAGTCCTTTTCAACATCAACTCGGGACCCCTGCTGTCTTTTATTTTTTATTTTTTAAAAAGATTTTATTTATTTGAGACAGAATGTGAGAGAGGGAGCACAAGTTGGGGGGAGAGGTAGAGGGAGAAGCACACTTCCCGCTGAGCCAGGGGCCCGATATGGGGCTCGATCCCAGGACCTTGAGACCATGACCTGAGCCGAAGGCAGATGCTAATGACTGAGCCACCCAGGTGCACCCTCTGCCCCCACCCCACTGTGTGTTTTAAAGACCATTTCACTATGGAGCCATCAACATCTCATTATTTACTAAACACCTACTATGTGTAGGACATTGTAATAAATAAAAACAAGAATACCCTTTAGAGCCCTGCCAAGCCATTTCCCCCTCCCCACTGGCCTCCAGCTTTCATTTCAGAGCTAAACAAAATCCACTGCCATGTATATGTGCATTCAGGTGTGTACGGAATTTCTGGGCTTAGAGTGTGGGTGGAGTGAGACACTAGAGTGTGTTAGCACCTGGCTGTTTATAAGTGAGTGTGTGGCCCACAGGTGTGGCAGGCATTCGGGTGCAATGTGTGAGCCAAGTGGGCGATGAATAGCTGGAGGCCCAAGGCCAGAGGAGGGATCAGCCTAGTGGGGCTCTTCTGGGCTTTCAGATTGGAGAGCCACCCAACCCTGTCATCACTGCCCCCCACATCCCTCACAGAATCAGGCAACGGGTGCTGCAGCCTCTGGTAGGGTGGCTCAGCTGGATTTCCTGGGGTGAGCCCTCCCCCCCCGCCCCGGGGCATCTTCGGCAGCCTGGAGAGTTGGGCAGGAAGAATGCTTTGTGTGGGGCGTTGCTATGGGGATAGTAGGCCTGCGCCCAAGCAGCTATGGGGCTCAGTGGGAGGGGGACTGGGTGGCCCACTGACCCAGTTCACCCCCACTCTGCTTTGGTGGGGGAGGAGGGAGAACAGCCAGGGTCAGGGGTATGGTAGTGTTGAGATATAGAGGCGGAGGGGGCAGGATGATTGTTTTTGTGGGTATCTCATGGTGCTCTGGACCCTATAGACAGGTAAGACATAGGAAAATTGGGTTCTTGTGCAGGAAAGCCCAGTCTGGTATAAGGGAGCCAGACTCACAGCTTGGGCAGGGAAAAGGTGCACAAACATTAAAAAATGTACCATTCTTCACAACGGAGGGTTTTGGGAAAGTATGCCAAGAGAACTTCTGAAAATCAACTCCCTGTAAGTGTCTATGGGGGCTGATCCCTCAAGGTGTGACTTGTCTACAGGTGATATACATGTAGTTTCTTGGGCCCCTTTTGCCAATTAGAAAAGGGAGTCCATTGTGGCAACTGAGCAATGCAGGGGTGTGTGGGCTAGATCTTAGCTCCCCCTCCCTTCTCGAGGCGCTCCTGCCCAGTGCTAGGTCTATGGCTTGGCATCCCCACCCTCCCCAGCTCCACGTCAGGTACTGACCCATGTCATTTCTCTGCAGACGGCGTGCACAGTGTGACCGCCCAGTGCGCACTGCGTGTCACCATCATCACGGATGAGATGCTCACGCACAGCATCACACTGCGCCTAGAGGACATGTCGCCAGAGCGCTTCCTCTCGCCCCTACTGGGGCTCTTTATCCAGGCGGTGGCGGCCACGCTGGCCACCCCCCCAGACCACGTGGTGGTCTTCAACGTGCAGCGGGACACCGACGCCCCTGGCGGCCACATCCTCAATGTGAGCCTGTCTGTGGGCCAGCCCCCGGGGCCCGGGGGTGGGCCGCCCTTCCTGCCCTCTGAGGACCTGCAGGAGCGCCTGTACCTCAACCGCAGCCTGCTCACTGCCATCTCGGCTCAGCGCGTGCTGCCCTTCGACGACAACATTTGCCTGCGCGAGCCCTGCGAGAACTATATGCGCTGCGTGTCGGTGCTGCGCTTCGACTCCTCCGCGCCCTTCATCGCCTCCTCCTCCGTGCTCTTCCGGCCCATCCACCCCGTCGGAGGTCTGCGCTGCCGCTGCCCGCCTGGCTTCACGGGAGACTACTGCGAGACTGAGGTGGACCTCTGCTACTCACGGCCCTGCGGCCCCCACGGGCGCTGCCGCAGCCGTGAGGGCGGCTACACCTGCCTCTGCCGCGACGGCTACACAGGTGAGCTGGGGGCGGGGCCTGCAGAGCTGACACCATGGCGCAGGCGCAGACCTAGCCAAGGGCCCGGGCAGCTTCGTTCTTTCCAGAGTAAGGTAGAGGTTACCCTGGCCCTAGGCAGATCTGAATTGCTTTTCTACACCTGTTGGGGAGAAAGGAGGGGGGGAGCCCTTCTCAGAGTTCGCCCTCCACCCCCCATCTCAGGCAGCGCAAGTGATGTCTGCACCAGCTCTAGACGCAGCCCGCTTGGGTTTGTATTCCAGCTTTGCCACGAGTAGTTAGTTGCGTGACCTTGGGCAAATTACTGAATCTGTCTGTGTCTCTGTTATTTTCAAATGGAGATAATGAATCTACTTACATCATAACATGGTTGTAAGGATTAATTTAATTAACTTAATACATGTAAAGAGCTAGTCTTTGGAAGGTGTTGGCCGTGATTTAAGAGACCCCTGGCATCAGGTGACTTGTTCTGAGTCTCACCCCACAGCTTAACTAGCCCTGAAGTGGGGCCTGGGACCTGGTCTCCGCCATTGCTGAGAGTCACCTTTTGGGCTATAAGCAGTGGTTTCCTTCGCAGGCATTGAGGGGATGGCATAGAAGAAACTGGAGGGGTTTGGGTGCGGGGCAGGATTGTTTCAGAAGGTCGTTGTGCCTGAGTGACCCTGAGCAGAAGAGCTCCACTCCTGCCCAGGTGCTGGAAGAAGGGTGAGGCCTTCCCGTGGGCCTGTGACCTGGGTCTTTACACATCCCTTCCCCAGCCTCTCCCCGGGAGGCTCACTGCCTCTGCTTTGTGCTCCTGCTCCTGCCCCTCTGCAGGATCCTGCTTCTCCTCCGGACACCGCCTTCTCCTCTCCTCCTTGGGCCCTTCCTTCCCAGATGGTTCAGCCTTATTCTTTCTCCTTCACAGCCATGCCCACTGGCTCTGCCAGCAGTGGCAGGCAGACCCCACCGCCTTCCCTGCTGCATCTTCCTGCCCAGAACTTGCCAGACTTGACTCCTCTCAGCTGCTGCTGTGGGTGGGGGTGGAAAGGAGGGGAGGGCTTGGGGGATGGGAGGGGAGTCTTTGTCCAAGAGGATGGGGAGGGGGGCTTAGAGTAGGCGAACAACAGTTGCCATGGAAACAAGAGCCAGTCACTAGGCACAGGAGCTGAGAACCTATCTCTAGAATCTGGGAATGGGGAGGGAGAGAAAGGGGTGGATTTTCCATCTGATGTTGTTGGAATTTTCAGCTCCTCCACTAAAATCCTGGTCTGCTCCCAAGACTTCGTTCCCCGCTCTTTTGCATCTTCCAAGTGCACAGAGGGCCTCAGTCTGGACCCCAGGGCTCAGGGTGGGAGTTCTCTACCCCATTCCTGAGAGTCCCCAGCTTCACACCCCCCTCCCCAACTACCCCCCTCTCTCCACCCAGAACTCTGACAATCCAAGTGGAAGCCTAGTCTCATCCGCACTGAGGGAAACTGATCTTGGCTCCTGACAGGGACAAAAGCACCAGTGGGAGGGAGGGAGGAAGAGGGTTCGGCGCTAGCCCTGGTGTCCTGCAGGCTCTTTCCTCCAGGCACATTCACCCCTGTGGGAACAGAACACCTCCCGGCTTGTTCCGTAGCTGTGACACCAGAGGCTTACTAGGACTTGGGCCTTCTGACCAGGGGACCCAGCAGACCTGTGCGCTTGAGCCCCAAATAGGAGTACAGAAGGGCCTGGGAGCTCCAAGAACTTGCAGGGCAGCAGTATAGGGGAGGGTGGTGAGGATGCTTGGGAGAACTTGGGAGTGTTGACGGAGGTATGGCTGGACCCCGGGGAGGCATCCCAGTTCCCCTCCACCTTCTCGGGCACTTGGTTATTACCCTGCCTTTCCCCCTGCCCAGGTGAGCACTGCGAGGTGAGTGCCCGCTCAGGCCGTTGCACGCCAGGTGTCTGCAAGAATGGGGGCACCTGTGTCAACCTGCTGGTGGGTGGCTTCAAGTGCGACTGCCCGTCTGGAGACTTCGAGAAGCCCTACTGCCAGGTGACCACACGCAGCTTCCCTGCCCGCTCCTTCATCACCTTCCGTGGCCTGCGCCAGCGCTTCCACTTCACCCTGGCCCTCTCGTGAGTGGCTGGGCACTGGGTGGGGGTGGTGGTGGTGAAGGAGGGCGGTGGGAGCCTGGGGTGTCTCCCCTTCTACAGACAGAGTGAGAGGTCAGGCAGCGAAAGTGCTGGGAGCAGGTTGTTGGCAGAGCCAGGTCGGCACTTTGAGTTGCCTGTGCAATGTGCCAGCAGCCCTTCCTCACCCACTGGGGTCACTGACCACTCCTCCTACCCACTTTCAAGGGTGGGGAGCCATGGGGTCAGGGGTCTGGTTTCAGATCCGGTGTGGGCTCATCGTCCACACTTGAGCTCCATGGCCCATGGAGCCAAGCACCACGGTGTCAGCCCTTTGGAGGGTTCTGCGTAGGATCAGGGGCTAGTTAGGTGGCTGGAGTGTTTGGGATTAGGTAGGTGCCCCATTCCCTGCCCCCTACCCTCAACTACCACTCAGGTTCGCCACCAAGGAGCGTGATGGGCTGCTGTTATACAACGGACGCTTCAACGAGAAGCATGACTTTGTGGCCCTCGAGGTGATCCAGGAGCAGGTCCAGCTCACCTTCTCTGCAGGTGACCCCGTTTGCTGCATGTCCTTGTCCATCTCCCAAAGGCCCTAGGTCTCTTGGCCCCTGATCCCAAGTCACACACACACCTCCCCCCAGCCAAACCTGGGTCCAGTCCCAACCATGAGTACACCCATTCCCAGCCCTCATCTGCTGTCCCAGCTCACCTGGGTCCTTTCCCCAGGGGAGTCGACCACCACCGTGTCCCCATTCGTGCCTGGAGGGGTCAGTGATGGTCAGTGGCACACGGTGCAGCTGAAGTACTACAATAAGGTGGGTGTCAGAGGGGGTCAGGGAGTCAGTGGCTTCTATCCTTGCCTCAGGTGTTCAGACTGAGGTGGTGCTTTATCCAGGGGCGGGGGGGCTTGTCATGGCACTTCTGGCTGAAAGGGAGGGAGGTGGGTGGGTTGGGCCATTCCCCTTTTACCACTGTGTGGTGCTCGATGCTCCATGTCCTATTAGACAGGTATGGACTCCAGTCACTGTTGAGGAAGGCAGGTAAGCACGTAGGTCCTGTGAGCACACTGAATGTGCATGTGTGTATACACTCACACACGTGTGTACAAAGGGGTGTTTGCAGGTGCTGGTGTCTCGGTGCCTGGCCCGTGAACCTTGTGAGCTTCTTGTTCATGGTTCCCCTTGTCTGCCATCTCTGTCCGCAGCCACTGTTAGGGCAGACGGGGCTCCCGCAGGGCCCATCGGAACAGAAGGTGGCTGTGGTGACTGTGGATGGCTGTGACACGGGGGTGGCCCTGCGCTTTGGAGCTGTCCTGGGCAACTACTCCTGTGCTGCCCAGGGCACCCAGGGGGGCAGCAAAAAGTGAGTGGGGTGTGGGGAGGACTGGGGCATGGGGTGCAGTGTGGGACCAGGTAGGGAGGGCAGGTTGAGGTGGTGGGCCTGAGGGGGCCTGGAAATGGAAACCAATCCAGGTGAAGGCCCTCCCTCCCCTTGCTTTCCTTAGCCCCTGCTCAGCCTTCTACAGGGGTTTGGGGAGGGGGGTGGAAGCGGCAAGAATAGAGGATTAGAGCAGCGTCTGGAGGGTGGGTATGAGGTGAGGTGAGAGCAGCTCCAGGTTGGGGTGCCTCCCTTCCCCTGTGCTGTTCTTCAGGGACCCTTGGGCTCTTGGTCTCCCTGGCCTGGTGGCAGGGAGAGGGGAGAAGGAAGAGCCAGAAGTCTCCCCATTTTTGCTCCTCCAGGTCTCTGGACCTGACAGGGCCCCTGCTGCTGGGTGGGGTCCCCGACCTGCCCGAGAGCTTCCCGGTCCGCACTCGGCACTTTGTGGGCTGCATGAGGAACCTGCAGGTGGACAGCCGGCATGTGGACATGGCTGACTTCATTGCCAACAATGGCACTGTGCCTGGTATGGGAGCCTGGGGCAGGGGCCAGGCCTGGAGCCTGGGGTGGAAAGGAGGGCTGTGCTGGTATGGGGACGTGCTGGGGGTTTCAGAGGCCCCTCCGGCCGCAGGTTTCCAGTTTGGAGCCCCGAGGGAGCCCCTTTCTCTCCCTTCTAGGCTGCCCTGCCAAGAAGAACGTATGTGACAGCAGTACTTGCAACAACGGGGGCACCTGTGTGAACCAGTGGGACGCATTCAGCTGCGAGTGTCCTCTGGGCTTCGGGGGCAAGAGCTGTGCCCAGGGTAGGAGAGGCTGCCAGCAGCGGCCAAGGCCTGAGAGCTGTCGACAATGCTGGGAACGCTGGCAGGGTCGGGGAAGGCACTGGGCAGGGCCCAGCCAAGCTGGGCTGTGGGCGGAAAAGCGTGTCTGGGCAGAGCCCTGAGAGGGTAGCTCTGGAGACAAAGGGCCCAGTCAGAGGCAGGCCTGGGCACAGTGTGGGGCAGGCCCCGGACAGGTAAATGTTCTGGAGGGCGGGGCCGGCTCGGGGCGTGGGCACTGGGAGAGGCAGTGCCCTACCTCCAGCGGAGCCTGCCCCTCTGAGCATCACACCCCTTGGGGCACTTGGCCACTCCACCCTCAGAGTCTGCCTTTATCTGCCTCCCCAGAAATGGCCAACCCACAGCGCTTCCTGGGCAGCAGCCTGGTGGCCTGGCACGGCCTTTCGCTGCCCATCTCCCAGCCCTGGCACCTCAGCCTCATGTTCCGCACACGTCAGGCCAACGGTGTCCTGCTGCAGGCTGTCACCAGGGGGCGCAGCACCATCACCCTGCAGGTGAAGCAGGGAGGGGTAGGGGGCAGGCGGGCCCTGAGCTGGGCCCTGATAGCCTCCGGGGCTGGTCTTAGAGGGCTGGGCGGGGTCTTTCCTTTCTCCAAGCCAGAAGCAGCTCCGTCCACTTGTTGGATCACTGCTGCCATCTATTGGCCGCAAGGGAAATAATGCCTTTTCCTCTGGGGCCTTAGCGATGCCAGAGGATGGGTTTGGTGGTCCAGCAGAAGGGCAGTGCGCTGGAAGAGCCGATGAAGGCAGGCTGCTGACCCTTTTTTCTTTTCTTCTGGTGAAGCTAAGGGAAGGCCACGTGGTGCTGAGTGTGGAGGGCACAGGGCTCCAGGCCTCATCTCTCTGGCTGGAGCCAGGCCGGGCCAACGACGGCGACTGGCACCATGCACAGCTGGCACTAGGAGCCAGTGGGGGCCCCGGCCATGCCATCCTGTCCTTCGACTATGGGCAGCAGCAGGCGGAGGGCAACCTCGGGCCCCGGCTGCATGGGCTGCACCTGAGCAACATTACCGTCGGGGGAGTGCCGGGGCCGGTCGGTGGCGTGACCCGTGGCTTCCGGGGCTGTTTGCAGGTGGGCGGCCTCCTCTGCCTTCCCCTCCTCTCCATCAGGAGGCCTGCTTCACAGAGGGCCAACATTGCTTGTGTCCCTCCCAGGGTGTGAGGGTAAGCGAGACGCCCGAGGGGGTTAGCGGTCTGGACCCTAGCCGCGGGGAGAGCATCAATGTGGAGCCAGGCTGCAGCCTGCCAGACCCCTGTGACTCGAACCCGTGTCCTGCCAACAGCTACTGCAGTGATGACTGGGACAGCTATTCCTGCAGCTGTGATCCAGGTGTGCCAGGCGCCCAGGGAAATGAGCAGGTGGGCGGGTCCCGGGGTCTCACTTCAGCTCTGCTGTGTGACCCAAGGCCAATCACATGACCTCTCTGAGCCGTGTCTCCTGCACTACAAAGCTGTGGCCAGCCTCTAGGGTTCTCAGGTGGAAGGTGGCGGAGTGAGAGCAGGTTTAAACAAAGTGCCAGGGAAGGGTAGGGATTGACCCTCTGTCATCTTTACGGTCCCAGGTTACTATGGTGACAACTGTACTAATGTGTGTGACCTGAACCCATGTGAGCATCAGTCTGTGTGTATCCGAAAGCCCAGCGCCCCCCATGGCTACACTTGCGAGTGTCCCCAAAATTACCTTGGGCCATATTGTGAGACCAGGTGAGTGGACCCAGAAGTGCAGCAGCCTGTCCCTGGGGTGTGGGAGGGGGTCCCTCAGAGCACCGGGAACTGGGTTGAACTACAGCCACTGTCAGAAGGGTCACACGAGGCTGCAGCAGGCGGGCATGGCAGAGGGAGCTCATGTCTGCCTGGGCCCCTCTCTGCAGGATTGACCAACCTTGCCCCCGAGGCTGGTGGGGACACCCCACGTGCGGCCCGTGCAACTGTGACGTCAGCAAAGGCTTCGACCCAGACTGCAACAAGACAAGCGGCGAGTGCCACTGCAAGGTGACTGCCCTGACCTGGGCCTCCACATGGCTGTCTGGGCCCGTGAGGGAAGGCAGTGGGGAAAGCCTTCCCACAGAGAGCTCAGGGCTATGTGCTCTTGCTAAGAGGGGGGATACAGGCAGCCACGTGCTCTTCTGTGTCTGCTGTTTGGGGGGACCCGAGACCTGTACTTTACCATGGAGCTCTAGGCCAGCTGTACTGGCTGTTTGCAGCCCACTCTGACTGGTTGGTGTCTTATTGATGGGCTACCCTGCAAATTTTTACTAGTTAAATTTTTTTTTTTTTTATGATTTTGTTTTTGCAAGAGAGAGAGTGTGTGAGAGTGAGCCCGTGTGCACAGGAGTAGGGGTAGGGGCAGAGGGAGAAGCAGGCTGCTGCTGAACAGGGAGCCCGATGTGGGGCTTGATTCCAGGACCCTGGGATCATAATGTGAGCTGAAGGCAGACACTTAACTGACTGAGCCACCCATGGGCCCCTAAATATTTTGAATACTGCTCCTGGGGGGATCTAAAGTCAGCGAGCCTCTCTCTAGAGGGGCCACAGCCTAAAAGACCCATGAGCATCCCAGAGAGACAGAGCGTGAGCCAGTGATCCATGTTGTCTGTCCTCCCTCTCAGGAGAACCACTATCGGCCCCCGGGCAGCCCCACCTGCCTCCTCTGTGACTGCTACCCCACGGGCTCTTTGTCCCGCGTCTGTGACCCTGAGGATGGCCAGTGTCCATGCAAGCCAGGCGTCATTGGGCGCCAGTGTGACCGGTGTGACAACCCCTTTGCTGAGGTCACCACTAATGGCTGTGAAGGTAGGATTCCCACGATGGGTCGGTGGCTCTCCTGCTGTGCGCCAGGCCAGGAGCACGGGCTGGTTGCAGGCCTGAGGCTGCTGAGGGAGGGCCGGAAGCCCAAGCACAGCTCCAGGGGGGCAGCTGCTTCTGGGTGACCCTGTGTACTTCCTTGCAGTGAATTACGACAGCTGCCCACGGGCCATCGAGGCTGGGATCTGGTGGCCCCGTACTCGCTTCGGGCTGCCTGCTGCTGCCCCCTGCCCCAAAGGCTCCTTCGGTAGGTGCTGGAAGCCTAGAATGTGATATTGTGGACTCAGCCTCTCATCCCTGGGATGAGGGTGGGAAGCCCCTGGCTGCAAATCCCGGGACCTCTCTGTGGTCTCCAGGTCCTGGAGACTCCATGTCCCTTCCTTCCTTGGTGCTGTGTTCCTTTGCTCCCAGTTGCCGGGATAAGGGGCACCTCTATCTTGAACTCTTATCAACAATGCTGACAAAGCTGCAGCGTGCCTGCCATGGGGATGGATTCTAGAGATTCGAAGAGGAATCACACAGCATTCCCATCTGCAGCTCACGCCCTGGATTGGGAGTCTTGCCACTCACAAGGAAGGCAGTCTGGGGGTTAGGGGCTGTCGGGTATAAGATCCCCCCAGGATAGGGGTTGGTGCTGGTCCTTGGATCGATGATAATCAGAGTTCATAAGCAGAGAGCGGCAGGGAGCCCAGACTGATAGCAGCATAGGGGCTGCGATGCTGGGGTCTTGAGGGGAACACACACCCCGTGCTCCTGGAGTCCTCCCTCGGGCCAATCTGGCAGAGGTCTGGGCTCTAGTGTTCTCCAGAGTTGTCTTCCTCTTCTGAGCTGGGCTGGAGGAGGGCAGGGCCCTTGTTGGCTTATTCCTGTCTCTGGCCCATGAGGTGCTGGACCCCAGGGACTCGGGCAGGTCCTGGAAGCCTCCTGTATCTCTCCTGAGGCCTGCCCTCTGGGCTTCCTCCCCCCAGGGACCGCCGTGCGCCACTGTGATGAGCACAGGGGGTGGCTCCCCCCAAGCCTTTTCAACTGCACGTCGGTCACCTTCTCAGAGCTGAAGGGCTTTGTAAGTGAATCTCTTCATCGCTAGCTCCTCTCTCCCCTCCCTGCTGCCGGCTTTGAGAGAGGGGCTTCTGAAACTCCAGGCCCTGCCTCCCGGGGCCTCCATACGGAGTGGCCACTTCTCCCCTTTCCTGAGGCCCTTTTATTCCTGAGTTCCAGCTCTGTCCTCCTGTGCTGACCTCCCTTGCTCCCTGTCCTGTCTGGCTCCATCCTAGGCTGAGCGGCTGCAGCGGAACGAATCGGGCCTGGACTCTGGGCGCTCCCAGCGACTGGCCCTGCTTCTGCGCAATGCCACGCAGCACACGGCAGGCTACTTTGGCAGCGACGTCAAGGTGGCCTACCAGCTGGCCACACGGCTGCTGGCGCACGAGAGCGCCCAGCGGGGCTTTGGGCTGTCCGCCACACAAGATGTGCACTTCACCGAGGTGGGGCTTGGATGGGGCAGGGCTGGCTGGTTAGATGGGGGTCATGGTGAGTGAGCCTGTTCCTGGGGCAACTTGGGGGCCACCCCTGCCTTTGGGGAGGGACCTCCCCACTGGCCTGAGGCCTCCAGGAGCTCTCTTGAGCCGTGGAATTTAGAGTATCTCTTTCTAGCTCTTTTTCTAGTAAGGTGCTGATAAAAACTAATGTTTGTATTGGGGCCTGGTGTAACCAGGCTCCTCCGCGCAGAGGCCCTGCCCACTGTGCCACAGTGGGGAGAGGTCAGCCTCTAATACCTGGGTGGGGGTCCAGGCCCAGGGCCCAGAAGCCCTTAGCTACAGAAGGAGGAGAGTAGGTCTGAGGGAGGGGCATGGTTCGGATGGGCCGCCCTGGCTGGTCTAGGCACAGGTGTGCCAGGTGGCAGGGATGCGAAAGCCCCGGGTTATAGCACCGTGACCACGCCCACCCTAGAACCTGCTGCGGGTGGGCAGCGCCCTCCTAGACGCAGCCAACAAGCGGCACTGGGAGCTGATCCAGCAGACGGAGGGCGGCACAGCCTGGCTGCTCCAGCACTACGAGGCCTACGCCAGCGCGCTGGCCCAGAATATGCGACACACCTACCTGAACCCCTTCACCATCGTCACGCCCAACATTGGTGAGCCTGGGTCAGGGTGGGGCTTGTGCACAAACCCCCGGGCACGGCCTGCTGGGTTGGGTGCCCACCTGCCTGGCCAAGGGTCTGAACTGTGATCCTCTCCCCAGTCATCTCTGTGGTTCGCTTGGACAAGGGGAACTTTGCTGGGGCCAAGCTGCCCCGCTATGAGGCGCTGCGCGGGGAACGGCCCCCAGACCTTGAGACGACAGTCATTCTGCCTGATTCTGTCTTTCGAGGTCAGTGGGGAGCTGCAGTGGGGGTCGGGAGCCCGGCTGGGGCATCTGTGCAGGGCCCAGCTGAGTGTACAGTGTCCTGATCCTAGAAACACCAACCGTGGTCCGGCCCGCGGTCCCTGGAGAGGCCCAGGAGCCTGAGGAGCTGGCCCGGCGTCAGCGGCGGCACCCGGAGCTGAGCCAGGGTGAGGCTGTGGCCAGTGTCATCATCTACCGCACCCTGGCTGGGCTGCTGCCCCATAACTATGACCCAGACAAGCGCAGCCTGAGGTGAGCGGCCAAAGACATGAGGATGGGGTGGGGATGCAGGGCGGGTGAGTGCGGGAGCATGAGAGAGGCCAGGGCTGGGGGTATCCCCCAGCATTGCGGGGTGTCCCCTCAGCCACCAGATGGCCCTAGTGACTGTATGCCTACCTGTTCCTCATCAGAGTCCCCAAACGGCCGGTCATCAACACGCCCGTGGTGAGTATCAGCGTCCATGATGACGAGGAGCTGCTGCCCCGAGCTCTGGACAAGCCGGTCACCGTGCAGTTCCGGCTGCTGGAGACAGAAGAACGCACCAAGCCCATCTGTGTCTTCTGGAACCATTCCATCCTGTGAGCCTGCGCTGGACTTTGGGCAGAGAGCCAGGCCCCTGGGTGCCTTCCTCTCTTCATCTCCTGACCCTGCCTCCCCTCCCGCAGGGTCAGCGGCACTGGTGGCTGGTCCGCCCGAGGCTGTGAGGTCGTCTTCCGTAACGAGAGCCATGTCAGCTGCCAGTGCAACCACATGACGAGCTTCGCCGTGCTAATGGATGTGTCCCGGCGGGAGGTTAGACCCCCCAGTGGGGGGCTGGGGGGCCAGGGGCATGCATGGAGCTAGGGGTGGGGGCCCAGGGCTCTGGGCTGGATGCTCAGGCCCGGCCCTTCCTAACTCTTCTGGCTCCCCTGCCCTGCAGAATGGGGAGATCTTGCCGCTGAAGACACTGACCTATGTGGCCCTAGGGGTCACCTTGGCTGCCCTGCTGCTCGCCTTCCTCTTCCTCACGGTCCTGCGTGCCCTCCGCTCCAACCAGCATGGCATCCGACGGAACCTGACTGCTACCCTGGGCCTGGCGCAGCTGGTCTTCCTCCTAGGAATCAACCAGGCTGACCTCCCTGTAAGATCTCTTTCCCTACCCAGAAACCATCCACAGCTCGCAATCCTCCCCAGCTCCCTAGGAGTCCTGCCTGGCTGTCTGCCCCAGTCCCTTCGGCAGCAGCAGCTCCGATGAGCTCAGCCCCACACCCAGCCCACGGTTTCCTGTTCTCGAGCTCCCCCTCACTTCCCCGGCACCTCTCTCTGGCCCAGACTTCCCGAAGTACCACCCAACACCCCGGCCCTCCCTGTCTGCCTAATAAGTTAGAATCCATGCCCTGGGAGTGCCCTGGTCACTGACCTGGCATGGCTGGGCCCCCAGTTTGCTTGCACAGTCATTGCCATCCTGCTGCACTTCCTGTACCTCTGCACCTTCTCCTGGGCCTTGTTGGAGGCCCTGCACCTGTACCGGGCGCTCACCGAGGTGCGCGACGTCAATGCTGGCCCTATGCGCTTCTACTACATGCTGGGCTGGGGCGTGCCCGCCTTCATCACAGGTACCCCCACCCCATTCCCGGTCTGAGGCTCTACATTTCCAAGCCCGGGGTCAACCTTCGTGCCATGTTCTCTCCACCCACGCCCCTGTGCCCCAGGCCGAGTCCCCCTCTCAGCCCCTGATGCTGCCCACCAGGGGCTGGGCTCCCCGTCCTGGGGCAGGGACACAGGGTGGGTGGAGCCCTTCATCCCCTGCACCTGGCCCCATGAGCCCACGTGACCCCTGACTGATTCCCAAGGCCCTATCACTGCTTCCCCTGCTGTTGTCACCGTACCCCCAGGTCTAGCTGTGGGCCTGGACCCTGAGGGCTATGGGAACCCGGACTTCTGTTGGCTGTCCATCTACGACACGCTCATCTGGAGTTTTGCTGGTCCTGTGGCGTTCGCAGTCTCAGTAGGTGTCAGAGAGTGGGCTGAGGGCCAGCCAGCTGCGTGTGTCCTCAGGGTGCCCTTCAGGAGTGGTGTAACTGCTGGGCCCCCGTGGGGTGGGGTAGTTGCTGTCTGTCCCCTGATGATGCCCCTCCTCAATCTCTTGCCCCACTAGATGAGTGTCTTTCTGTACATCCTGGCGGCCCGGGCCTCCTGTGCTGCCCAGCGGCAGGGCTTCGAGAAGAAAGGCCCCGTGTGAGTATGGGGTGTGGGTGCCTGGGCAGTGGGCAGTGGGCTGGCGGCAGTGCAGGGGGCCTCCGGGCCGGGCTCATAGCCCCTCCTCTCCAGCTCAGGCCTGCGGCCCTCCTTTGCCGTCCTCCTGCTGCTGAGCGCCACGTGGCTGCTGGCACTGCTGTCTGTCAACAGTGACACCCTTCTCTTCCACTACCTCTTTGCTGCCTGCAATTGTGTCCAGGTGCCTGGCCGTGCCCCGTGGAGGTGGGGGGTGGGACCTGGCTGTGGGGGGCCCAGACAGGCACTTAGCTTCTGCCTGTTGCCTGCCAGGGCCCCTTCATCCTCCTCTCCTACGTGGTGCTTAGCAAGGAGGTCCGGAAAGCGGTCAAGTTTGCCTGCAGCCGCAAGGCTAGCCCTGACCCTGCACTGACTACCAAGTCCACCCTGACCTCGGTGAGGGGGCCAGGGGCCGGGGACGTGGAGGGCTCTGGGGCCGGGAGGAAGAGGCAGGAGCCCCAAAGAGCTCGTTCTCTGTGCTTTGTGCCCCACTCTTTCTTCACTCCAACATCCTTTCTCGGGAGGAGGAAGGGCTGGGGAAATGGTATGTGTGGCCCGGGAAGAGCAGGATTTGGGGCTGGCAAGGAGGGTTTGACTCAAGAGAAGATGGGAGTGAAGCTAGGAAGAACAAGGCCAGGAAGGGGCCAAGACGAGTGATGCAGTCACGGGTACCCAACGTCTGAGAATCCCTGGTGCATCTTGGTAAATTTTGTGTCTCCCAACACACTCTTGGGAGATCATTCCTGGTACCAGTTTTTACCAGGTAGCCGTCTCGTGGAGCTGAGTCCGGGGTGCTTAGGGTACACAGGTCTGGCACAGCTAGGTCAGAGCTACATCCACTACCAGGCCCTGATATGGGGTTGTGCGTGGCTGAGAGATGGGTCCTCTCTCCTCCAGAGCTGGGCATGTGGGAGGTAGACCTTAGGGCAAGCTCCCTCGGCCCTTCCACTCCCCATCCTGGGGCCACCCCATCCTGCTCCCCCACTTATTGACCACTCCGTTCCCTGCCTAGTCCTACAACTGCCCCAGCCCCTATGCAGATGGGCGGCTGTACCAGCCCTACGGAGACTCAGCCGGCTCTCTGCACAGTGCCAGCCGCTCGGGCAAGAGTCAGCCCAGCTACATCCCCTTTCTGCTGAGGTGAGTGTTGGGGTTTGGGGCATCGGCAAGGGGCTCAGAGCACCACGCATGCTGGAGGCCAGGCCAGCCACCTGCTGGGAGTCGTATAGCACACAGAGGGCTGACACGCGTGACAACTTAAATTAGAAGCAGGAGGGGCTCAGGGCAGGAACTGGGAACCCGGAGAGAGAGAAAAGAATGGGACACTGGGCAAGGGGCTGGGCTGAGCCCTCCAGCGTGGTCTTGTCTTCTCAGGGAAGAGTCCACACTCAACCCCGGCCAAGGGCCCCCCGGCCTGGGGGACCCAGGCAGCCTATTCCTGGAAGGTCAAGACCAGCAGCATGGTGAGAAAGGAAGCTCATGCTGGCCAGTCGGGGGGCAGCTGCCTGGCTTTTGCAGAAGGCGTGCAGAGGCAGATGGGTCAGCTCTGATCTCTTCCCTGTCTCCCAGACCCTGACACAGACTCTGACAGTGACCTATCCCTGGAAGATGACCAGAGTGGCTCCTATGCCTCTACTCACTCATCAGACAGCGAGGAGGAGGAAGAAGAGGAGGAAGAAGGGGCCGTCTTCCCTGGAGAGCCGGGCTGGGACAGCCTGCTGGGGCCTGGCACCGAGAGACTGCCCTTGCACAGTACCCCCAAGGGTGGGCCAGAGCCAGGGCTGTGGCCTTTGCAGGGGCAGTGGGAGGGCAGAGAGCCAGGGACTCCTGGGGTGGTGACTTTCCTAGTTGTCTGCCTTCTCTGGGCCTTATCTACATCCTTTCTCCACCAGATGGGGGCCCAGGGCCTGGGAAGGCCCCCTGGCCAGGAGACTTTGGGACCACAGCAAAGGAGAGTAGTGGCAATGGGGCCTCTGAGGAGCGCCCGTGGGAGAATGGAGATGCCCTGCCTCGGGAGGGGTCCCTTGGCCCCCTTCCAGGCCCCTCTGCCCAACCTCACAAAGGTGAGTGGGGCATTCCTGGCTGCCATGGTCCCCCATTTGGCAGCCTCCCACCTCACATTTGCCCTGTGGCTGGTAGGGCTCTCTAGGGCAGCTCCCTGACCCACCACCTGCTCCTCATGGCGCCTGCCCCCCTACCCCGGCCCACAGGCATCCTCAAGAAGAAGTGTCTACCCACCATCAGTGAGAAGAGCAGCCTTTTACGGCTACCCCTGGAGCAAGGCACAGGGTCTTCTAGGGGCTCCTCAGCCAGCGAGGGCAGCCGGGGCGGGCCCCCTCCCCGCCCTCCTCCCCGGCAGAGTCTCCAGGAGCAGCTGAACGGGGTCATGCCCATCGCCATGAGTATCAAGGCGGGCACAGTGGATGAGGACTCGTCGGGCTCCGAGTGAGTGGGGATGGCTGGGTGGGACAGGGGGCAGCCCCACAGAGGCCCTGGCTGAGCTCAGAGCCACTTCCAGGCCTCCCCAGGCTGCTCTGGCCGGCAGTCGGGGAACCAATGGGTTGGTGTAGCCCAGCTCCCTTACTGTGACGTGCCCGCAAACCATGGGGGCCGGTGGGGTCAGCTCAGCCTGCATCAGGCGAAGTGAGGGAGGGTGGGGAGCTGGGGGTTGCTTTCCTGTTTCCTTCTCCTGGTGGAAGCTTCTCACTGTCTTCTCTGCTCCAACTAACCCCCTGTCTGCCTTTTCTGTCACTTTCCTTTCCTGCCTCTCCAGATTTCTCTTCTTTAACTTCCTGCATTAACCCTGGGCCGGTGGTTCCTACACCCTGCGGCTCCCTTACCTTCCCCAGCTGCACTCATGCCCCACTCCTGTCTTGTGCTTTATCCTGCCCCTGCTCCCCACCGCCTGCCCGCAGCAGCGACGAAACGTCCATCTGAGGAGCCTGGGCCTTGCCGGGAGGGGCACCCACCCCACCCAAGGCCATCTAGTGCCAACTCCCTCCCCCACCATCCCCTTCACTGCACTTTGGACCCCTGGGGCCAACATCTCCAAGACAAAGTTTTTCAGAAAAGAGGAAAAAAAGAATTTAAAAAAGGATCTCCACTCTTCATGACTTCAGGGATTAATTTTTTTTATATGCTGGAAACTGAATCCCCTTTCCCTTCCCAAAGAGGATAGGACCTCCCAGGATACTTCCCAGCCTCTCCTCAGTTTCCCATCTGCTGTGCCTCTGGGAGGAGAGGGACTCTCGGGGGGCCTGCCCCTCATTTGCCATCACCAAAAGGAAAGGACAAAGCCACATGCACCCAGGGCATCGAGCCCTGACGGCTGCACCCCGGCGGGCCTCAGTGTGGTGAGGGCGTCAAGGTCAAGGGCACTCCTCACCCTGCCTGTGCTGCCCCTCCCAGGAACTGAAAAAGGCCCGTCCGGAGAGGGGGCAGAAGGACTCCGTGCCCCCGGACCCCCAAATGCTGCATGAACACATTTTGAGGGGAACCCGTGCCCCTGGGTGGAGGCCGGGCCACCCCAGCCCCTCTCCTTTCCCTGGACTCTGGCCACGTGCTACAGCCCAGGCGTTTGCTCAGTTCGCTGACCCAAAAGTGCTTCATTTCCCTGCCTGACCCGCCCGGGGAAGGCCAGTCACGTGTTCAGTTGCGCTTCTTTGCTGTGGTGTGGGTGGGACAGGGAGGAAGAGTAAGGCCGGGGCTGGCTCAGTTGCCCCCAGAAGTCTCAAGCACAGGTCTCAAGTCCGGGTTCTGGTGTCCACGCAGCCACCCCCACAAGATCAGACAAATCCCATTTTGTCTGATTACTGCGGCCTCTGAGATGTGTTCTATTTTTAACCCCTTTTCGGAATTGGCTCTCTTCTTCAAAGGACCAGGTCCTGTTCCTCTTTCTTCCCCTTCTCCCACGCCCATCCTAAGCTCCCTGCGAAGAGAGAGTTAATATATATTTTTATTTATTTGCTTTTTATGTCGGGATGGGTTCATGTCCGGTCCCAGGGGGTCTGATGTGGCCATGACAGGTCAGGTGGGTACCCAGCATTCCTGGCATGGGGGGGTTGAGGCCCTTTCCCTCGCTCCAGGCTCTCATCTCTTGCCTCCTCTCCTCCTGCTATCCCAGTTTTGCCAACCACTGTTCATTTGAGTTACCGTGTATGCTGAGCATGTATTCCCCACTTGTCACTGACTTTCTTCTGGAGCAGGTGGCTAGAAAAAGAGGCTATGGGTGGGAAAAAAAAATGTTCCTGTTTCTCACGTGTAAGGCTGGTTGCTCAGTTTTCTGCCATGGATTCTCCCCCTGAACCCTCCCCTCAGCAATTCCTACAAAGGGTTAAAAATTTAACTGGTTTTTAACTACTGATGACTTGACTTAAAAAATACAAAGATGCTGGATGCTAACTTGATACTAACCATCAGATTGTACAGTTTGATTGTTACTGTAAATACAGTAGGGTTTTGTGTTTGTTTTTTTTCATTTCCCCATACCACTGAATAAACTGTCGTTCTGTGCGGGTTGAGCACCATCATCTTGTTTCTGTGGGGTGTCCTGTGCTTCTGGAGCGAGGCTCTGGAAAACACGAGCAGGCAGGGCCCTGGGAGGGCAGAGGTCAGGGGACTCGGATGTCACTTGGCCAGTGAGCTAGCCTTGCCACCAGCACCCCATCGGTGCTCTCCAGATAGCCTCATCAGCACAGAGCCCATGTCCTGGTGTGTCCAAGGAAGATGTGGCAGGCGGCAGGAGGGTATCCTTTTATCAGGACAGGAGGGACACATTTTCAGTGGAGCGGCTGCAAAGAGCAGGCAGGTTTCCAGTCCAGCCCCTCAGGGCTGAGTCCTGGGGTCAAAATTCGGGAGACAGGGAGGGCAGAGTAGCTGAGTGGCTCAGTGACGACGTACCCTTCTGACTCCACTCCTCTGGGTCATTGTGTGTGTTTTCCCATTAGAAATGGAGCAACAATTCACATTCAAGCCACCTACGTGCTCTGCAACATTTTTTCTGTTGGCGTTTTTCTGTTTTCCAAGGCTCTGGTCAGCAAACTAGCTGGGGAGTTAACACGGGGGCCATAGAGGATAGTGATGAAGAGCACAAACCTTGGAACCAGACCCAGTGACTTAAGCTCTCTGAGCCTTAGTTTCTCTGCCTGCAAAATGAGGATGACAACAGCATCCGCCTAATTGAGCTTTTATGAGAATTAAATGAGTTAACACATGTAAAGTGCTTAGAACAGTTCACAGTGCATAGTAAGAGGCCAGTAAATGTTGGCTTCCCTCATTGTTGCTCCTGAGGAGGGTTGGGGGTAGAGTGCATACAGAGAAAAATAGAAAGCAAGCCCAAAGGGAAGGAAGCAGGTAGCTGAGCAAGAAGGGCAGCTGTGGCAGGTGGGCCTCCTCCCTAGCTTGCAAAGTCTCCTGGATGTTGCTTAAGCAGGTTTGCAGCAGGATGGGGGCAGGGCAGGTGGGGGTTATGAAATTCAAGCTTGACCGAGGGCACAGGGAACAGGCCTTACCCTTTCTGGCCACCAGGTGGCAACAGCACACGGGGCTGCAGCTCCTTTTGCCTCCCAAACCACACACAGGTGCCATCTGCTGGCCACACCTCAGTCTGTTCTGTCGGGGGTCACCAAGGGCCCTGCTCACCAGATGGCAGCTCAGAACTCAGCTGGAAAACACCCCTGAGGTTTTCTTGCCTCTGCCAAATTTCTCCAGAGCCAAACACTCGGTGTTTCCACATCCCCTACCCCAGCTCAATTCTTAGAATCCCAGAGGCTGTAGGAGTTGCTGCAGGAGGCTCAGGGAAAGAGGCAAAGGCCTAGGCGGCTGCTGCTGTCACACAGATGAATGTGTTTGGTGAACCTGAAGATCAGTCATAAAAAGGAGAAGACAGCGGTGGAGGGCCTCTGTCTGGGGAAGAACATTTCAATGCCTAAGTAGGGTGCTGATGGGCGTATATGTGGGGGGGGGGTACTAGCTGATGCTTCACTCCCTCTGCTCCTTAAGTCATAGCCCAGCCTTTAAAGAGGGAAGTTCTTTCAAAAACTCACATGGAATTAGGGGTGCCTGGGTGTGCAGTCTTTTTAGCGTCTCTTGGTTTTGGCTTCCATTGTGACCTCAGGGTCGTGAGATCAAGCCCTATGTTGAGCCCTGCCTTGGGCTCCATGCTTAGGGCAGAGTCTGCTTAAGCCTCTCTTTCCCTCTCCCTCTCCCTCTACCTGCCCCCTCCACCAGCTCTCGCTCTCTACAATAGACAAATAAATCTTTAAAAAAACAAAAAACAAACCTCACAAGAAATTGATTTGGTTCTGGTTGCAAGAGTCAAAGGCTGTGAGAAAAGGGAGACCCTTAGTAAAATCTGTTAAATGAGTCTCTGTCATCTTTTCACCAACCCCCCACCATCATGCAGTCAAATTTATTTTTCCAACAAATGAATGAAATTCTCTGCCACATACAAATCATAACACCAGGCATGACAGAGGTTTATAAAACCTAGTGTCTGCCCTCAAGTCTAAGCCCAACAATTCTAATGATACAAGGTAGAATGCGATGAGGTGTTCCAGTATCTTCTGCTAAAGCAGTCAGCAAAACTGAGTACTAGCGTACCCACCAAAGGGTCCCCTCATCTCATCAGCACAGCAGACTAGATGCTGAGGCATTCTCAGAAGGCTCTGTGCTCTTGCCAGGAAAGGTCACCCAAGCTTAGGATATAAATAACAATTTGACCAAGACCTTGCCTTGATAGCCTCACTCACATATTTCCATTGATCTGGACCTTTCAATAACATATGCATCCTGGAAGAAGGCAGCCCGTTCCCATCTAATGCCAACAAAGGGGGGGTGATCCCGGTCTGATGAGTTTGCAACACAAGCCCCTTTGGCCTATTTAGGCCCAGCCTGGGAAGCTCGTCCTGACTCCCTCATCAGAATAACACAGGAGTTTACTACAAATTTGTTTGAAATTGGAGAATTTACTGTCACATATACAGAGATTAGAAAAATACATTCATTTTGTTTTAGAAAAACGCAGCCCAATGTAAGCTTATCATCAACTGGCCCGTTAGGAGTCACAGAATTTGCAGGAAACGTTCTGCAGACCAGGTGCCTGCCTCTGCCTCTCCAAACAGGCCTGCAGCCCAGTAGAGGGTGCTCCTCAGGGAGCGGGGCGGTTAGCTACAGAGGCCATTCACATGTAAATGTCCAGTGAACCAATGCCTGGGAAGAACATCAAACTCTCTGGGACTGAACACAAGAGGGGGGGTGGACAAGGACAAACTACTCTCTGGCTTTTCTCATTTTCTGTTTGTTAATTTCACTGTCAGGAGGCGACCTCTTTTCCCTAATCCTCTTTCAACTCACAGGGTTTGACTCCCCTCCAGCTTAACCCTAATCCACCCCATCTCCCATCTCTTTACTGCTGGGGCACCAGCCCTGCTGGGATCTCTTTCTCCTGCTCCTGGGCCAGGATTCGCTTGAGTTGGGGCCTGTCTTCCATGAGAGGGCTTGGGAGGCCGAGTAGAGTTGAGTCCAGGCAGTGACTGTAGTGGTTTGATACGGAATTCTTGCTTGCTGTCCTAATCTCTTTACCTAAGGAATCAGAAGGAAGAACTGCTTTAAATTGTCCTTCTTCTGCAAGTCCATTTGTCACCTGCTGAGCTCAAGTTTCTCAGGGAAGGAAAAAATGCAACTCCTTGCCTCTCCAGGCTCCCCTCCTCATCCCCACCTTGCTACACAATACTCAGGGCTGGTGTGCACAACAGTTTGGAAGCCCAGAGGATGGGAGAGAGAGCATCTCAACTGATCTTACCTGGTAGGTCCTGGGACTGCAGCTTTCTTGGGGGCCTGAAGATTGCTGCGGGTGGCACCAGGGGCGGGAAGATTTGGTCGCTGAGAAATGGGAACTTGATAGGGGTTGACAAGAGAAATGAGTTAGCACAGAGTTCAAGTGACCTCAGAGTTTGGGATTAGTGCCTTTCTTCATACCCAAGGTAAAAAACATGAGGTATTTGAGAACCACAGTTCAAACTCCTTGCTCGGGCCCACATCCTCTCTTTAACTCAGTCTCGCCATCTTCAAATTGTGTGGTAATGAAGATGGAGGAAGTGGTCACTGTTCCCAGCTCTGGGAGGGTACATTCAAGCTAGACAAGGGTAAGCATTCTTCCTCCTGACTTCCAACTGTTATGTCCACTCTTCCTCACCTCTGTGCCCTGCAGCGCTTGGTCGTGGAACTCCTTTCCGAGTTGGCAGAGAAGCTGGAGGCAGGGCACCTTTGCTGGGTGGTACACTCCGGCTGGTGAGTGGCATTCGGCTGGCAGGTCTGGGGATAGCCGAGGGAACAGGCAGTCGACTGGAAGGCTTAGCAGCTGCTCCCTGTGGCCGAGAGAGGCGCTGAGAGCTGCTGGTAGAAGGCTGTGGGGCCAAGACTGGTCTGACAGCGGTAGGCGGGCCTGCTGGAATGAAGTAGAGGAATTAAGAGGGTCAGTTCCACATCCTTCCCCCCCCATTCACCCACAGCTTTGCTGTCCAAGCCTTCTCACTTGCTGTTGCTCTCCCACTGGGTCCAGCTTTGCCCCGGATTGGGGGAGTGGGCCGGGCAAGAGGAGAAGATGCTGGGCTTTTGGATGCAGGGAACAGATTGCAAGTGGGTGACTCCTGAAATACAAAGAGAGAAAAAATAGAACTAGAATGGAAAAAGAATCTGTTCTGCTGGCTGTTTGAGGAATAGAGGTAGAGAGTTGCCTACATCCCAGTAAGGAAGGGCAGATGTTAGCTGCCAACATCATCATCCTCACCAATAATGTTTACCGTAAGCTTATTATAGACACTACAGAGAAATGTGCAGACATTGTGGTAAGTGCTTTGCTTACGGTATTTTGCTTACTTCCAATAATTCTGAGGTGGAATCTTACTAACCCCATTTTACAAACAAGGAAACCACTCTATGGCTGTACCAAGTCATACATTGTGCCTGAAGGGACACATCCAACCCAGACCCTTCAAACTCACCCTCTTCACACTGGAGGGCCTCTTTCCAGATACTGCCCGAAGAGCCCTGACTGACCCCTTCTTATCGCTGCTCCGGAGTCGGGGTGTCAGGCTGCTTGAAGAGGGGGTGCTCCGAGTCAAAGAACTCACAGTAGGCAGCAGGTCTCGGACGGGACTGTCCTTCAGCACAAAGGTCTCCCGCCGAGGGCTGGGCTTCACCTTGCGAGGCCCCAGGCCCTCGCCTGTGCTCTCCTGCTCCTGCAGGGCACACTGCTCCAGCTGGGCTGCCAGTCGGTTGGCCTCATGGAGAATCTCCTCCAGCTTCTCTGGACTAAGTGGGCCTAAGCTGAGCCTCACCCCCTGGGGGGCTGGGGCCACTGCATTTGGGTCACTTCGATTGGAAAGTCCTCTTCGGAGGGGTTTCTCTGGAGTCACTGACACTGCTATGTCTTCCTCCTCACGACTAAGACAGAAAACAAACCAGGCACCATGCCCACAAAGAAGAGAGCAGGAGACTGTGCAAAGGAGACCGGGCACCCCCCTCAACCGAACCAGGGATACAACCCCAAACCCCAATGCCTATGCTTGCTGTGAGTTCTAGCCTCTACGTGATGAGACGCCTGGTCCTATGAGGCCTAATAGGCCTTTAATCCTTACTGACATTGGAAATGATGCCAGGATGAAGATGCAGCAAATCCATTTACCCTTCTTAGTACCCTGAAATCTCATTCCAGCTTATCCCTTTTCCCCTCCCCCAGTAGAGTCATTGAGGCTCAGGTCAACAATGCCCCCAGCAGCTGCAGGGCACCCAACCTTGCTACATTACCCAGACCCCACAGACCAATAATTCAGCAGTAAGGGGTTAGAGACAAAGAGGCATTGTTGGAGGAAAGCACGAAAGTCAAAGAGGATGGTACCTGTCAGATGGTGACAGCCCTCCAAAGTCCAAGGTCTCATCCACTATAAACTTCACATCTGTAGGGGAGGAGGGAATGAATGCCAGCCTCAGGTTGCCAACAGGGCTCTCAATCGCAGGGCCTCATTCTTTCCTCTTTACTTTCCTTACCTTCCTCCAAATCTTCCATGTTCCAGCCAGCGGGAGCACGAGTCAGATGAAACTGAGCTGGAGAGAAAATATCCCTTTCTTCAGGTCTCCACCCTGCCCAAGGCTCCCAGCTAGATTCAGGGTGCAAGCCAGGGGTGGGGAACACGCTGGAGGTAAAGCAAGAATCCCAGGAGTAGCACCTGCCCTTTTAACAGCCCTGTTACCTCCAGAGAAGGTGCGGAGAGCGCACCATCCCCCTTCCCCAGGTTGCCCGGCTGCCCCCCTACAACCTGCTCTCTCCACACCGGGGGCAGTGTGCACCCCCTATCTTCTTCCCCGCCACCATCCTCCGGTTCTTTCTCTCCCCAAATCACCTTTCCACTCCCACGGCACCACACCCACACCACACCTCCAGCCCACCCTCGGTTTTTACTTTCCGCCCCGCCTCACCTCTCGCCGAAGGTGCTTGCCTCCCACTACTTAGTCCCGGGACTCACCCCCGAAGGGGTGGGGCTCCTTTCGAATCTCTTAGGCTCCACCCACTCCTACTACAGACGCCCAGTGATTGGCGGATCCCAGCATTTCCCGCCCCTCGGGGGCGGGGCATCGACAGGCAGTCGGCCGGAAGTCTGCAGGTGGGGGCCGTGCGGAGAGCGGCTCTAAGAAAGACTCCATCCGGAGGGCTGAAGCGGGGAGTTCGCGAGCGCGCGCGCGTGCCCGGGAGACCTCCCTACGGAGCAAGCGGGGCCTTGTGGCGCGGCGCGAGGGACCTGGCCAATGAATGTAGGTTTCGCGCCCGGCTAGTCCCGCCCCCTTTCCGCCCCCTCCCCCAGCTGGGCGGAGCCAGGGCTCACCAGGCCGGCCTGGAACTAACACCGCGCTTGAAGAAATTCGGTTCCGGAGGATTACTTGGTTTGCAAGCACCACATTTGCCAGATTTCCTCAATTGTGATTTTTTTCAAGTTGCGGGAGCACCCAGATATTTATATCTTAGGTATACTGAGGATCCGTAAGAAGTACATCTCCCATCGTCTTTTTAAGCGAGAACTTTCGGAACGTGAGGAAGCTGAGGTATAATTTAAAAAAACAAAACAAAACAGGCTTTTCTGGCAGGGAGGTGTGGGTCCAGTTCACCCGAGACCCCTCCGTCACAGGCAGGCAGGCTTGAGTATATTCAGCCCCTCGCTTCCCCGCCGAGTGAGGATCCTGACCGTCAGTTATGTTCGCTCGAGTTTTCGGCCGCGTGCCACGGGGCCTTTTGAACGTGCCTGTAAACGCTTTCAAACTAAAAGCTCTGTTTGCAAAATGCTTAAGCCTACTCATTAGAGATTCCCTTTTTGTTGTTTCCCAGCGGTTGCCTGTGACTAGCCTGGGCCACCAGTTACCAGGGCTTCTTAGAAACGTTTTAAAAATCGAGAAGAATGGCTGGAGAGCTTTGGTCTCCTGAGTTTATGACCATTATCTGGGCTATTTACAGGCCTTTTTTGGGGTTTCCTTCCTAGTTTTTAGCCATGAGGTTGAGATGGTGAGGTTTGTAGGCGTGAGCTGTCCCTGAAGTAAATGCCACAGGCAGCAAAGAGGCCTTGGGATTCAGTGGGGGCGCTGAGGGGCCCGGTGGGAAGGCCCTGGACTTGCAGGCTTGTGAGCAGCAGAGCTGAGAGAAGAGGGTTGCCTGGGTTTCTGTAGGCTTGCTGGTGAAGGCGGAATTGCAGCAGCTTGTAGCATTTGGCTTCTGGGGAGGTCGGAGGGCTGGAGCCGGGTGCCTCCCTCTCTCCAGGCAGGTGGTGGTGAAGCAGAGTGTAAGGAGAGAAGCTGCTCATTAATTAGCAAATTGGCTGTTTGTTTCTCCTCAGGAAACTCGTCCTCAATTTCCTGTCACCAGGGGTGCCTGGGGGGTTCCCTCCATTTGGCTCAGGTAGTGATTTCAGGGTCCTGAGCCCCTATTGGGTTGTGGAGATGGAGTGGAGTGAAGCCCCTGTTGGGTTTCCTGCCCAGCCGGGAGTCTGCTTCTCCCTCTCTCTCTCCCTTCACTCATGCTCTCTCTCTCAAATAAATAAAATCTTAAAAAAAAAAAAATTCCTGTCACCAAATTATGATTTTGAAAGCTGTTGCAGTACCAGAAAGAAAAAGCAACTGAACTTTTCTCCACCGTCAAAATAACAATAAAATCAGAAAATACAGATTTCAGGCATGAGAGTTCTTACTCAGCATAAGGCCATTACTCTGAGAATTGTCCATGTTAGCTCAACCCCAAAATGAGATATATGAACAGATGTTTAAGATTTTGGATAATGTTAAATGAATTAACAAAGAGATTGCACCCTCCCAGGCAGGTGGTAGACCTTAGTTCAGAGGGAACTCCATAATGTTGCATGCGTAAATGATAAAATTAAGGATTCCAGGACAGTCCTTCTTGAATGTGGAAAGATTAACTGTGACTGGAAGTCTTGTTCAGTATGAAGATTTTATTCCTTTATCATGAAGGTTCAGAATAGATGAACTGTAAGGGATGGTCCTTGAGTACTCAACAGACAGCTGAGGCATGGGGCTGTGGGCAGAGGCCAGAGGTCTAACTGATTCTTAGGGGATCATAGCTGGGAGTATTCTGCTCCTTCCTGACCTAGGCCCTGCCCTAGCTGGAGAGGGGGGCTTCTTGCCCATTGTGTACATGACTAGCTGGCTCTGGACTCTGGGCCCCTTCTCTCCCCACCCCAGCATTCTCAGCAAGGGCATTAGACCCTATAAATAATTTGTGTGGTTACTTTCTCAGCTTTCCCAAGATGCTACATAATTAGTAATGTTCTGAATGCATAGAAGAAGTTAATTTATGACATATAATGGATTCCTTGGGGGCACTGGGACTTCATTCTTATAGTGCTCCTGTTGAGAAAAGCTGGAACAGATACTTTGCCTCAACTGAAAATAGACCTTTGCTTTGAACAGAAAAGCCCTTCTCACTCTTCTCAGCCAAAACAGTCCCCCTCCCTCCTCAAAGCCTTGTCTAAGATTTTCTATCTCCTAGGAATCTTTACTTTCTTAAACCCATGATCCCAACCCAGACCCACTACATTGAGGGCCATTGGGTAAAAGAGGGGAGAGGAAAGAGGGAAGGCTTGAAGTCAGGCAGACCTGATTCAAATTCTACTACCAGCTGCATGACTTGGAGCAATTTATAAACTTCAAGTGCCTCATGTGAAAAATGAGGATTAAAAGAGATAAAGCCTGACATCCAGTATCTGATGCAGAGAAGGCTGTTCCAGTTACATATTACTGTGTAACAAACCAGCCCAATATTTTATGGCTTGAAACAACAGCAACCATTCGCCTCATGATTTTACAATTTGGGCAGGCTTGTGTAAGGACCATCTGTCTCTGCTCCACTGGGAGCAGGCTGGGCCTGACTAGGGCTGAAGGGTCTCAGGTGGCCACACATGCCTAGGGGCTGTGGTGTGGGCTGTCGGCTGGGATGCTTGGTTGTCCTGCATATGGCCTCTCATAATTCAGTAATCTGTCCTGAGATTCTTTACATGGGAGCTGACCTCCAGAAGCAAAAACAAAAACTACTAGACTTCCTGAGGTCTAGGCCCAGACCGTCACAGCATCACTTCCGCTATATTCTTTTGGTTAAAGGAGGTCACATGGTCAGCCCAGGTTCAAGGGGAGGAGAAATAGACTCCAGCTCTCGGTGAGAAGAGCACTATGCCCATCCTAGCCAGGATGGGAGGAATTGCTATCTTTTGCAGACTCCATCATAGAATGCCTTTAATATTTTACTCGTTATAAGAATGAAAACAAACATGTAGGCAAGGGTACCTCACCTTTATTCTTTCCCCAGGACTTAATAATGAGACTGCTCTACTTTCTCAGTATCTCCCAGCCTTCAAGTCTCAGTGCTCTGTCTTTAATTAGCTATGTACGTGTTTATGTGTTCTACTGTCTGTGTCTCTGTGATGGACGTGCGTCCTGTTTTCCAACTTGTACTGGAAAGTGCAGAGAGGAAGAGTACAAGTCATGTTCAGCATCTCTTTTAGCATCAGGCATTGGATAGAGTTGAATTCAGCTCTGGCATAGACTCTAGACAAAAGGACAGTGTTAGAAACCTCTGCGGAAGAGAAAATGGGTATGGGGAGAAAGAGGAGTGTGAGGGTCTGCAGATTCCATACAGTCTGGCTAAAGGATTCCAATGTTCTAAATGTTTTTCCCATAGAGAGTGGCTCAAACGGATGGACACTGAGGCACTGAGGATCCACACATTTATTTAGATTAGTCCAAAGCAGACACAGTGCTGGAGCTCCTCGAGAACACAGTCTCACCGCAGTCGGTCTTCCTGGAGGCACAGAAAAGAAAGGGTATATTGTGGCTGTAACAGCAAACACCCAGCGCACATCCAGGATGCTGAGGCAATCCTCTCCCTGGTCCCTGGGTCCTGTGCTGTCACTTCTCTACTTACTCTGCTGTGTTGCCCGTGCTGGCTGAGAGAGAGGTAGCAGAGCAAGTCCCCCTGACAAGGCTAATACCAACGTGACATTAACATTAGCCCAGAGAGGAGACTGAGGGGTGGCCAGAGAACTGTCTTTGCAAGCCAACCAGCAGAGAGAGTTCTCCTGAGAAGTCTGTGCTTTTCATGCATCCTTGAGGGTTTTTATTTGCTCTTTATCGATGATGGACTCAAATAAATGGCTCCTAGGTTGGTATTCTCTCTCAATTTTCATCAGCCCGGAACTGCAAGTCCAAGGAGACACTGGGAACCAGGTCTCCTTAATTCTCCCACGAGCTGCTTTTTCACCCCACTCATCAGTTCATACACAGCATTTCTACTGTGCGTGATTCAGAACCTGAACACGCTATCCCATTTTATTTTATTTTATTTTTTTTAAGATTTTTTTTTTATTTATTTGACAGAGAGAGAGTACGCAGAGAGGCAGGCAGAGAGAGAGGAGGAAGCAGGCTCCCCGCTGAGCAGAGAGCCCGATGCGGGGCTCGATCCCAGGACGCTGGGATCATGACCTGAGCCAAAGGCAGAGGCTTTAACCTACTGAGCCACCCAGGCGCCCCTATCCCATTTTAAATGGTGATCTGAGTTGCCCTTTGCCAGTAATGTGCTGCTTGGGACCACATACCCACATGTTCAATTATTATTGGCACGATGATAATGGTGGTTTCTTCTCTCAGAAGGGAAGGAATCCATAAACTTCAAAGCAGAAGATAAGCAAACTAATCTGTTTCTCACCATGCTCACGATTCTGAGGTAGAAACAATGGCTAGAAGCAGCTTCCTGTCTCTTTTTCCATGCTGCTGCCACTTGCTGGTGGTGACCATCCATCCTCCACTCCTGATTGTTCCCTTGATGCCTTTTCATATAGTGCCTGCCCGCCTCCCTCCCACAGAACCCGCTTACAGTTAGGTAGATGCTGTCATCCCTTTCCAGAGGTCCCTTAGGTTTAATACCTGTCATCAACTTGAGTAGAGATAGATAGAGGATGTGACACAAGTAGTACCATCTATAGTAAGTTCCTTTCACGGAGATGATAGTGGTAGCTTACCAAAGAAAGTGGTTAAGAGGAAAGTAGTCACCATTGGCTGCATGGTTGAAAGACTCAGGAATATATGTCTGTCTCAGACTCAACCCTAGTCATAAACATGACCTACTCCTTTCAGAACCCCAGTCCCTCTTTCCTTACCTTTGTCAGAGTTGCCCTAATCCTCTTGGGGAGCCTCAATGAGGAGCTGCAAGAATTCAGACATTTCTCAGAGTTAACATCTCAGAAATCTCTGGAAAGCCTTCTTGTGGAGCACTGGGAAGGAATAGGTCTCTCCAGAGTCCATGGTGCTAATTAGGAGTCTCCGCATGGGGAAAAATAGGGCGTGCGATGGCCCGTTCATTCCTGATTCATGCTATGCACACTTAGAGAGTGCCCACTGTGTGTCAGAAACTGGGCTCAGTGCTGGCGGGGGTGGGCGATGATGACAAAGGCAAGTCAGAATGTCCCTGCCCTCACAGTGCTCTTGGTTTAATGGAGAAACAGATCAGTAAACAGGCACTTATATAACAATATGCTAAATGCAATGACAGAGATCTGAACAAGGGAACAGGAATGGGTGGATGAATGAATACTTTAAAAGAGGTAGAGAGAATGTGCAATTCTCCCTTTTAACAAACCAGAGGGGCAAGTCCTAACAGATAGCTGCAGCTTTCCCGGACTCAGTCAAAGACTGTATAGTTTCAAGACAAATGATCTGAGCGAAGGCCAGGAGGCTTGTGTTCTTTCCACCACAGTGCTGACTCCTCACTTAAACAGTGCTGGAGATCTTGGGTAAACCCATCACTGCCCTGTGCATCAGGTTTCTCCTTTGCAGAATGGAACTAGCTATCCTGTATTACAGAATAATGTTGGAGAGAAATAAGATATTGGAGGATAAAAACGGCTCCTCACATCCATCCTGATGTTAACAGGGCCAAGAGCACCTGGAGGGGGAGCCAGCCAAGCCCTGCTCCCTGCAGGCTTGTAGCTCCACCCCCGAATTTTCCAGCTGTGAAGAGAGGGGATGAGTTCTGCCCTTACCTTTCACGTCCACCCGACAGTCCACAGACGCCTCCCCCAGGGGGTTAACCGCCTTGCAGGTGTAGATGCCCCCGTCAAAGGGACCAGGCTTGCGGATTTCTAAAGAACAGATTCCCAGATGGCTGAGAGCTCTGTACTTGGGGTTGCCTTGGATATCCATCTTGTTCTTCAGCCAGATGATCTTTGGCTGGAAGATAAAGATGAGGGGCCAGCACAACAGTGAGGAGAACCAGTTGTTCTTTCTGTGCTCAATCCCTGGGACTCCTCGCCTACAAGGCCTGGGGACACACCGGCCAGAGAAGTGGGAGGAGCAGGGTGCCTTAAGAACGGGTGACACGGGATCTAGAAGAGATAATGGTCTTCTGGAAAGCTCCCCATGCCTTACATTTGGGGAGGGGCTCCCTTTCCAGTACCCTCAAAAGCCTCCTAAGCTCCTTCTGTTGGTTTAAAAAAGCACCTGAAACCTTCCTTGCCTTGTTCAAGTATTCCTGACTAGAAAAAAGGTGGGACCTCTGTCCCATCCTGCGCGAGCAGCCCCCTCATGGATCCTAAGTACCGGGCCTCGGGATCTCCTCTTTTTTGTATATACATTGTTGAATCATTCATATTCTGTTCCCACTGTTGGCTTGGGACTCACTGTTGTCTCCTCTGGTTAGAAAGTAGTTTCTAGAGTGTGCTTATTGACATTCTCTTTCTGAGACTATCTCCATGCAGCCTGGCCCAGGACTCCTATGCGAAAGGTACTTAGTAAGGTTGTTAGTGCTGTTTTATGCAGTATGGTATCCAGAAGGACAGTGACCAGATTGAACATAGACTTGCTCAGGGCTGTGGCCTCAACTCTAGACACCTGGCATGCAGATGGCCCTGAACAGGTGAGGCATAGTGGGTGATGAAGGAGAAACCAGGGGGACTCCATCGCCTCTGCCAGAGAGACAACTTGAACTCATGCCCCGCTGCCAGCAGATCAGTAAGTGACATCTTCATATATGAGGGACAGACACAGAAAAGGAAATTGGAAAGCATCATCCACATCCATATCCACATCAGCCTGTCTTGGACTCTAAGTGCCCTGACTGTTCACAACCTGCCTGAGCAGCTGTGGAAGGGGCAGGGGCTGGAGGTAGGGGGAACAATGATGTGGTTAGAACGCTCTTCCACATGGCGAAGATTAGGGCAGGAGCAGGGAGAGGTGTGGCCTGGCCCGCGGGCCGGACTCCCGCTCACCTTGGGAGAGGCGCGGACACAGCAGAAGAGCTGGGTGTCATAGCCGGTGACTGTGGTGCAGTCTGCCAAAGGCTGGGTGAACTTCGGGGCTTCAGAGAAATCTCGCTGCACAAACCCCTCGATCTTGCAGACAGTTGCTGAGGGGACCAAGAAGGGCCATGCTGTAGTGCCTGAGAGCCCCAGCCCTCTTCTACTCTTCATCCTCAACTCTTCCCGGCTCCCAGACCCCAGGTCCTACCTGCTTTCTGGATGTGGGCAAGGTCGGCTGTGATGGGGGCTGTCTCACTGAGCCCACACTGGTTCTCAGCAAAGACTCGAAAGGCGTAGGAGTTGCCCACGATGAGGTTGGAGACTGTGAAGCTGGTGCGGTGATAACGCTCCAGCACCGTGAACCACAGCTTAGGGGTCCCAAGAAGATGTCGTGAATGAGACCCCTGTTTTGTGGACTCGCTCCACCTTAGCCCACTGCACAGAGCTACCAGAGCCCATTCCAAAATGCATTATTCCTCTCTCCCCACTCCCTCCCAGCTGGCCTCACCCCAGATTTTGTGTCAGCCTTCTGCAAGGTGTATCCCAGGAGTGCCGCATTGCCCGTGTCTTGGGGAGGTGTCCACTCCAGAGTAGCATTGGAGCCCCAAACGTCCACCAACTTGATACTCTGAGGAGGGCCTGGCCTCTCTGAAAGGGCCAAGCATGGCAGCAGGCATGGTGCCACTCACATATGCCTGGGAACCACTTCAGGAGTGCCCCTCCCCTTCTCTGCTCAGCCACACCTCCCCTCACCCACCACTGTGCCCCACTCTCGGTGAGGAGTCACCCCAGCTTCCCCAACTCTCTGTGATAGCTCCTCTTTAGCCTGGAGAGGGAGCCCCTCAGGACCACCTCTCTCCCACTCCCCACACTGTACCGATCACCAGGATGTCAATGGTGGCAGTGGCCTCCAGCTCTCCCAGCTGCACACTGAGCTGGTAGCGACCCGAGTCAGCACGTTGGGCTTCTCGGATGAAGAGGATGGAGTCCTGCTCCCCATTCCGCACACTCACACGGCTGGCATCCAAGGCACAGCCATCATGTGTCCAGGTGGCTCGAGGTTTGGGTTTGCCCTAAGAAATGGGAAAGGACTGTGAGGAACCCCAAGAGGGCTTATGACCCTCTCTGTCGCAATGGGGGGTGGTCAGAGCCACCCCAGGTCCCCATGGTGACTTGACTTGAACTGAAAATGCCTTGAGTTACAGATTGGTGGGCTGGGGTGCCTGGGTGGCTCAGTGGGTTAAAGCCTCTGCCTTCGGCTCAGGTCATGATCTCAGGGTCCTGGGATTGAGCCCCGCATCGGGCTCTCTGCTCAGCAGGGAGCCTGCTTCCTCCCCCCTCTCTCTCTGCCTGCCTCTCTGCCTACTTGTGATCTCTGTCAAATAAATTTAAAAAAAAAAGAAAGAAAGAAAGAAAGAAAGAAAGAAATTGGTGGGCTGTCTCAGGAGACTGGCATCTTTCATCAACAGCCTAAGGATCATGGGGGAACAAAGGGGTTTGGCTTTGAGTTTCCCACCCACTGGGTTTAGGTCACCTGGGGCAGCTGAGACTAACTAGAGCTGCCTAACCTCCCAAGAGCCCTCTAAACTGAGAGCTCCCAGAACTCTGCTGACCGAAGGACATAGGGTAGCCTCAGTTCGTCACCTGCGGCATGCCCAACCCAAATCCCACATCAAGAGTGCAAATTGGAAGGGTCATTCTGCCTCAGACTTACGGTGACATGGCCCCCTTCATTCCAGGCCAGCATGACTGCCCCAGTGCCAGCAAGACTCTTAGTATCCGTTTCCAAATTAAAACCCTGGCCTGGTCCCAGCATGGACCCAACATGGACCCAGCATGGGGCCAGCATGATCACCTGGAATGGGATTAGTAGGTTCACAGTGTCTCCGACCTTCCGGATGTAGGTCTGCCTCAGGGTCCGAGGTAGCCAGATCTTGGGGTGCTCTGAGTGATGGAAGGAAAGAGAAGAGTGGGTGGTGAGCCTCCTAGGGTGGGAGGAACAGAGCTTGGAGGAAGTGGACACCATCTGTGCCTCGTGGGCAGATGACCCAGGTGCTCAGCAAATCCAGCCTCTCCTAGGGAATGGGAAGATTGCTCCCATCGTCTCGCTGGGATTTAGGCAAAGTGATTGGCTGAAAGATCCCCTTGAGAGCATTCAAGTCTTGGCAGAAAGCTCTGAAGTGTGAGCCTGATGCTTATTTCTTTTAATGGGTAACTCTCAAACTACTGACTTTTCATCAACTGAGATTCTTTTTTCTGCTTGTGCACAGAATAGTCTAGCCCATGTAGTTTGTCTCTCGTCCCCTTTCCTATGTTTGTCCTTAACAGCACTTCTTCTATCAAAGCCACTTTCAATGTTAGTCTTGACGTCCAAGGGTCAGCCCTATTTCTCAGCTTGAGGAGAAAGCTTTCCACTCTGAGGGCAGAGTCACACTGGACCCACTAGGGCAGCACCGACATCACCGCTCAGGGAGCTGGCCCTTGGGTCCCTTCCTCTGCATGCTGCCCTGCTTCGGCACCTGCCGAGTGCTCTTCCAGTTCATGGACCATTGCTTTGTATGAATAGGATCTGGGAAAGACTAGGCCCACTGCTCACTACTCCTTGATCTCCCAGGTGTGTTCCAGTGAGAAGAGGGATTAGCTCCTGTCCCTTGGCTTCCAGGATGGAGGCAGAAGATGCTCAGGAAAGTGCGGAGTGTGAGATATGGAGGCCGACCAACTGTGACCTCTCCCCTCACAGGAAGCCTCCGGCAGCCTTGACTGAGAAAGTGCAAACATTCCACCTGGGTTCCCTTGGGAGCCTGGCTTACACGACACCATTTCCCAGCTTTCTAGGGCTCTGGTGTCCTCTCCAGGAGCACACATGGTCTCCTGCTGTTGTTGCCTTAAGTGGAATGTGATAGCACCTCAGGTCTCACCAACTCCCCGGCCTCTCCCCACAATTCGTTCGAGCAGCTGTCAAAACTTCACCCCATTCACAACTGTGGCAAACTGCACAACGGTTTGACAGAGGATTCCAAACTTTCTGATAACACTTCCCTTCAAATACATTCCTGAGCATTCTACCACAGCATATGTGTGTTTACTTATAAGTTGGACTGTTTAAATATGTACATGACGCAATGCAAACTTCCGAGTGGTCAAATTCAAAATCAAGTAAAGAGAGTTTTCACTGTGTTCTTCCTACACCTAAACAGCCCACTGTTTAGAGACCAGGAACATCCCTCCCCTGGCCAGCCCCATGACCATCTTGAGATCACTTTTAGCCTTTGTAAATGAATATAAACATGGTACTGATACATGGTACTCATTGATCTATCTTCCCTTTTCACTGTGTGGCTTACGTTCCCCCCTGGGTGGTGCAGTCTTGGACTACACCTCACCGGGCCCTGGCAAAAGCAGGAACTGAATGACGCAGGGCCTCTGTGCTCTCTGTCCTGCCTGTGCTGCTGGGGCTGACCTAAGAACACTACAGCGACCGAGCCCCAGGCAGCAGAACAACACTGCTCCACTTGCCCTCTATTCGACTTTGGCGGTTTGGAAGGGGGTGGGGCATGAAAAACAGAAGAAGTGTTTGTGTGATGTGTTCCCCTCCTGTGGCCATCTTGGCGAGCAACCAAGGAGTTGAGAACAAGCGGATATGACTTAAGGGTTTTCTGAAAAAGGAGGGCGGCAATTGAAAAGGAGGGTCAAAGCCTCATCTTGCTGGGCTTGGTTCCCCACAGTCGGGTGGGGAAACAGCCCCTGATGCTTGCTGGAGAGAAGCCGGCTCTACTGTCTCCTGCTTGGCCTGCATGACGCAGAAGGACCCAGACGAGCACCAGGAACAAGAAGACAGGAGGGAAAGGGCTCGGAGCAAGAAACACATTGGTGAATTAGGCTGCCTCCCCGTCTAGAAGTGTGTGCCTGAAGGACTCATTCTCTGAGCTCGGGGTCTCTGCCCACTTCCGGGGCCTCTGCTGTCCCCTGGGGCCTTCTGCTGTCCCCTCCGCTGTCCCCTGTGGCCACCACAGTCAGGGCCCTGCCTGTGACCTCGCCCTTAGGAGGAAGAGACAAAGAAGAGAAGGCAGAGGGACACCCTCCAGAGTTGGACAGGTTGGGGTGAGGAAAGGAACCCAGGTCGTCACGCCTGGAAGGCGTGCTTTCTGAGCCCTGCTCGGAACTCAGGAGGGAAATGGGCTTTTCTATGGATAAGTGCAAGCTGAGTTATAGATTTGTGCCCACTTTGTGCCTCTTGTGTTTCTTAGACAACTACCTTGGAAGATGTTTCCATTGTTTCACCTGAACTGAAGAGAATGATCAGAGAAATAGGTTTATGATGAACACAAATTAAGAGGGTGGCCTTAGAAGGAGAACGAGCAGAACAGCCCTGAGATGCAAAGGGGATACCAGCGGGGGCAGAGAGACGGAGGAGAAGGGGACCGCTGGGATGGCAGTCTCTTCCTCCCCGGGGGGCTCCCCTGGCAGTTCTTTGCTTCTAGGCGGGATTCCCTGATGAGATGATGAACTGGGGATTCCCTGAGGAGATGATGAACTGACAGGGAACAACTTACATTAGCAGAATGTTGCGAGTCTGAGGATTAGTAGGTGAGGATTCTGTGCTCAGCAGGCTCCCAGACCCCAGCTGGGGGAAAGAGGATGGGCTCCAGGCCAAAGCAGCTGACAGAGTGAGGGAGGTGGCAGGAGAGTACTTGGCAGCTGTGGGCGCCTGGGCAGCAGAATGCTCTCCCCAGCTCCAGCCCAGTCCTCTGGTGTGCCCGAGCAAGCGAGAAATCTGCCCCTTTGCTAAGAACGTTAATCGGAGGGCTCACTTGGGGCACCTCTTTTCACACATCTGTGGTCAAGAGAGGTTAATTGTACCGACCTTGGGAAAACGTGGCTTTTCCCTGATGCCCAATGTCTTTCTGTTCCTCAGATGCCAACACGGCTGTGAACCAGAGACTAGAGCCCTGTGGCACAGCCCGGGTCTTCTGAGACCAGGTTTGAGACAGCCACAGCATGGTTTTCTTCCATTCATAGTGTCTTGGGGAAAAGGCATTTTGAAAAGTGCTTTGAGAGACATTGACTTCTGAGCAGTCTTTCTCTCAGACAGAATGCTAATTCTTTCTTGAAAATTAGCAGAGAAGGAGACTACTACTTAAAGTCCAAAGATCTTGACTCCTCTGGATTAGGAAATTCCTTTTAAGTCTACCCTAACTCCATTCTGCTGAAGTTTATCCTGGTTTCTTTATTCTATGCTCATGGGAAATAGGTGTTCCTATTCTCTCAAAATTTCTCTTCGCGCCGTTAAAGACTTTCCTCCAGCAATTTCTTAAGGGCTGAGAACTGCATGTTGATGTTACTACTTATGGTGTGGAGTGTGAAGGAACACGACAGACACATTGAAAGAATGAAGGCTGTGTGTGCGTGCACCTATGAATGAGAGAGCGTGCCTATGCAAGAGTGTGTGCAAGTGTGCGACAGTGTGGGGATGTACTCAGGTAAGTGTGTGAGAGTGTGAGCATGTGTGTGTGCGTACATGTGTCTACGTGAGTGAATAGCTACCCAGAAAGAAAAAATGTACAAGGCAAGCTATGGTTTTGAAATAGGATGTGGCTTTCTCCTTATCAAAAACTTGTCTGGAGGGCACCTGGGTGGCTCAGTTGGGTAAACATCTGCTTTCAGGGTCCTGGGATCAAGTCCCACATTGGGCTCCCTACTCAGTGGAGAGCCTGCCTCTCCCTCTGCCCCTCTCCCTCTACCCCTCTCCCTCCTTGTGCTCTCTCTCTCGTTCTCACAAAAATAAATTTTAAAAAAGTTTTTTAAAAGAAGAAAAGAAACTTGTCTGGAGTAGTGTCATAGGAAAAGTGACCTCTGAAGCACCTTGTGAAGGACAAGAGTGTCACCTCCTTGAAGACTGTGAAACTAAGGTCAGAAAAAAAACAGAAGGACATAAAACAGTAACACTAGTCTGAGGAGATTTGTGGCAGAGCCACAAGAGGGAAGAGGCCTGGGGCCTGAAATTATTGCATGCAGAACTATTTTTAATAGAAATAAATAGAGAAACTTTTTAATAGAAATAAACATCTATTGTTTTGGGGGCTTTGGTTCTGAGGCCCATTTGTTACATCGACAGGCATTCCCTGACGAGTGTGGTCTCCACTGCTGGAGATCTGCTCTCTGGCACCAGATCCTGTGGCACCACTGAGACCTCTGACCCACGCCTTCCCACCCCTGTACTCCCCATCACCCTCTCGGTTACCATGCTCTTTCCCACCCAACTTACAGTCCAGTCCTTATACTCACTCCCTTGTGTACCCACTCAGCTCCCTTAATCCTCTGGTACTCCACTGCACTCTCCTTGCCATGGGCAACCCCAGTTAAATGCTTTCCAGCCACTCTGTGCCCGCATCTGCACACTGGGGAAAAATACGAGAGGCTGACTGTGAGCCACTAACACTGACCACTAAATCCCCATAGCCCTCTTGCAATTCTTCCAGACTTCCCACTCAGCCTCCTCTTCTCTTGGGTAACTGCTGCATACCTTCCTCTTCTAAAAGCCCCAGACCTTCTCCCTCATCCTCATCCTTAGTTGATGACCTTGCTAGTGTCTCAGGCCTGCCTATAGCCTATGCTTAACTCAGGATTCAGAATAAGCCTTAAAACCTATACCTGATCATGTCAGTTCTCACTTAAAACCCTACCCAGGCTGCCCCATCAGTCTCAGTGTTGAGCCGGTCTTCACAATGGTATTGCTACCTCTCTGTCCCCAAACCTATCATTCTCTCTCTCAAGCTGCTACAGGCACAGTGGCCCCCATCCATAGGGCACACTCCTGCCTCAGGGCCTTTGCACTGACTGTTTTCTCTGCACAGAAAACATTCCCCTCAAATATCTGCATGCATTGTTCTCTCATCTCCTTTAAGTTGCTGCTCAAATAGTACCTTTTTAATGAGACCTTCACTGACTATCCTGTTTAAAATAGCAAACATGTTTCCTACCCCCAGCACTTTCTATCCTCCTCTGCTTCATTTTTCGGCCTGTTTCTGACATATTATATATCTTACTTGTTTATTGTCTATCTCCTTCCACTAGAATGGAACCTCCACAAGGGGCGTTATTTTTGCCTATTTTGTTCATTTCTGTAGCAGTGCCTGGCACATAATAATCATAAAAGAAATATTTGTAGAAGGAAGAAAGAGGATAGGAAAGTAAGGAGGGAGAGAAGAAGGAGAAAAGGAAGAAAGGTTGCTCCCAGGCATGGGCTCCAGTTTCCCAAGCCTGGAAGACAGAACAATTCAGATTGAAAGGAAATGCAGTTATTCTGAAATCAGCAAATGGGCCCTTCCTCTGGGTCTCAGAGCCTCCTCTCCTCCACAGCAGGGGAGCAACCTGTCCCCCACCTCCCACCTGGAGGTGCTGCCTCCAGGCCCAAGTGCCTCCGTGTAGTGCTGAAGGCAGACAGAAATTGATTCCCAGTGCCGGCTGCCTGCTTTTGCCTATTTAGCCACAGAGCAGGCTTTCTTGACTAAAAGCTCAATGTTAGACAGTTGCAGGTTAATTTGATGTTGAGTTTCTGCTTCTGGTGCCTACTCTGTTTCCCACGCCTACTGAAGGGCCCCTCTGGGTCTGGGCCCTGCAGTACTCCCCATAAAGTAGAGGAGGTGTTAAAAGGAGAAAAAAAGGCCTTGGAGCTCACGGGAACTTAGGGACCATCTAGGCCAGGTCCATGGTACCCTGAAGGACCTTCGAATGGGCTTCAGGGATTCTGTGAGTTCCCCGAAATTTTTTGAGTATTTTTCCCGGAATAAGCTTCCACAGATGTCATCAGACTTTCCTAGATGTCCATAGCCATCAAAAGGTTATCCTTCAATTTACAGATGAGAAAATGGAAGCCTAGAGAAGAGCACTCACTGACTTGCCTAGGATCACAGTACAGAGCTGGGATTTGAACTCACGTGTTCCCTAAGCAGATAACAGAATCAAACATACTTTGCAAACTATCACAAGCAGTGCCTACTACCCCTGACCTCTGGGAAGCTAATGAGTTGAGCTGCTGGCGCTGGTGGCCTGGAGGCCACCTGGGGCTCTTGAGGCTGCACTCGTTGGAGATGGCCAGGGGCTGTAAGGAGCCCACGGTCCACAGCATCTACTCACAGCAGAGGGAGGAGTGTGGGTGGGTTTTTTGCCATCTGCCAGGGTCTTAGGGAGACCCGCCAAGTCCGCAGTCAGTAGTCCCAGCTCTCATTCTTACTCTGTGGCTTATTCCTTGGACCTTTTTAGGAAGAAACTGGTTTTCTGTCTCAAAACTATCCCAGCTTCGGGGTGCCTGGGTGGCTCAGTGGGTTAAACCACTGCCTTTGGCTCAGGTCGTGATCCTGGAGTCCTGGGATCGAGCCCCGCATCGGGCTCCCAGCTCTGCAGAGAGTCTGCTTCTCCCTCTGAGCTTCTCCCCTCTCATGCTCTCTCTCTCTCAAGTAAATAAATAAACTCTTAAAAAAAAAAAAAAAAGACTATCCCAGCCTCAATGCTCACAGTAACTTCTGCTCCCTCGACCTCCTTTTCCATGGAGTCAACTCAGCCAGCTCTCTGCCTGTGACATCTAAACAGCTCCCGAAAACCCAGCGTCTCCCATAAGGATGACAGGAGGTAGCCAGCTTCCCCTAGTCAACCCCATTTGCAGGTAGAACTCTTAGTCTTCACTCCTGACTTGGAAGTACCTTATTACCTATTCACATCTTAGCTTTGGATCATCTCCAAAATCCTTTCAGCTGCCCTACTAGGTAGATATTGTTAATTACCATTTTACAGAGAGGAAATTGAAACTGAGCAGTTGGTTGGCTTGTCCAAGGGCACAAAACTGCCCGAGGCGGCACTGGGCAGAGTCTAGATCACGTCGTCTTCTCCTACTTCCCCCTACCCTGGGGTTCCATAAGCTTCTTGTTTGCAGTCTTCCCATCCCCTGCACTCAAGATGTCAAGAGGCCCATAGCAGGGACTTAGTGCAGGTAACTGTCTTAAATGTGTAAGGTGCCCATGGTCCCTCCTGCCGGTTAATGCACAGAAGGAAAAAGCCTGGCTCCTGCCTTCCATGTCTGGCCAGCTGAGCCAGGCCCAGTGGGCGACACCCCAAGTTAACATCACAGAGCTCACAGGGCTGTGAGCTGCAGAGGCCTCAGCCAGGGGCAGCTGGGGAGTGGGCGGCGGGGCCGCTGGCAGGGACACCCGGGACTAGAAGGGCCACCCACCACCTCCTGGCTCAAAAGTGCCTCTTTGCTTAGAGGCTCACAGAGAACACTGTGGAAGGGAGGCCAATACTTCTCCTGGATGGGCTCTTCTTCCATGGAGCTCAGACCCCAGGAGGCTGGGGATTTCCCTGGGAGCCAGCTGGAGTGTTAGTGTAGCTCCTGGACCCACGGCACTGCCAAGCGACAGGCAGAATGTCCTGCACTATTTGTTCACCACCCAGTCTCTCGGTTGCTAGAAACTTTTCATTGCCCCCTCCTAATCCAGACAGCCACCATCTCACCCCTCATTCCCTTCCTGGCCGGTATTAGTATATCAGGTCCTCAGTCTCTGGGACATTTTATCACAGGTACAAATATAAACAGATCATCTTTAGTCACTGTAAAGGGCTGCAAATACCACTCACTGACTTCTCACCCAAAAAACACAAACCCAGCAGACACACTTGAGCAGCAAATAAGAATCCACCAAGGAAAGGGGTGGGGGTTCCAACCAGTGCTCCTCCATCCTGGTACCAGTCCCATGAAGCCGTTCACCTCTGCACAAAGCTCAGGAGGTGCAGCCGGGTGTTAGGGAGACCTCCCCAACTCCTACCGACCCAGCCGCGCCACCCTTCCCAACACCACGGGTCACCTTCTATATGGGGCAAGAGCTGGGGAATGGGGCTGCTGGACTCTTGTCGAGATGAAGCAGGGGGTCCTTCAGCATCAGCAGTGTGCGTTTCTTTCACCTTCAGTGTGGATCCCGAGGGCACCTCCAGAGCTGTGGCTGCCTCCATGCTGGGCCACCCCAAGGCTGGGCTCCAGCCGGAGATTTTCACTGTTGGTGGTGAGGGAGGGGCTAAGCACCTGCTCTCCAGCCTGGCCTCCCAGGGTCCCAGCCACGGGCTTATGTAACTGGCCTGGCCTTCTCCCACCCAGCTACTCTCAGCAGAAGGGCTGAAGCCGGGACTGGGGAAGACAGGGAGATCAGACAGCAGCCCAGAATAGCCGCAGGAGGGCTGAGGTGACAGCCCTCGCACATCACTGGGGAGGGCGGGGAGGGCTTGAGCTTCAAACAGCTCCCCTGACTGCATGCACAGATCGCACAGATCGCACAACGGGGGCTGGGCTTAGCAGGCTTAGTGGGTTCACAGGCACACCTTTAAGGGCTCCTACTCTCTCAGCTCCACAGTCGGCGAGCTCTAAGTTCTTACCAACTCGCCCTTTATGGGGTCTTATCCCCATCCCTCCCGCCTAACCACCTAGTGGCAGCAGGAGGAGGCGAGTCCGTGCTCCGGAGCCAGACCAGCTGGCCTCACCTTTGGCTCCATCACCAGCTATCTTGTGTGACTGGCCACATGTCACTCTCTCAGGTCTGCTTCCTCACCTGCAAAACGGAGAGGATAAGGACCACAGGGTTGTCGTGAGGATTACAAGAGGCAATCTGTGTAAAGTGCTTAGCAGAATGTGGCTGACTAAGTGCTCCATAAATGTGAGCTATTTTTAGGTGAGGCCGGCATGTGGCCCTCTGAGAGCTCCCTTGCCTCGGAGATAAAGCACCAGTGGAGTGAGAGGCGGCCACGGTGGAGGGGAGCCAGGGCCGAGAGGCCGGAGGGTGTGGGTGTCACTTCTGGCTGTGCTACTCGCTCAGGATCTAGGTGACCCTGGGCAGATCACGAACTCTGAACCGCAGGGCCTTGGGCTCTGAGACCAGAGATGCTGACACCATGACTGTGTTGAAGAGAAAACAGTGAAAGTGGAAGGAAGTGGCCAGACCACTGTGTTGTGATGCACCGAAGGTTCTGTGTGATGTCTAGGCCTACCAAGTCACCATTCCTCATGTCCTGTCCACCGCATCCAAACGGTTTCCTATCACACCCCCGCTTTACTAGCTGTAGAAAGCAGCATCCCCGTGTGTGTGTGTGTGTGTACACATTACTTTTTAGAGCAGCTTTAGGTTCCCAGTAAAGTTGAATGGAAAGTACAGAGTTCCCACATATCCCCCCTCCTCCTTCCCACCAGCCTTTTCTTTTATGGGGGGGAGGGGAAGAGTGTGGCTGAATGAATGGGCTCTTTACACTCATTTTTCCCTTTAGCCCTCAATTTGGAGGCAGAGTCGATAGTTTCCCAGGAGCCTTTGCTACTCTTTGCAGCTTATATTGGGGCTGAGGGCCAGGACAGCCTGCAGACGCACTTCTGGCCCAGGAACCTATTCCTCAGGAGCTGGGATGGCAGAGGTGGACCTAGAGCTTGACCTCTGAGGCTGCTCCTGTCGTGTGGGGCCTAGTGTGAAGGCCTCTGGCCGATTTCTCTAGCCTGACCCCGCCAAAGCCCTTATAAATACAGAGTCCCCACACCAGGTGGTATGAAATTGGCCTAGACTTTCAGTCTGAGCCCTTTGTTGCAATAAAGGTGTAAAAGAATCAAGTTAAAAATGTAGACTCCTAGGGTCTGTCCATTACAGTCTAATTTAATGGGTCTGGGTGGGGTCGAGGAATCTGCATTTGAAAAAGCAACCTAGGGGCGCCTGGTTGGCTCAGTGGGTTAAGCCTCTGCCCTCAGCTCAGGTCATGATCTCAGTCCTGGGCTGAGCCCCGCATCTGGCTCCCTGCTCAGTGGGGAGCCTACTGCCCCCTCTGTCTCTGCCTACCTCTCTGCCTACTTGTGATCTCTCTCTCATTCTCTGTCAAATAAATAAAATCTTAAAAAAGAAAAAAAGAAAAGAAAAAGCAACCTAGTGATTCTGGTGCGGTAAGACTTTGGACACTAGCTTAGCTAGACTTCCTGAAAATAAAACTACCATATGCCATCTCCTAGGGGAGGAACTCCACCAGATAGCCAACTCCTTCACAGGAAGGTCTTCTGCCTCGTCATCTTCAGATCATGGTGTCAGAGTAAGTATCCACTGGAAATGTCACCCAGGATGGCAGGCTGAGAAGCAGTCTTCAAGGCTGGGCTAAAGTCTCAAGGGAGGTGGACAGGAACTTCTTCTAAAAGAAATATTTGGGGAGCAAGGAAAGCTGCAACTCTTTGAAAGGTCCTTAAATGAAATGAATCAGGCAGGACTAATGAGCAAGAGCAGCAAGAGAAATCCGAGAGGCCACTGGGAAGTACTGAACTTAAGCTTCCAGTATTGTCATTTGTCAAACCTGCCTGAAGGAACAGCTAATTCAGGACAGTCGTTCTCTGCATCTATCCAGAAGGAAGAGGTTAGCAGTCGCACCCTGAGAGGGCATGTGGGGTAAGAATGGGAAAGCTGGTCCTACAAATACCCATGGGAGGTAGTTAAGGGGCATAAAGGACAAGAAAAACTCAGTTTCCCCCCCACAACTTACCTAGTACCTCTCATGCTACCAACGCAGGCCTGGCTCTTTACCTGCTTTATTCTCTGGTTGCTGGAGTTTGATTTCTGAAGCTAGAAAACTGGGAAATCACGGTAACAAACTGTAGCTTAGTCATTTCCATAGGTCAGGTAACAAAGTCCAGTCTGTTTTATTTCTAACCCAAATAGTGCAAATATACAGAAAATTACCAGTACAAAGTTAAACACATCCAGATTTATTTACACAATGCTAATAAAGAAATTTAAGTTTGATTTCCATTTTGTGGAATTTTGCTATGGGGTCTGGCTTTGTTGAGTAACTGACATGGGTCACTGAAACTTGATTATCCCACCCCACATGCAATTTTCTGTCCCAAGAGAACAGAAGACTTGGGTTTTTAGCGCACATGCAGTAATGATGTTAATACTGCTTTACACTTTAGTAGGAAGGCAGCTGTTCCACAGCTGGGGGAGGGGGCAGAGAAGTTACAGGACAGGGAGGGATCACATGCTCAGAAAGGGAACGAGACACAAGAGAGGGTTGAACAACAGGCACGTGGGGACCCTGAGCATTTCTGTGCATGAGGACAAGAAGGGTACGACCAAAACCCTCCTTCCCTAGACGTCCAAACACGGGAGGTGGGCAGGATCATCGGGGAACATTCAAGTCACCCGACCACAAAGGGAGGGCATGCAGAGGATGAGAACTGCATGAAAGATTTGGGACATATCAATAAATCATTAACATGTACACTATACAGTTTATACATGTATATATGTACATATATATATATAAAGGTACAGATTAGTTTATGTTATTCTATATAAACGAGATGCTTAAGAATGTACTGGTGTGAAAAAATGCATACAGCCAGTTGTTGAAGACAGTTTCGAATTAATGTTGTGACTCTTATTGTTATAATGCAACATAACCAAGGAACAACAATCTCCTGCCGTGTCGGTCTACCTCCGCAAGGGCAAGGCCCGGCTCTGCTAAGGCAGGATGGTGCTTCCAGAGCCGCTGGGTACACGGGCGGCAGATGAAACTGAACGTCTGGCCCCTGCTGAAGGCCAGAGCTGAAGGTCTGGCCCTCCCTAGTACTCCATCATGCGGCACATCTTACACTTTGGTTTTGTTCAAAGGACGTTTAAGTCCCTGTTTACTTCCCTGCTTGAGACCAGGTAGTAGCAAAGTCGAAAAGCTGAAGCTCTGACTTTAGCAGTTCCAAGCATCCGGGCTTCAGATGGGGCGAGGAGGAAATACCAACAACAAGCAGGGAGAGCTCCACACCCCTGCGCGTGGAGGCAGGGTTCTTAGAGCCTCCTGAAGGGAAAGAGGACCTCTCTACTTGGAGGATTGGCCTAGAACAGAGAGAACTGAAACTCCGGCCAGCCTGCCACCTGGGGTGGGTGTGGACAGCTCCGCACTCCCCTCTGTACCCTGGTCCTGTGACCCAGGCCATGGGAGAACCAGCTGCAGTGTAGAGAGCCAGTGCAGGGGCTGGAGGCAGCCAGCCTGTTACTAATGTGTCATGGATGAAAGGCCAGCTTGGACATGGAGAGGCCCAGAGGCAACCTAGGAATTAGAGAGGTACACACTGGAAAGCCTACTCAGAGGCAGATGGCAAATTCTAAATTTCAGTTATAGCTCATCTATTGAATCTTCTGAGCCCAGCTTAGAACTGCCAGAACTCTCTAGACTTTTTTCTTCTCCTAAGTCGGGTCCCCATTCAAATACCAGCCCAGGTGCACGCACCCTTGGCCCTCTTAGGGCCAAGGTGCCGATCACAGGTGAGGGATGGTGAGTTCTCCACCCGGATTTAAAAGCTCAGACCACTGTAGAGTCTGATGTGTCCAACCTTTCTTACGGTGCTCAACCCTATCGCTGAAACCTCCAGAAATCATCTCTTCTGTTACCATCAAGCCTGAGATTTTATACAATGATAAGCTACACTTTACTTTCAAAGATGATGCTCCTAACCTAACATCAGTAGAACAAATTAGAAATCGTTCTCTCTTCGAAGCCATCATGGATAATAGGCTGTTATACTTGCCGGCTGAGGGCATACCTTTGTGAGTGAGCAGGCTGAGATGGGAAGCTAACTAGCCAATGAAGGGGATGAGCCAGGCTTGTTAGCAGTCCTCCAAACAACTGAGCTAGCCAGCCAGACAGATGAGGATGAGAAAACAAGGAGAGGGAGAAGGTAGTTCATCAAGGGAGAGCCCACACCTGCAATTAGATGAGGGGCAGTTTCTAAATACACATTCAAAATTACCGTTAATTTTTGTTTTTCAGCCATGTAAAACAGGAGAATAAAATTTTCTGTCACAGTGGCAAAAAGGAGCGACACACTGCTCCCACAGAGATGCCACCCATCCCTCTCCTGAAGGACAGAGAGGCAACTGTACGCAGGAACCCTGCCTGCCCTGGGCACGCAGCCCCTGCACACATAAAAATGTTCAAAAGCTCTAAAGGCAACCGACTGACACTGCTTGCCATGCACACAGGGACCCTGGACAATTTACTCACTTTTTGCACCTCAGCTCCGTCTCCTGAAAAATGGGGACGACAAACCCCTGGCCTTCAAAGAGAAAGTCTCATCGAGAATGTTCTAATGTTCCGATGACATACTGCCAAGTCAAAGTGCTCTGAAAATTGCCAAGTTCTACAGAAGTCCCAGATACACTTAGAAGCCCAGAACTCTAACCTTATTTGGTTAGGGAAGAAGATAAACTTTCCTACATCCTAAAATAAATCAGAGAATTACCACATTGCACACATCTGCCCAGGCGAGTATAAGCTGCAGGGAGAAGGTGTGCGGCAGGAGTGGGTCTTTTCTGGGCATCAGAATCACTTTGAGCAGGAGGTGAGTGTGTCCAGGAGAAAGACTGACACATTATCATTTGTGAGCTGGTCTATCTTTGGAATTTTTTTAAATTTAAAAACTATGTGAAATGAATGAGCTTTTCCTAAAAGACCAGTGCTCTATGGCTCAAACAAACACAAATTCTCTTCACAAAAAATGTCCTAGCTTTATTTCCCAGCTGAAGCTCCCTGACTCATTTAGTTCTGCTGCAGCTTCAGAGTCTCTAACCTTCTCCATCCACCCCCTCTCCCACTTTCCCTGCTGCTGTTAATCCATTCTGGGGAGGAGAGAACACAGCCATCTGCTCACACATTCTGACAAAAGCTGATTTGGCACATCTACTTTTTCGTGACTTTATCACCATGAAATGAACTAGCAGCAAAATGGCAGTTACCAAAGAATGTCCCAACCGTAATTACTGGGAGAAACTGTGGCCAGCACAGTAGGGACACTAAGACCAAAAATGTACTATACTATATTCCTGGAGAGCAAATATTCAAGCTCTATTAAAACGAATTATTGCAGCTTTCCATTACTGTGTGGCCACCCAAAACTCCACCTCACCACATTCTACTGTTAACTTGATCTGAAAAAATGTCCAGTGGAAAACTTCCTTAAATTTAAAATACGAACTTAACGCATCAGGTAAAACATCACCTACACTACATGTGTTTTCGGTTGGTTCGGCCAGAAGTTTCATGCCAACAAATTAGTTGGCAAAGCTGGAGAAAATAGGTGAGGAAGAGAGCGTGGTAATAAAATCTTGATTTTTAAAAAATAGTTTATAAATCTGAAAACATGTCTAGTCCTGGCTCCATGTACAACAGCAGTCCAAGAGGAATCAAGCAAGTAAGCAGCCATCCTAGGGACTCACCACCGTGCCCACAGGTGGCAGAGGACACGGAGGACTGTGATGTTCAGTCCTCAGGGGCCACCCCAGGCCCTCCCTCGGCTCCAGCAGAGAGACCCTACAGCCTGGCCAGACATCCAAGGCAAGCCCTCACCCTGTCCTTGAGCAAGTTCACAGGCACAGACACGAAGCACAGCTGGAAAGATCTTGGAAGAAGCAAGAATTTGTCCTTTAATAGGTGCTAACCCTAGTCAATTCCCTGCTGCTCCCTTCTTCCTGCCCCAAGTTAAAAATATTGCCCTTTAAGTTTTCCTGATTTAGTGTCTTGGAAGCACATGGTTAAGTCAGTTGCCAAAGGGCAATTAATGAGGGTATTGCCTAATTAAATGGGGTGGGGGGAAGAGACACCACTGTGGTCCATGGTCCCCAAAAGAGCAAGCAAGCAAAGGCGGGGTGTGTGTGAGGAGCTGGTGTGCAGCACTCTCGGGGTGGGGCTGTCCCTGGCCGGGGAAAGGCCGCCAGGCCGTGCCAGTCATCGCAGCCCCCAAGTCCCTCTCAGCAGCTGCTCCGTGTTGCTGGCAGAGCCTGGGGACAGCACCGAGTACTTGGTGATGGTTGATGCTGGGGTTGGCAGGTGCCTGGGGGCAGGCGCCATGCAAAACATGCAAGAGGGGGGTTAGTGAAACATTCCCTTCCAATCCCATTTCCCTTACCAAACAGAAACAAAACCAAAAGAACCCATACTTTGCAAAAAGACAGAACTTGAAATAAAAAAATTGAAGAATTTAGGTTCCCCCCCTTCTCAGAGCCAATCGTGAGAGTGTTTCGGGTCCCCACCCACCCACATTTCTTTAGCGCAGGTCCTTTTGGCTTTGGTGGAAGCAGCAGAAACAGAGCTGGGTCCCTCGCAATGGGAAATTTATTCCCCCCAAGTCGAAGCCACAGGGCGTGTGAGAGGTACTGCGGTTCCATCATCTGTGCTCGGTCCCAGCCACTTTGAAGAGCTATTCCAGGAGGTCCTGAGAAAAGAAACAGAGACTACATTATTTGCACACTAGAAAATTCCTATTTTGAGGGGCACCTGGGTGGCTCAGTCATTAAGCGTCTCCCTTCAGTTCAGGTCATGATCCTAGGATTCTGAGATCGAGTCCCGGATCAGGCTCCCTGCTCGGCGGGAAGCCTACTTCTCCCTCTCCCTCTCCCCCTGCTTGTGTTCCCTCTCTTGCTGTGTCTCTCTCTGTCAAATAAATAAAATCTTAAAAAAAAAAATTCCTATTTTGAAAGTTCTGACCTAGTTTCTGGGCTGGCCAAGTCTTACAGGCATTAAGTGGCTGCTGCTGGCTTATGCGCCCCCTCTGCCTCAGTCGGATCCTGATTCTGAAAGGAACAGGAACACCCCTTTCTTGTGCTTCCGGGCCACCCGTCAAGAAGTCTCACCTCATCTGAGTCATCATGATAACCACTCTTGTGAGTGTGGGAGGCCGTGTCCAGGGCATCCACGCCATCCACGCCATTGGCCTCGGCATGCTGCTGCAGCACGGAATAGCGGTGCACCAGGAACCTGGGGGTGGAGACCTCCGTGAGCCGTCCCATGGCGATATGGGACATGGGGACATGGGACATGAGACATGCCTCCCACAGGCCTGCAGACTTTCCGAGTTCTACACACTCACAGCACGAGTCACACACACGGGAGGCACAGCCCACAGTCAGCATGTGGCAGACAGAAGCTCTGAGAAGGTCTGGGCCCGATGCTTCAGGAACACCACTACCACTGGCCAGTTTTCGCTAGGGGCTGGCTCAACCACATGCCCTGGGCTGCCTCTGCGGCTGGAGTTTGGTACCCCTGGCTGACTGCCACGCTCCTTACCTTCCCCCACAGACGTACTTCTTCACAATGAGCACCCCTGCTACGACTGTGACCAGCATCAATCCCACGGTGGCCAGGATGATTGGAACAGAATTTGACTTGGAGTTCTTGACAAATTAAAACACAGACAATTTCAGGTGTGCACATGCTAGGACTGAACTCAACGAGGCTGCTCCTTCCCCTGGTTTCTCTGTGAATGACCTGCAGTCTCCAGGCCCTTTGTGCTTTCCCCGCCCCCACCCCCCACCGGACTGTCTCAATCCTACCAGGAGTGCATCGCTGATGGCAGAGGGGAACCAGAACTTCAGCTGCCTGGAAGCTGCCAGAATGGTCCAAACTTAGGCTCTAATATCCGATTTACCCTGGGAACTATGGCATTGACCTAGGTCAAACAGCAACTGAGGCTGTTCCCCACTAGCCATATGGAGTGGTGGAGCACTTAGGGGCACAGCGGGAAAGGGGGAGAATGACAACAGTGGGCCAGATGAATCTGGAACATGGCCAGTCCCTGGGAAGACGCTGTGCCCATGCTGCCTCAGGCAGGACATCATGTAACATGAAGACTCTTGTTTTTACTTCATTTTTGGTATGTTTTTGCAAATAAGCCTTTTCATATTATTGCTGGAGTGGGCCCTACCTGTTTCAGGGTGGGAGATAGGGAATGTGTGTTTTCAGTGAATCCAAGTGGTGGCGGAACTGGATTCTGGGACACGTTGTGTCCCTGGGGGCAGGAGTCCTGTCCAATCACACACACACACTGAGGACAGCTACTAGGGATGCAGGGTGAGGGTGCAGAGAAGAGGGGACTTGCCCCCTGACAAGGACACACACCCACATTCTGCTCCTGCTACCTACCTAATCCTGCCCGTGTCAGGCCCTCATTCCTCAGAAGGCTGGAGAGGAGGGGACTGCGGATTGTCTACCTCCCATTTTATGAATTAGGGAACTGGGACCCACAGCTGACTGCCCCAGTCACACTGCTGGTCCAGTGCTTCTTTATCAAAAGGCTTACTCTTTACCACTTCCCACATCCCAGCCAAACGGTTCAGCACCACAGAGCCGTAATCTGCCTCATAACCCGCTCCTACATCACAAACCCATTAGTACCGAAGTTCAGTTGTCTAGTCTGAGCACACTCGGCATGACTCGGCACAGAGCCCACCTAAATGAGGGCCAGGGCTACTCTCTTCCTGCCCTTTACAGCCTGACTTCAAGTATTTTCCCTAAACGACTCTCAGCCCCCAGAAATGTCCTCAACCTGATGCTTCCAAGAATTCAGAACAATTGTATGGAATTCTACTTTGTTCCTCCAACGATAAAGTTTTTAGCATGGAGTTTATCATGCTGTGTGACCCATCCTCCATCCTAATGGTCTCCTGTGCACAGTGCAGGCCGCCTGAAGTAGTCCGGCCTCTTTGTATTCAGTCATAAAATTCTCAGTGCTGTCGCTTTATTTCTGGCAGAACACAAAAGCCCACTGGTCCCTAAACCAGATCTACTTTACTGTACCTGCTTTTCAGGACTCAGGAAGTTGCTTGTGCATTTCTTTTTCAAGTCTTTTACTTCTCGGACTGGATTCACGCCACCTTGGCATCTGTCTCCTGGAATTTTTCGGTACCTGAAAAAGCAGAGACAATTTCTTGTCAGACCATTAGGATGTATTCCTGGATTCCTGCCTCGTTTCTGAAAGCAAGACTTGAAAATCTGCAGAAAAGCTTCTCAAACTTCCACCCCCTTTCAGGCCTGAGGGGAGAGCCTCGGGAATGTTTTGGGGATGTTCTGTGTAGTCTCAGGCCCTGAGCAGCCCAAGCATCCCTGGCCTTCCTGCAGAGGCATGCCTGCCTCTCTGTACCACGAGATGGGGCCAAAGAATCATGGCCCAAGGAAAACACGGTAACACACGGTACAAAAATGGGAGGGGGGGAAGTACTGTGTCTCCTCTGGGGCAGCACTGCCCCACACAGTGGCTACTTACACTTAAACTAAGTAAAATTAGTTCAGGGCCTCAGTTGCTACACAGGGTTAATGGCTACTGTATGGGACACAGCAGACCAGAGGGCATTTCCAGTGCCACAGAAAGTTCTGTTCCACAATATTTTCCTAGCGTGCTCTAGAACACTGCCTGCATGGAGGTGCAGGGCGCGGCGAGTGGGGGCTCACTCTGCACGGCGGGGACACAGCTGTCACGACTCAGGAGGGGAGGCGCCTCACCCATTTGTCGTCAGGTGCTCCTCTCTGCCATACAGACAAAATTCCAGATCGTGGCCCTTTAGCTCTGGCTGTTCCACACATTTGGAGTCATTTTCTGGACGGAAGTAGCCAAAATCACTGTAAGAGTCCACAAATACAGTATGTTTCAGTGCTGCGGAACGGCAGTGAAGGGACCAGCGATGAAGGTTTTATATGGCGCAGGCAGATGGATAGCCCAGTCTGTGGCTGCACGGGAGCAGCCCTGCCACCTGTGAAGAAGGCCCACTGAGGAGGACAGACATGGAGAACGCTCAGCTGGGGGACCAGTGGCTCATGGAGCAGGCCTGGTGGACTTAGGACTCCGTAGCTAGAAGCCTGGCCCAGAGAGCAGCGGCTCCAGGAATGGACTGCCTGCAGCAGGGTGGGGACTCACTCGAGAACTCAGACACTGAGAAACAGTGGCACCAGCGACAGATCTAAACCCATGATGCTTAGTCACTGTTTTATTTACCTCCAAATCACTCATTATGTTCTCTGGGTGTGTACCCCAGGGTATGTGTCAAATCCTGCCTGCCTGCCCCATTTCTGTCCCTCTTAGCTTCTTAGGGTCCTTGTCTCCAATGTGGATGCCTACCTGCCTTCCATCCTATCCCATCTCTCCACAGTGCTTCCCATCTGCTCTGCTCTCTCTGCTTCCCCCAAGAAGTAATAGACTGCCTCCTCTCCAAGGCTGACCCCCCCCTACCGCATAAGTGTCCATGGTCCATCCCTCCAACTGCCCTGGGACCTTGCTTGGCTGACCATGTGGAGGGACCATCAGGCCCACTCACCTGGGGGCTTCTCCTTACCTGTGTGTATCCTCTTCCTTCCCTCTCTTCTTCTTTACTGGCCAAACTTCTTAAACAAATATTTTGTACTTGTTCTGTTATACTTGTTTATTTTTTATCCTGTGCATTTTGGCTTCAATCCCCCCTACTACCTTGGAGGCAAATGTCTGAGGCCCCCAGGATGCACGAGTCTGGCAACCTTGGGGAGCCTTCTCCGGTCTGGCCTGCACTGCGCCCCCCATGTGCTGCCCACGCCTGCCCACGCCCCCGCAAAGCTGGCTCACCTGCTTCTCTCTGCATGGTTTATGCCTCTGCCTTCCTAACCCATAAACACAGACCCTCGCCTGTGGTGTGCAATTCGTTCTCTTACCCCGTATCTGCTCTACCTTTGTGAGCTTAACTCTTTGTTGCAGCTAAAACTTCCAGGTTTTACCTCTCTTGACCTGTGATCCTACATTTCCAAGTTCCTGCTGGACGTCACCACCTAAATCTGCTGACAGAACCTCAAATAAATAGAGCATTCAATATACATCATGTCCTCTCCTTCGAGCCAGCGTCTCCCACCATTTCCCTGTGTTTGCCCACAGGCACTACCTTCCTTCCATTATCTAAGTTGCAAATTCAGCCCAGGCCTGCCCCATCTGCACCCTCCGCGCTTCTTTATCAGGACGGCTGTGACTTGCCCTCATGGCCTATCTCCCAGCACACTCTTCCTGAGCGCGCCGGTGGGCATCTACGCTTGTACCACTCCACTGGCTTTAACGACTGTTTCTTCCCAGATGTGCAAAGTCAAGTCCTAGCGCTTGTCAGGGCTCAGCTCAAATGCTCCTCCTCAACAAAGCCTTCTCTGAGCCACCTCCCTTCAGCTCTAGATGGAATGGCCTTTCCCTTCTCTCAATTCCCCAGGCACTGTTTCACAGCATAATCCTGTGCATCTGAGCGTCAATTACAAACTTTTCATTGTCACTTTGCACCGCCCTGCGCACAGCAAGGATGCAACAGATGCTTGGGGGTACATGGATGCAGCTGGTACTTCCAGGTCATGCTGACAAATATTTAGGGAGCAGGGTAAGAAGAACAAAAGAAATCGAAGATACCACCCCTCCGACAGGGGGAGAGTTATGACGAGAATTTTAGGTGTGCAATCCCACATGTCAGGGAAAGCGCCCTTTTTCCTCACAGTTACACACTTCTCAAGCACGGGCGGGACAGGTGCAAGCTCCAGGGCCGAGCTGCTGGGTGCACATTCCATCCAGCTCTACCACTTCTGGTTGAGCCGCTGTGGGCAAGGCAGTGATGCCGTCTCTGAACCTTCATTTCTCCCTTGGTGAGATGGAAATGGCAACGGTCCCTATCTCAGAGGGCTGCTGGGGGTAAATGTAAATGGCTCGGGACAGTGCCTGCTACAGAGTCAGTGCTCGGTAAGTGCCAGGAGCTATGCTGACTACTCCGTGCTTATCAAACATAACACGCCCTCAAGGAGCCGAGAGTTTGAAGGCAGACCCAAACCTCTCTACGACAACCAAAACCGAGCAGCAGGTGTCCTGCAGGAGTGCAGATGAGGGAAAGCCGGGGAAGGTTTTGTGGAGGAGAGAAGTGAGCTAAGTTCTAAAGGCCAAGAAGGCATCCCCTAAGCCTGGGAGGCAAGCAGGCAACGTGGGGAAACTTCCCGGCCAGAGGAAGCCCCATGGACAATGGCACGCAGCTCTGATGAGGCACAGCAGATCTGGAAAGAAGAAGGCTGGGGAGTTAAGACCCCAGTCTGAGTGACTTCTAGGATGAAGGCAGCCCATGAGAGTGTCACAGTCAACATGCTCTAGCCCTAGACTGACACCACAACCATCGGAGGGATCCCGTTCCCTGTGGAAACATGGAAGGGGCACCCCTGACCCGTTCCATGTGCAGATGGGAGCCACACCGGGGCAGGCGTTCTACACCGGTCAGACTGGGGAGTTCGCTCAGTCCCGTATTCTCGGTCACCTGCAGTTCTAGAGAATGTGATGTGGGAGGGACATGACTGCTGTCTGTCTGCACTCTTTTCCAGATCTTCCAGGATTCACCTTTATTTCCTGCCAGTATGATTTGAAGGGAATGAGTTCGGGAAGCAGTGCCCCTGCTTGGTGACCTGGGGACTGCCTTGCCCTTAGACAATCAACTAACTCCATGCTGGCCATGCCACTGACCCTTCAGCGCAGATGGTCCTGAGCTTGCGGGAGTCCACCTCGATGGCCTTTAGATCTTGATGGGACATCTGGGCCATCAGTACCCTGACATCCCCTCCTGTCTCAGGACAGAACCACACTCGCTGCCTTCAGTCTTGCAGACAATCCAAAACCTAGCGCCCCACCTGCTGAACTCAGGCTGTCAGTGTTCAGTGAGCACACGGAAGTCCAACCCCCTCCCAGCTCCTGCACTGCCTTTCCCGGTGGTCTCTGCCCTATCGTCCCCTCTCTGGGTTTCTGAGCTCTCTTTCTCCTTACACACCTCTCTCCCCTGCTCTCGGGCCAGGATTCCAGGGGTTGTTGCCAGTTGTCTAACAACTGTCTGATGTGACACCTTACCTGTCCCGTTACTAACAACTCTGGATCCCTTCTCTGTGCTTCCATCTCCTCAGTAAGCAGCAGAAGCTCTCCATCCTCGGGGAAGGAAGGATCTGAATCCTTTCCAGCCCAATAGGACAGCTGCCCCTCACCTCCTCCCACATAGCAAAGCGGCTAACAGGGATCTGAGGGAAGCTGGTACCAGAGGAAGTCCTCCAGAGAGCAGGGACAGACAGACGGCTGCTTGGTCACAACGTAGTCCCGACCATTCTGGCAGACGGACGACTTGCGAAGCCGCAGGTACTGTTCCTTGTAGCCCAAGATGCAGCCGTCTGCATAATCTCCGGGGTCTGCGGAATGAGCCAGCCATATGGTATAGTCCTTCTCCTCACCTAAAGAGAAGACAGGCTGTTCAGGTCACCGCCTGGCCCCACACCTACGCATGCGAGGCGGCTGCCAGGCGGAGAGCAGAATAAGGAAGGGAAACGGGGATGTCTGACTCACGCTACTGCCGCATTTTGGAGCTGCACACAAAAGTTGCAGGACCTGGTGCCCACTAGTGGTTGGCATCCCTTTGCGCCAGAGGAGGGTTCTTCGCATCTCACCCCCTTTTTGGGTATTAGGAGAAACCGCATTTGTTTCACAGTGGGGCATTTGTTTCACAGTGGGCGGCTGCATGGAGCCCCTCTGAGCTTCCCTCCAGGCGGGGAGGCTGCAGTCTCCCTGCTGTGTGCACCTGTGCACCTGGTCAGCGGGAGCTGCTGCAGGTAAGCAGCGAGGTGGTTCTTTTTAGGACAAGACACCAGTTAGCCTAAAGCATGGGTTCAGTTTTACCATGGGTTGGCTTGCCTCAAACAGAAGGGAAGACCATCTCTTTCTAGACTTTTTACTCTAGTTGACTGGCTTTCAAGTAGACCATTGAGGACAGTCAATCTAGCTTCGTAAGTCGTATCATCCACTCCTGGAAAAATGACTCAAAGCCTATGGCCTAAAGACTGTGGATTAGGTTTTTATCCTTTGGGATCTAAAGACCAGCATGGAGCCTGCTAGGAAGCCGTTGCTTACCAAATCTCTTAGCGGTGTTAAACTTTAGGGATAACTGTAGAGTGCCTTATGAGGGGAAAACTCATAAGCCAGCTCCTTTACAGTCTACTTAATGAAATCTGGAAAATAATGACTCTCGGGCATTAAATCATATTTAAACACCCTGTAGAAAAGTAAGGTCCAAATGGAATGCTCTGCTTCCTCCAGGGGTCACCGAACTAACATTCAGAGGAAGTGGACCCATCCTACAATCAAACGACAGGACCAAAATTCAACCACAGTGACTTGAAGCCTTAAGGCTTTTTTTTTTTTTAAAGATTTTATTTAATTCAGAGAGAGAGAGTGAGAGAGTACACAAGCAGTGGGGAGAGGGAGAAGCAGGCTCCTCACTGAGCAGGGAGCCCAATGCGGGGCTTGATCCCAGGACCCCGAGATCATGACCTGAGCTGAAGGCAGACACTTACAGATGGAGTCACCCAGGTGCCCCTGAAACCTTAAGTCTTTTATCCTAACACACCAACAAGAAACTGAAGCTCGCAGGGTGGGGGACTTTTCTCTAGTTTTTTCTTTTACCTTCCATATTTTTCAGTACAATGTCAGCATCTTTGGTACTGAGGTCTGGGTTTGCTTGGGATTCTTTTTACCTCCTTTTCTGAAGCCATTTTCTGTGCCTTTTTAACATGCCATCCAGCCTGAAGTCACAGAACTCTGAAATGATCCACATGGGCTCCATGCTAGCCCAGTCATCATTCTAGAGCCTCGCCTGGGACTGACATTCAAGCCAAAACTCTGTGTGAAAACTTTCTCACTTGAATGTTTTTTGTCGTTGCTTTTTTTTTTTTTTCACTTCAACGTTTTGATAAGGGATACAATCAGTCAGATGTTCTTTGAAACACACTTTTCTCTAAAGCTTTCTCTTTATAGGTCTACTGCAATCAAGGGTGAAAACCCCTGAAATGTCATGAGATAATTTTAGATAAATGCAAGCATGCATTATCCTTACAAGCAGAAATAAGTCCCACAAAATGTTACAGAGCTCCAACAGTGTGAAGCTACCTTCTCATATGTGAGAGCCTTACCCACTTATTGCTGGTCTGCATTGAGATTTACTATAAGACTAAGTGTCAAATATACACTGGATTTTGAAGTCTTAGAAGAGAAATATAAAATACAAAACAGGGGCGCCTGGGTGGCTCAGTGGGTTAAAGCCTCTGCCTTTGGCTCAGGTCATGATCCTAGGGTCCTGGGATCGATTCCCGCATCAGGCTCTCTGCTTAGCTGGGAGCCTGCTTCCTCCTCTCTCTCTGCCTGCCTCTCTGCCTACTTGTGATCTCTGTCTGTCAAATAAATAAATAAAATCTTTAAAACAAAACAAAATAAAACAAAACATTTCATTGATAACTCTTAATATTGCTTATATGTTGAAATGATAACATTTTGGATATGTTGAGATGACTGTATTATTATTAAAGTGGATTTCACCTCTTTTACTCCTATAATGCAGGGGATAGAATAATTTAAATCACACATGTGGTCTTCATTTTCTCTCGTACAGTGCTAGTCCAAAGAGGGAAACTGCATTTCTGATACCATTCCATTGCCTGATTACCCACATTCTTCAATCTTTTTACCTGTGCATTTTCTTATTTCAGCTAAAAGAAATGAAACTGAATTGGTTATTTAGGAAAATGGGCTTATAAGTTTCTGGTGGAAAACATCAAAGGAGGTACTCACAGTTCCTTTCAAGGACATCTTTAAAATCAATGGTGTAGGAGACCCATTGGCGAGTCAGGAAAGATTCTGTGAAACCCCAAATGCTGATATTCATGGACCGAGCTCCAGGTTCTGAAGCGAGGCCAGTAAAGTAGATGGGCTCCCTGGTGAACATGTAGGTTTGCCAGCACTGACCTTCATCTGTGGAGAACCTGGAACCACAGCCAGAGAACAACTGTGACAGAGGATCAACCTGTACGGGAGTTTCAGGAAACCACTCTAGCGGTTTGATCCCACACCAGAGAAAGCCCTCATATTTAGGTGATGGCTTACTGACTGATGATTATATTAATTTTTAATGCCTACAGTTAACAGGGTGGGTAAAAGGGGTTCATTCAAAGAGTAAAGAAAATGTCTTTATAAAATTTCTTTCACAGGAAGGAATGGGCTTCTAAATAAACAAACAGAAATTACTTTGTGTAACTTATACTTAAGGAGTCACCTTCTACCCAAAGTGCTAAAACGCTGTGTAAGATTCTTGTGGAGAGAAAGAAGAATATTTTTAAAAAGTGACGAAAAGTGTTAGCTAGAGGAAGTCAGAAGAAAAAGCAAAGCCACTGAATGTGGGTTGCAATCCCTTCAAGAACGATCCCCACAGTTCTGCAGAATGCACACATTTGAGTCAGGGTCTGTAACCAGCCCCTCACCCCCCCAGTTCTCCCCACAACTAAAAAGTGTCCCACAGTCGCCCTCAGTGGAGATAGTGTGGGTGGAGCGGAGCTCATGCATACTTAATCACATTGATAGGATGGCTGCTGTGCTCAATGGCCACAATGATGCCTCCGGAATCCAGGATGGTGTAATAGTGGGGTCCTTCCAGCATCTTCGTCCAGGAGTAACCCCCATCATCTGAGATGTATACATCTGGGATCATCACTGAGATGGCATCCCCTACACTACCTGCAACACAACCCATCTTATCAGCAAAAACCAGCAACAGAACGGAGGGGATTTAGCATTGAGAGAATGATTTTCAATGAATTTACCCCTTTCCCCATCATGTCTCTTGTAATAGAAAAAAAGACCACAAAATTTGGGAAAGGGAGAAATCATGTTTTTCTCTCTAGGGAAAATCCAAAATACCATTATCATGTAAGAAACTCTATAAAGGATGGTAAGAGCCATGTCTGGTGGTTTTCTTACAGGATTCAAGACTGGGACTGAGTCTCAGCGTGCTCAGCTGATGGTTCCCGGGGAGATGAGAGGAGGGCTGCTTACCGTGGGCAATGACTATGCCGACGGCCTTAGGCTCAGAGAGTGGGGCCATTGGAACATTTAGCTTCTGGGAGATGCTGTAGGAAGCGTGAATATGAAGGCTGCACTGTGAAAAGAAACCAAAGCTTAGATTAAAACCAAAAGTGTAATTTTTAACTCATCTCACAGAGTCTTCTAAGGAAGCTCTGAACTGAACCCAGACTTCAGTGGGATACTCTTCAAAAAAGTTGGGGTAAAATACCATAAAATTTACCATCTTAGCCACGCATGTTTAAATGCGCAGCTCAGCAGGGTTAAACACATTAACAATGTTGTGCCACCATCACCACTGTCCATCTCCAGAGCTTTTTCATCTTGCAAAACTAAAAGTCTACACCCATTAACCAGTAACTCCCAATGCCCCTCCTCCCAGATCTCCCGACCTTCCAGAATGGGAACCACCATTCCACTTTCTTGTTCTATGAATCTCACTATTCTAGGCACCTTACAGAAGTGGAACGGCATTTGTCTTTTTACGACTGGCTTATTTCACTTGGCGTTATGTCCTTGGGGTTCATCCATGTTGTAGTAATTTCATGTTGTCAGGATTTCCTGCCTTTTTACGCAGAATATTATTTTATGGCATGTATATAAAATATTTGGCTTATCCATTTAGTGGTCTATGGACACTCGGGTTGCTTCCACCTTTTGCCTCTTGTAGATAATGTTGCTGTGCACAAGGGCATACAAATAGCTCTTCAAGACCCTGCTTTCAATTCTTTCAGATATATACCTAAAAGTAGGATTGCTGGATCATATGGTAGTTCTACGTTTAATTTTTTGAGAAACCACCATACTGTTTCCCATAGAGACTACACTATTTTTCATATCCACCAACAGTGCACAAGGGTTCTAATTTCTCCACATCCCTAGCAACACATGTTATTTTGTTTTGTTTTTGATGGTCGTAGCCATTCTAATGTGTGATGTGATCTTTCCCTGTGCTTTAGTTTTGCATTTCTTTAATAATTAGTGATGTCAAGCATCTTTTCATGTGCTTCTTGGCCATTTGTATATTTTCTTTAGAGAAATGTCTATTCCAGTCCTTTGACCATTTTTAATTTGGGTTGATTTTTTGTTGTTGTTGTTAAGTTATAGTCCCAGGGGATATTCCTTTTTTTTTAAAAGATTTTATTTATTTATTTGAGAGAGAGACAGTGAGAGAAGGCACAAGAGGGGAGAAGATCAGAGGGAGAAGCAGACTCCCCATGGAGTTGGGAGCCCAATGCAGGTCTCGATCCCAGGACTCCAGGATCATGACCTGAGCTAAAGGCAGTTGCTTAACCAACTGAGCCACCCAGGTGCCCCCAGTGGAATATTCTTGATCTCAAAATGCATTAGTATATTTGGGAGCAAATTATGCAATTATTTTCTCATGTGCAATGTCTTAATTTATTTTATTCCTTCATTATACTGAAGCCTGTGATCAATATTTAAAGCATGATTCCACACAAATAAACTTCATGAATGCCTGAAATATTTCAGGTACCCTACAAGATGTGGTAGTGATTCAAAGTAAGACCCAGTCCTGCCTTTAAGAGAGATTTCTGAGGGGCGCTGGGGTGGCTCAGTCGGTTAAGCATCTGACTCTTGGTTTCAGCTCAGGTCATGATCTCAGGGTCCTGGGACTGAGCCCTGCATCAGGCTCTGAGCTCAGCAGGGAGTCTGCTTGAAGATTCTCTCCCTCTGCCCCTCCCCGCACATGTGTGCACACACTCTTTCTCTCCCTAAAACAAACAAATAAATCTTTTTTAAAAAAAGAGAGATTTTACATGAAAGTTAATGCTTTAAAAGAGGTCTGCATTGGACAAAATGTTCATGTTATGTCATATATTTTACTGCAATAAAAAAGAGGTTCAAGCAAACTATTGGTGAAATGAAGAGGAAGGATTAATCCTATTTTTAAAAAAAGATTTTGTTCATTTATTTGAGAGAGAGAGAGAGCTCGCAAGAGAGAGCATGAGCAGGGGGAGAGGGAGAAGTAGGCTCCCCGCTGATCACGGAGCCTGATATGGGACTCGATCCCAGGACCCTGGGATCATGACCTGAGCCACAGGCAGACGCTTAGCCGACTGAGCCACCCAGGCTCCTGGAAGGATTATTTCTAACTGAAGGTGGGCAGGAGGATGGTCAGGATTTCTACTAATTCTAATGACTTGGGGGTGGAAAATCAGCCACAATTTCCCCAGGAGTCTCGTGGACAAGGCCACAGTGGTAGGGGTGCATGCGGGGTGTTCAGGGAGCAGCAGAGGGCTACAATAAGGAATATACCAGTGATAAGATGGACAATGACAATGAAAAGGCAGGAGAGAGCCTGACAGGGAGGAGAGGACCTTCATTCACCAGGTCAGAGGCACAGCATTTATTCACAGGCAGAGGGGAAGCCTGACATGTCCTGAGGAGGGAGAGGCGTGGGAGTGTGAGGGGGGCCACATCAGTCGAGAGGCCACTGCCCCAGCCTGGTTAAGGCAAGGCTATGGCAGACGGATGGGAAAAAAGGAGAGGGGAGAGAGGCTCACAGCACACAAGTACAGAGAAGGAGAGAGAGCGTTGAGGGGGTACAGGTACCCTACTTCACACTGTCTGAGGTTCTCAAACAAAACAAAAATCCCACCTACAACAGCAGAGTGCCTATTAGCCACAGGTATTCTGAGGAGACTTTGGGAACCACCAACACTGTCACTTTTTGAAGAAAAATCCCAGGGTTTCCCCACGCTCCTCTCAAACTCCCTAGGAGTCAGATACAAAGCTTTTTTTCTTTTCTTTATTTCTTGCCTGTCAAGACCCATCACTCCTGGAATCTGGGATCTCCCGGAGCAATGCCCTTCTATCTCTATTCTTAGCCTCTCCTCAGAGGGGTCAGCTCCGGCTTTTACACCTGCAATGGCACGGCGTCTCCATCCATACCGGCCAGCCACATGGAGCCCAGGCAGAGGGGAAGAGAAAGCCAAATTCTCTTCCATTTGTTTCTGGCCAGCACGGCTTTACACTGCTCATGTATGGCTGGCCCATAGCTTCGTGAAGGATTCCTAAAGTCTCAGAGCCGCCATGCTGACTCCTGAATGATCACAGGCCCACCTTCCACTCTGTCTGCATTCAGCAGTTTAGTAAGACACAAAATTTTAGCCTTCAGTTTTTTTTTTTTTAAGAAGACAAATAATCCATGGTATTTTTGGCTTTTCTTTATAGTTCCTTTTCCAGCATTCTAAGTTCCTTTCATTACTCTCATTTCTAAACTTTCGGCTTGCAGCTGCAGACCCTAATCACTTACAAAACTTCGTTATTCAAAGGCCTGGCACCCATCAGAGCAGAATGGAACGGCTGCCTTGCTCCAAGCTCATAGGACACTTGGGGTAAAACAAACCTCATTCTTGTTTTTTGCTGTAGCATCGCATTCACTGTTTTCAGGCTTCCTCAGATGCTTCCATCTTCCTCCTTGATCAAAAGTGATCATAGTCTGGATGGAATTATCTGAATGGGAGAAGAAGGACACTAAGTCTGATACACTGGAAGCGTCTTATGGAATTCAGTTGATCATTGCATATCTCTCTCCTGAGACTACACAATACCAACACAAGTCTGGAGGCCCACAAGCTTGTGACATCCAACGGAACGGCTCGGTGCTGGTGTGAAACTGATCCAGAGAGCACTCCATGATATCTGAGCAAGGCTTCCCACCTTTAGGACTCAGCTGATGACAGGAATCATCTAGTCTGATACTCTTGAAAAGATACCTTTTATCTCCTCACCAACAAAACAGGCTGATGTCCAGTCTCCTTGCTTGCTTGCTTGCCTTGGAAGTAAAATCTACAATGGGAAGGCATCCCACTCTTTCCTCAGAGAAGGCCAGGATACCAGGCTTGTTTTAGGGACTCTCAAGATCTGAATGGGATTTCAATGTATGTGTATGAGTCTGGTGTAATAATTCCTAGTTTCTGTCTCTCCACTACTCTGTATCTGACCTCTTGTACTTTTTCTTTCCTTTTTTCTACAAGTTTCTTCCCTGTTCTATTTTCAATGACATCAACTATTGCAGGTTTAAATTCAGAGGCAATATGCTTTGAGATGTCCAATGAAAATCAAACAAGAAGGTAAATGAAGGACAATTCATTTAGTCAATAAACATTTCTTGCGTGCCTACTATGAAAGCTGCTGTAAACCCTTGGGACTCTGTCAGTAAACAAAACAGGAAAAAAAAACCCCACTTTCGGAAATATACATCCCGGCAGGATCAGACAGACACCAGACACTGTAAACAGGTAAATTATATAGTATGTGAGACAATAAGTGTATGGGAAAAACCTGCTAAAGAGAGGCTGAGTGTATCCGTGAGAGGAGGGGAGGGCAGACAAGCTTCCAACGGGATACCCCGGGCAAGTTCTCATCAGAAAGCAACATATGAGCATAGATGGGAAGGGGCACGGGGTTAGCCTTGTAGCTCTTTGGGGAAACAGAGAACAGTGCCTGCACATCTCTAAACCACATGTGTGTGCAGAGGGCTGGAGTGACCAGAATGCAGTAAGTAGAGGGGAAAGGGGTGGCAGCTGAGGTCAGGGAGGAAACAGGGGCCAATACTGATTAGGACCTTGCAGACCACCGCAAGTAAATAAAATTTACAAATAAAAACAAATAATGCCCCACCTCCTACCAAAAAATAAATACATATTTAAACAAAACCTTAAGAGCCTTTTTATACTTTAGGGTGGTGTGTTTATTTGTACAACTGGGCCTTAGCAAGGTGAGCTCTGCAGAACTACTGAGTAGAACACAAGAGAAATGCTGGCTGGCTATAGCTGTGCCCTCTACCAGGAGAAAAGCAAGCAGTGGTTCAAACTCAGGCTCATTCCGCTAGTCCTGAAGCTCCCTATATAGAAAACTTATTTTTTTTAACACTTACCCTAAACATAGAACTCAAAAAGTCTTTCTTTTTACCTGCTGTTGCTTTACTTTTTTTTAATCCTGTTTACCATAATTTATGTAACATAGAGTCAGAATTTACATGGATAGGTTTGCAGGCCAGGCAAGCAACATTACTACGGGATCAGGACCATTATTCTCCCCCAAAACCTCAACTCCCAACATCTTCAGGAGAAGGACAGCTGTACCCAGACTCACCTTCTGAGAGCACACTTGTTATGTAGACCCCACGGAGGGAGGTCACATTGGTAAAGTCTGTCTCGCCACCTGTGGTGGTGTAGAGATGTCGGTCTAAGGACTTGGAGTAGACAATGCCTCGATCATCTGAGGTAAAGATTGTGCCAAATCCGGTATCTGAAATAGGCAAACAAACAAAAACACTAAGTCTGGGAGGGAACAGAGGGAAAACAAGAGTCCAGCCATAAACATGACTGACCACAGTACGGACTGTGTACATTAGCCAACTGTCTCTCTTCATGATATAGATGCAGACCTGAGAATTAATCATGGTTTGATACTCGTGATTTTCACGTCCACCTTTAATTTCAGCACCCAGCTTGTTGCCTGGAGTATGGCAGATACTGTTTGTTGGATGGATTAATCAGATGTTACAGAAAAGACCTACCCAGATATATTCTGGTGGCAGAGGCAATGCCTTTGGATTCATATTATACATATCTCTAAATCTTTATATTCCAGAACAATTCTTCTCAAACTATCTGTGGTAAAGGATCAATTTTTTTTAAGTTTTATTTATTTAAGGAATCTCTGTACCCAGTGTGGGGCTCGAACTCACAGTCCCAAGATCAAGAGTCACATGATCTTCTGACCAAGACAGGTAGGTGCTCTGGTAAAGGATCAATTTTTAAATTTCTACTATGGCACAAACTTATCCTTTGTAAAGTGTAATAAAAATTAATCATAAGAAGAGTGAAGTACAAAAGATAGACAAAATATGGGGCGCCTGGGTGGCTCAGTGGGTTAAGCCTCTGCCTTCGGCTCGGGTCATGGTCACAGGGTCCTGGAATCAAGTCCCGCATCAGGCTCTCTGCTCAGCGGGGAGCCTGCTTCTCTCTCTCTCTGCCTGCCTCTCTGCCTACTTGTGATCTCTGTCAAATAAATAAATAAAATATTTTTAATAAATAAATAAATAAATAAATAAGATAGACAAAATATAATCCCCCATTTTTTTTTTTTTAAATTTGTCAGAGAGAGAGAGGAGCGAGAGTGAGCACAAGTAGACAGAGTGGCAGGCAGAGGTAGAGGGAGAAGCAGGCTCCCTGCCGAGCAAGAAGCCCGATGCGGGACTCGATCCCAGGACGCTGGGATCATGACCCGAGCCGAAGGCAGCTGCTTAACCAACTGAGCCACCCAGGCGTCCCGTATCCCCCATTTTTTAATGATTAGATTCAATAGATATAAAAAGACTTGGTCAAAGGCTACAGGAGTTTCTCAATGCCTGCTATTGTTTTCTGTGCTTCTGGTAACAAAGAGTTTGCAAACCAGTGTCAGTCCTCTGACCGTTCTTTGAGCAGCAGTGCTCCAGAATACTTTATGCATACACATAAACCACACTACAGAGTCAAAGCAAGGGGCCTTCCTAACAGAGACTACATATTCTCTGTAAGACAGTATATTCAGTAGGACATTAATAAATACCTAGAGGTAAGAGAAAAAGTCAACATGTAAGAAGGAAGTTCAAAGTCAAACTTGAAGCCTACATCTCTGAGCATTCAAGGGCGGGCCGCTGAAAGAGCTCTTACCTCCGGGTTCATCAACATGCATGAACACCATGTCATCATTAGCTGCTAGAATAGAATAGAACTGTTCCTGCCCCACAGAAGGTAGCTGGGCCATGCTCCATGTGTCCCCTTGATCTGTTGACACATGAATCCTTCTTGTTGTATCCTGGAACAAATGCCAATATTTATCTTTTTAATTTTCTGCCAAGATGCCCTGTGCAGGGACATGAATAGGAACCTTATTATTCATAATTATGAGTATCATTATCCATTTCCTCACTAGGTACAACTGTTAAAATTGACAGGTCCCAGTACCAGTTAGCAAAGCAATTTCCAACCCCTAGCAAAGTTCCAGGCCATAGAACAATCCATTCTATTATAACGAAGGTTATCTTGGCTTCCTGTTTGGCTTCTTCATTCTGGTATGGCCCTGTAAGATATAACCTTCCCAAACTCTGACATTCCCATTTCCTTCAACAGAGCTAAAGGGATGATGGGGCCATCTTAGTTTGGCTTTATAGGCATTTACATATGCTTGCTCAGATAATTAAAATGATGACTGCTGCGGGGCGCCTGGGTGGCTCAGTGGGTTAAAGCCTCTGCCTTCGGCTCCCGTCATGATCCCAGTGTCCTGGGATCAAGCCCCACATCGGGCTCTCTGCTCAGCAGGGAGCCTGCTTCCTCCTCTCTCTCTCTCTGCCTGCCCCTCTGCCTACTTGGGATCTCTATTTGTCAAATAAATATATAAAATCTTTAAAAAAAAAATGATGACTGCTGCACAGAAGTTTGGTTCCTTTGAGATAGTCCTGGCATAATCCAAAGAACTAGATAAGTAAGAGTCTAAAAAGGGGAGATGAAATCCACGCTTGGGAGATCACAGGGAAGTCAAGATGTGACACGTCTCCTCTTTAAGGAATAAAGGTCTGTGATTCACCATAATGAAGGTCCTGCACAGCCTGGGAAGTGGCCAATATAAGGGAGCTGATCAGGAGGTATTTATATGCTAAAATGAGTCTGTTAAGGAGGCAGGTAATACTTCCTCTCTGCGGAACAGCTTAAAGTACCTACTAAACACAGTTGGCCAGTGCACAAGAATTAGTCCCAGCGCCTCCTAATGTTAAACACTCTTTAAAATTCAGTGGCAAGTGCATTTGACTTATTTCTCTAGCTCACACCTGGAAGTTCACTTTCAGTCTTACTGTTGCAGGTAAGAACTAGAATTCAAAAGCGTACAGTAGGGTGGTGACCTGGTGGACTAGCGGTGCACCACAGGAGGCCCCCTCCAGAGTGGACCAGTCTGATTCCCACCACAGTTCCATCTCTCGGTGACCCTGAGCAAGTTACTCAATTTCCTCAAATACAAATTGAGGCAAGAGGACCTGCTCCCAGGTTGCTGGGAAGATTCTGTGCAACTGCTGGAGGGAGTTATGTGAAGTCATTGTGTCTACTTCCCCGTCTCCACTCCTGTTCTTTCTGAAGCCACTGTCATCAGTCCATTAACCCCAGTCCTCTGAAGAAACTGCACTTGTCAAGGTCACCGACAATCTCCACTTCGCCAACTAAAGTGGATCATTCTAAGGACTGCTCTAATCCCACATCTCAGCTGAGTTGCACACAGCTGATCATTCCTCCTTCCTGAGATACTTCCTCCACTGGGATTTTGTGGCATCCCTGTCTGATTCCCCACCTCCCTCTCAGTTTTCTTTGCTGGATTCTCATCTCTTTCCAACCCTTCATTGTCACTGGGGTGCTCCAGCACGTGCTCAGTCCTCCAGAAGATATCATCTAGTCGCACAGCTTCATATACCATATAATCCGGGGAGACTCATGCCCAAATGTTACTCGACATTTCTACTTAGGTGTCTAGTGGGCATGTCATACCCGAAAATGAATTCTCGACTTTTCTCCTACAAACTAAGTTCTCTTGCCATCTCAGGAAATGGTACCATCATTCACCCAGTTGCTCAGGGCAAAGATTCTAAAGTTATCTTTGGTTCCTCTCATTCCTTCACAAACCACATCTAATTCATCAGCAAATCCTACTGGCAATACATTAACAATACATGCATGTTCTTACCACTGCTTCACTCGTCCACATTAACAGCCTACCATCTCTCTCACTGCTGTCACGGGCTCCTAGCTGCTCTTGGTACTTCCATTTCTGCCCCTGTCAGGCTATTCCGCACCTACCTACTCTGTTGAAACAGAAGCCAACTTATGCCATTCCCCCACTCAAAGCCTTTCACAGCTTCTCAACACACGAAGAAGAAAACCCAAGGTCTTGGCCCATAAAAGTCTTCTCTCATTTGACCACTGGCTCCCCCTCTTTGGGTCACCCTTCTTTGTGCTCCAGCGATGCGGCCATCCTCACTTTTCTTCAATATTTCCAGCATGTTCCAATCTGAGGGTCTTTGTGCTTACTGTTCCTTCAGCCCAGATGTACACAGAACTACACTCTCCCTTCAGTTGGGTCTCAGCCCATCCAAGCCACCTGATCTAAAACAGGACTACTCCAGTTCCTAGCACATTCTAGTTCCTTACTCTGTTACAGATTTCTTTGTAGCTTTAATCACTACCTAATATTATGTCATATTTATTAGTTTAGTATCTATCTAACTCCCTACTTAAATATAAGCTCTGAGAGCAGGACATTTATCTGTTTTGTTCAATGCTATATTCCTGGGGTCTAGAACAATATCTAGAATACAGCAGGTACTTAATTAATGTTACCTATTTCTATTATCATTATTGGATAGTGAGCAAGTGGATTGCTTTTTTTTCATGTGTCTGTGTCTGAGTAAAGTCCAAATGCTGGGGTTGTGGGTATTCATATGGTGACAACAGGCTGGTGTGCAGAGCCCAGAAGAATCAATCAGCCTCTAGAAAGAATTACCTCCAAATGTTAGTGATACTAAATGCTGCAAAAAGGCAAGAAACTCTGCCAGTACTAGTGGTAAAAGGGATCCATTTGAGACATATTTACAGAAATTTCAGAATTGCCAAAAGAGGCAACACTTACCTTATCAGCCATCACAGAGGCAAAAAGGAAACGTCCCCCAAGACCAAATGAGTAGATTTTCACACCAATGGTTTTGAAACTTTTCCCCAAGTCTGAAGTTCTCCATAATTCCAGTGCCCCAAGGTCAGCTTCTTAAACAAGACAAAATATTAATTAAAATTTCACATACTGGTAAGCCTCCAGCCCAAAACAATTGTTTTAGAATGTTAATTTTATAGCTAAAGGATTTTTAATTCTATGCTTGTTAATCAAGTGACAATGTAAAATGACACAGCATTAGACATAGGGAATTCAGATTTGGGTTTTAATATTGTACATGTGAGGTTCTGCACTGGACAGAATGACAGAGTTTACTTAATTCAAATATAGTGTTGCATAAACATGTCACAGCCACAGCATCCTGTTTTGCTTTCTTCATGGCACACTTATCTTTTTCTATTTTAAGTAGTCTTGTTTGAGTTTTTTGTTTTCTTGCTGATCATCTAATACCCCTACTGGAACTCAAGCCCCATAAGAGAAGCTTGGGTATCTTGCTCTCTCCATCCTTAGAACAGTGAATGGCATATTACAGCAGGTGTGCAAATCAGTGAATGAAAAAATGATTTGTTGAATGAATAAATGAAAGACCATGCTTTCTGCTTTGAAATGGTGCCATGGATTGGAAAGCTGAAATATCACAACACAACCTCCATGCTCTTTTGACTTGTTATTGTTTGTAGCCTAATAATTACTTTATGTAAATACATTGCTAAAATTAAGTACACTGCCTCTCTGTATAGCTCATGTTTTTATTCGATCTAGGCTCAGTACTTTCAAAATTTTTAAAATCTTTGACAGCTATCTTAGCTATTAAAACTACAGGAGACTAGAAGGATCTCTGGTGTTTCTATCTCTTACAACCCAGAACATTCTACTGTGAATGGACCACAGGACATTCTTATTTGGAACTAAAATATACTTACTGCAGGAGCCATTTGCATAGGTAGTAAAGAAGATGGTGTTTTCTGATCCCCTAAAGAGAGGCAAAGACAGAGAAAAGACACGGTTCAAGACTGCTGTCAACAGCAGTCACAAAGCTCTAAGCAAGCTTCTAGTGATAAGCTCCATCCATAGGTGCCAGGCAAAACGGCCTTCTGGGGTGCTGTATGCCGGACTCTCCCAGGCACACTGGTCAAGGTGCCCCCCAGTCTGGCCCAGGATTTCGCCTGTCCACTACTTCACGTGAACTCTTCCAGCTGGTCAGACTGGTCTGTTTACACTCTCCAAATCTGCCTCTTGCATTTGCTGTTCCTGTTTCCGGCTTGAAATGCTTTTTTCTCTCCTATAATCAGATCTAACCTCAGTCTTTAGGCTCCAGCTGAAAATCTAGCTCTTCCATGAAACTTTTCCTGGCACTCCACCTGGAAAGCTTCCTTACTGCAAATTTCTAGAGCAGTGATTCTCAACCAGGAATGACTTTACTCCCCAGGCGACATTTCTGATTGTTGCAACTGAGGGACGGGGAGTTGTTGCTAGTACCAACAGGCAGAGACCAGGGGTGCTGCTAACCATCCTGCAATGCTAGGACGACTCCCCCACAGCAAAGAACTTTCCAGTCCAAAACATCACGAGTGCCAGGGGTTGAGAAACCTTGTGTTCTAGAGCACCATGCCATTCTGTACTAGCCACTTGGCACTCCTTTGTCTCCTATTTAATTATTTTAATAGAACAGTGTACACCTCCCTCTCCTACTACATTATCGGGTTCTTTAGGACAGGTATGAAGTTTTATGCTTTGTTGTTTCCCCTCAGAACCTAGTTCAATGCTTTGCATGTGCTAAATAACTTAGTTCTTTCATCTCAAATAGACAGCTAGGTCAGAGGTTGAATTACTTAAATTCTACCTTGGAAAGGGAGTTTGTAGGACAGTAGGTTCAGAACCTGGCAGTACTTTTGGCTGAGCACCAGCACAAGGGGTGGGCTCTGAGCATGTTCTTTCAGCAATTCAGGCTGTCAACTCCTAGAAATCAAAGATCTAAAAGGTGTGTAAATAGTTATCAGCTGTCCAATTACCTTGTATTTAGACACTAATCAAAGAAACGAGTTACAAAAGTAAAAAAAAAAACCTATAGAGGATACAAAATACCACTTAAAAACAAATTTTAGGGGCGCATGTGTGGCTCAGTAGGTTAAGCCTCTGCCTTCAGCTCAGGTCATGATCTCAGGGTCCTGGATCGAGTCCCGCATCAGACTCTCTGCTCAGCAGGGAGCCTGCTTCCTCTTCTCTCTCTCTCTCTGCCTGCTTGTGATCTCTGTCAAATAAGTAAATAAAATCTTAAAAAAAAAATAAAAATAAAAACGAATTTTAGGGTGTTTTTTTTTAAGATTTTTAAAAAATTTTCAGTAATCTCTACACCTAACGTGGGGCTCAAACCCATGGCTCTGAGATCATGGCACGCTCTACCAACTGAGCCTGCCAGGAATTCCTAAAGGTTTAGCTTTAAAGATGAGTTTTCTGTTTGCTTCTGTTGGCTTTTTTTTTAAGGTCTAACTGACAAATACCATTGAGAGTGCACACTGTGGTGATTTGGTATATATGTATCATTGTGAGTTTTAATGACCAAAACTTACTATAGTCTTACTTGAGCACATCCTATATACTTTAGGTCCACTGAAAGTGAAGCAACTTGTTAACTTAGTTCCTTTAAAATTACTTCCTTCCTGGTAAGACCATATAAGGCACAAACACAATTCGTGAAAATACACAGACCGAATGCAGATGTAGCCTGTGTCCCAGAGCGGGACAGCACAGATCTCATTTTATCAGCAGCTTCTGGGAAAAGGCCACTTGAAGCAATATTTTTTTAATATTTTAATTTCAGTAGATATATTTGGCAATGTATTACACATCTCCCTGACTCCCTAAGTAGAGGACATTAACTATTAAATTCTTCCCTGGGACTATGGGTCATGTTCATGAACATCAAGCATCTGACACTGTAACACAGTGTTCCCATTAGAAGTTCCTGAGCTACGTGGGTCTCTTGATCCGGCACTAAAGCAGCACGTCCTGTCATGGCCTCTCTGGTGTGGCTGCTCTTACAGCTCTCCTGCCTCCGTGCTGTTCTCAGCAGCGGTGTCTCAAGCTGGCCGTGCTGGTTGCTAGCACTCATACCCCCCCACCTCAGGCACCAATCTGCTCTCCACAGGGAAACTAGATGCACAAATTTGCTGAAATTAGTCAAAGAGAAAGAAAAGGTTCTAAACAAGGGTGGGAGCCTAATCAGAACTGTGGTGGTATGAAGGTTTTTAATTCAATTCTCGCTCCATCATCCCCCAAACTCCCCCCAGTAAATCTTTCACAGAAGGGAAACATTAGAGCCCAGCGAGGTTAAGCCACTGACTAAGCCAGTTTTGAACAAAGGTGACCCAATTCCCAAGTAAGAGCTCCTCGGCTGCATCATCTTAAGCAGGGAGGGGTGTGTGTGTTGGGGGGTGTCCCACCGAGAGAGGGGAAGGATTTTGGGTGCACACACAGGGTGACTCTAGAGCTCTGGGGGTTCTCTGGGCTTTCTTCCTGACTTCTTGCTACATTCCACACAGCCGGAATGGATCTCTAGGTGAGGGAATATAAATCTGGCCACAGAGAAGTACGTAAGTCCCAGGTCAGAGCTGTGTGTTATGCTATTCTGACTGATGTCACCTTTTATGGAGAACAAACCTTTGCGGGCAGCAGCTACTCAGTCCTGCGCCCTGTTTAACACTTTATATCCTGATGCTTAGTGAGATTAAGGATTCTTTCCCAGCAGAATCAGAAGTTCCTCCAGGTCAAGATCTGTGTCACACCCCTCCCCTTATGCCCCTCACGGCACCCTGAAGACTACTTGGCATGGAGTCGGTGCTCAGTACTTAGTCCTGTGACTTCTGGCAGCACTGTCGGGATAGGGTTAGGGCCCTGCACAGATGGAGTCTTCTGTTACTCACCATTTGGCCAAACATACTGCTTTGTGGATTTCTTCCCATTTTCCCCCAAAATCCTTGGACACCCACAGGCCATTCTGAAAGATTATAAATGACTTATCAGAATTCCAGCTTTGTCTTGTGCAGCTGCTTATATGACCTTTAATAATTCATATCTAATCATTTGGGATGGTAAACACACACACTGAAGTTCCATCAAGCAGCCTGCCCTCCATACACACTTGGGTGATGGGGGCCCCTTCAGGGTTTTGGAAATTCAGAATAACAAATGCTTATGGAGTGCCTACTGTATGCCAGGCACTGTCCCAGAGGCTGCACTGGGGACACAAAGACAAATAAGATACATTCCTTGTTCTTAAGGAGCTCAGGGTTTAACAAGGGGCGTGGATAAGAATTTGATACAATGTGGTAAGTTACGGAAACACCGTGTCCAGGGTGAGAATAAGGAGGGGAGTGAGGATGCTTCAGAGATGGTTTGTGAAGACAGCTGAACTAGTATTAAATAATGAGCAGTGTAACCATAAGAAGGCAAATGGGGAGATGGGATGTTATTGCACAAATACACAGTAGTACCAGCCGAGGCCAGAGGGAATAAAACATCACAGCGCAGGCAAGGAGTTCAAAGCCTTCAGACACTGATGGAGCACAAATTCCAAGGTGAGGAAAGAAGGGGCTCATGCTAGGGAGAGATGTGAGGGCCAGCTCACAGAGGGCCCTTGGTTTTACTTTTTTTTTTGAGAGAGAGAAAGAGTGTGCGCACACACACACACACGTGAATATGGGATGTTGGGGGCGGGGAGTAGAGGAAGGGCAGAGGGAAAAAGAGAATCTTATGCAGGCTCCATGCTTAGCATGACACAGGGCTCAATCTCACGACCCCAAGATTCCCAAGATCACAGAACCTGAGCCAAAAATCAAGAGTCGGACACTTAACTGAAAAGCCACCCAGGCACCCCTCAGTTTTAGTTTTTTAAAGGTATAATACTTGAATGGCAACAGGAGAGATGGATTTCAGACCAGAAACAGGAAAAGGAGTAAAAAAGTAGTGCCCCATTAGTTCATTGAGAGTTAGTGAAGCTCCAGGGCCCCTGGGGGGCTCAGTTGCTTAAGTGTCTGACTTCGGTTCAGGTCATGATCCCAGGGTCTTGGGATCAAGTCCCGTGTCAGGCTCCCTGTTCAGCAGGAATTCTACTTCTCTCTCTGCCTTCTCATGCTCACTCGCTCTCTCTCAAATAAAATCTTAAAAAAAAAAAAAAAAAAAGAGTTAGTGAGGCCCTAAACCACACCTGTGAGGAATAGGCTCAAGAAGAATTTAGAAACTAGATTCGGTAGAACTGGTAGCTTTTTCCTGTAGGGCAGAGTGTGTGTGTGTCTGTGTGTGTCTGTGTGTGTGTGTGTGTGTGTAATAGGGGAGAAGCAAGACAGAAATCTGAAGTCCTAGGAGGAAGCCAGAAATATGGATTTGAGAATCTTACACATTACAGGGGCAGTTACAATGGTCAGAGGGGAGGAGATTGCTCAGAATGAAATGAGCAGTAGCAACTTGAGGGTAGATTGACAGGAGTTTATGAAAGAGACCAGGAAGGAATGGTTAGAAGGTAAGAAAGAAGCCAAGGAAGCCAAGTTCCCAAAAGGAGAGACTGGCCATTTATTTTCAAATGTAGCAAAGGCTGGGTAAGATAAAGACTGACAATGTCCATAACACTGGCAACACAAGCCCACCGGGCCCAGACCCAGTGGAGGTGGGACAGAGATGTCCTGGTACAGCTGAAATTATAAGGAGCTGATCTAGGCAGAATTTACCTACAGTGCTCCCCCACTCTTACCCACCCTTCTTCCTTCTGTAACTCTTTATTCCTCTGATAACGTTCACCTCCCAGCATTTCTAATTTACCAAATCCTACTTGGAAATATCTGGTATCACCTATTAATTATATCTTAGTACACATTGGTCTGTCTTCTCAACCCTGGGGTTTTTTTTGTTGTTGTTGTTTTAAGATTTTATTTATTTATTTGAGAGAGAGAGCAAGTGGGGGGAAGGGGAAGAGAGAGAATCTTTTTTTTTTTTTTGAAAATTTAATTTATTTATTTGACAGACAGAGATCACAAGTAGGCAGAGAGGCAGGCAGACAGATGGGGGAAGCAGGCTCCCTGCTGAGCAGAGAGCCCGATGCAGGGCTCGATCCCAGAACCCTGGGATCATGACCTGAGCCGAAGGCAGAGGCTTTAACCCACTGAGCCACCCAGGTGCCCTGAAGAGAGAGAATCTTAAGCAGACTCCACACTCAGTGCAGAGTCTGACGCAGGGCTCAATCTCACAACCCTGAGATCATGAGCCAAGACCAAGAGTTGGGTGCTTAACCGACTGTGCCACCCAGGCACCCCAACCTTGATTATTTATAACTCCAACTTACCCTTAACTGGAAGAAACTGAGATATAAAAGCAGACTGTGACTACCTCTTCTTGAGGACAGCGTGTTTCTATAATCTCAAGACACCTGGTAATGGCAATGGGGTTGAATTCAAAAGGGGGTTTGCTGGGGTGCCTGGGTGGCTCAGTGGGTTAAAGCCTCTGCTTTTGGTTCAAGTCGTGATCCTTGGGTCCTGGGACTGAGCCCTGCATCGGGCTCTCTGCTCAGCGGGTAGCCTGCTTCTGCCTCTCTCTCTGCCTGCCTTCCTGCTTACTTGTGATCTCTGCCTGTCAAATAAATAAATAAATAATCTTTTTTAAAAAAGGGGGGGGTTGCTGATTCTGTTCATTCCTCTGGGGGTCTCTGTGCTCCCTTGAAGGGCCTAGCTCAAGCTGCTGGAGGCTGACTTCCTGGAATTGTTGCTTTAAGATCTGAAGCCTACCCAGCAGGCCAGTTTCCTTCCTCTAGCCTCCTTTGCCTAAACTTAACTTTGATCTTCTTGAGTCTTCTAGCCTTCCCTCTGCTCAAAGATCTGCACAGAAGGACCAGACCCCAGACGGCTCTTTATCCTCCCCATGCTACCCCTTTGCTCAGCCTGGCTTGTCCACATTGATGACCCACTTTCTGTCCCCACAGCAATGGCTCTCAAATTTTAGTGTGCAGACTCAGCTGGGAAGGTTGTTAAAAATACTAGCCACCTCAAAAACAAAAGTCACTGGCGGACTATGTCTGGACCAGGGCCAAAGAACTGCATATTAAAAGAATCTCCCAGGGGGTTCTAACTGATGTTGCAGGTCAGGAGACCACACTCTAAGAAGTAAGATGAGAAAGAACCCTTGTAAATGAAAAGTATAATTATGATTATCACAGTCTAGCAACTCAGCCACTTTGGGCCCTTAAAGTCGATGGTAAAGGAGACTGGTCCTCCAGGAAAGGAAAAGTGAAATGTGCTCCCCATAGAACTTTCAGAAGAGAGGTGGGAGGGTCAGGGAGGGGCACAGGTTCCTGGGGACAGTATAGGAATATGGTAGGGGATGCAGAGATTTAAAACTCTGGATATTTAATACAGGAGTATCAAAGATAGAAATCAATATGCTTTATATACTGGGAACTAACAAAAAAAAATTATGAAGATGTGGTTTGGCCATAGGAATAACACCATCAGGAGTTTGACAGTTTATGCTTGTCCCTTGAAACACAAGAATGATGACATTAAACTGTTTTCTAGTTCATTACTCTGATAGCACACTGCATCTACTCACTTAAAAAAATGTGTAATGACAGCTAGATATCATACTTGTCTGGAATAGATAGTACACGAAAATCATGCCCTTTACCAAACTGGAAAATAATGCAAAAAATACAAATTCATGCCTTTAAAAATCACTAGAAAGCAGTCTAATATAAAGGCATTTCCTATAGGGTTCTTTTAAAACAGTATATTTTCAGTTTATAAAAATGCAAAAAAGCAACACAAGTTCCTCAACTCTACTCACTTCAGTGCTGAGGGCTAAAAGATAATCAGAATTCTGAGGGCTATACATCATCTGAGTCAGAGGATGGAAAGGGAGATTGGTCTGAACAAAGTTCTTCGCAAAATCTGACGATCTGAAGATTCTTCCTCCGTGACTTCCTCCAGACACCTCTGCTGTTAAAATCACCTGATGAGGAAGAAAAAAGTTCAGATTCAGAGTATAATACTATAAAAGCACAGAAGTTCTTACACCATTTTCACCAGATATCCGTTAAGAAATTTCCAAAAACACAAAGAGTTATAAAAACAGATTATTGGTATACTACACTCAAGTATTAGTCTTATTAACAAATATTATCCTAAATTGAAATAGTGCATCATAACTGTGAATTTAGCTTGCTCAGTTTGAGATTAGCTAGTTGCCCAAAGCTAAAATGTTGTTTTGTGGATTATACATTGTGATGCCAAACAGCTGCTACATAATTTTAAAGAGTTTGGCTAGATCTTGGATAGGGACCCCCCCCCCAAAAAAAAGAACCTGTGTGCTGAATTCCATTCTTTGATGAACAGCACTAAATTATGTTTAATTTTAAAACGCGCTAATGGGGCGCCTGGGTGGCTCAGTCGTTAGGTGTCTGCCTTTGGCTCAGGTCATGATCCCAGGGTCCTGGGATCAAGCCCTGCATTGGGCTCCCTGCTTTGCAGGAGGCCTGCTTCTCCTCCCATTCTTCCAGCTTGTGTTCCTTCTTTTGTTATGTCTCTCACTGTTGGATAAATAAATAAAATCTTAAAAAAAAAATAAAATGCACTAACAGCAAACTAAATATATTGCTATATACAACTGGACCAATCCAACATTATTATCTGACAACCCTATGTGTGGCATTAAGCACAGCTTCATATGTGTGTGAAAGAGTCTCACCTTTCCAGAATTCTCAGGACCAATAGCCATGCCAAACTCAGTCCGAATGAAGGTGTTATTGATGAGATTTGTAATATCCTTAAAGTTCTTTCCATAGTCCTCACTGAGAGGAAGAAAAGCAAGACACATTTAGAATGCAGCGGTCAAGGACACTTCCGGGAGTCCTGCCTGGCTTCCATGCATGATCCCTGCCCACTGCCTTGGCTGAGGCACTCACCACCCTCCCCTGAACAGTCACCTGCCTCAGGGGTTGGATCCCATCTCTAGCTCCAGTGGTGGGCCTGATTAGTCTGACGGACAGTCTTCCCCCTCACCAGCGAGGGGTCAGAAATGGGAGTGACCCAGGTTGAGCCAGTAAGACAAAAGGGGGAAATTTGGGGTCTTTGAGGAAACACGTTTCTTTATCCTTAAGACAGCCACCCGACAAAACGATGTCTTCCTTCGCTGAGGGGTTCTCAGTCAGCACATTCCTGCCTGCCAGCCCCCACCACAACCGCAAACATTTGGCTGTCAGGAGACGTTTATGATCACAACCCAGTGGTGAGATGCTACTGGCATCTAGTGGGTGAAGGCCAGGGGTGCTGCCACACATCCTATAATGCACAGGACAGTTTCATGACAAGAAAAAATTAGCTGACCCCAAATGTCAGTGACCCAGAGGTTGGGAAACGCCAACCCTGTAATATGTGAATACAAAGCAAAAAACTGCTACAGACATTTTGGCACAATGAGAGCACAACTTGAAAAATAAGCCAACAAAAGTGAACTGCTGAGGGAATTCTGGAATTCCAGAGAAGCAGAGCCCATGACACTGGATTGAACTAACACTGAAGCCCATCCTTCTTCTGTATTTAGTTATGAACCATTAATTCCCTTATTATTTAAGCTAGTTTGGGTTGGGCTGTCTGCTAAATGTAGCCAAAGGCCTCCAACTAATCTAGTCACGCATAGCCCTAACGATAAAGCTACAAATGAAGGCGCAGGAGTCCTGAGGTCCCCCCACTCCCAGAGGCTGCCATACCAGGCACCTGTATCCACAGTGTGCCTCGCACAAAACAGCTAGGAAAAACAAAGTTAATCTCATCTCTTGGGTTGTTAAAGCCTTTTCCAGAAGTTCATTCCAACAATATTTTTGAGAGGTATTCAGCTTTGTGTTTCGATTTTGAAAACTAAAAGCAAAAAAGTCAGTAGCTATCTACCTCTGCTGGGTTTCATACTGTGTGCAGTCTGCTAAAACATGATAGAGAACGCAGCATCTCAGCAGAAATCTAGACATTCGTCAGTGAAGATGGCTGTGTGTGGCCAGTTAGTTGCCCGCTGATAAATGCAGTGTTCGCTGATAGGGTATATGACTTCACAAATGGTACAGTTCGGGTAGAAACCTCCACAAATAAAGAATCACAGAACCGTGGAACACAGAAAGCGAGAGATGCAAGGGACTGAGGAGAACATCTTGTCCAACTCCCTCATCTCACAGCTGAGGAGGTTCCCGAGGAGGCAATTTGTCAGAAGGCAACCAGTTAATTAAGGGCAAAATTGAAACTACAATGCAATTCTCTTAACTCTCAGCCCCATACTAGAGGCAACAATGAATTATTTTATTTGTAAATAAAATTCTCTTACAACCTGTAGACTTCCACGATCTTGCCAGGGCTGGTGTCCCTGCAGTAAAGACGGGCTAAGAGGAAGTTGAGCCAGACAGGAAGGCAGCGTCTCCGAGTGTTCGTGGAGGTCCCTGACTGCATGCTAAAGCAAACCACACCTAACTTCAAGTTGTCTGAAAGACTCTTCCTCAACAAAACAGGGATTAGGCACCACCCAACTGATTCTTTACTACCGTATCCTTGGCTTTGGAGTACAAAAAGTGTTCTTATCTTCCGGATAGCAGGTCAAAGGGATTATGCATAAACAATTTCTCGCTCTACAAGGTACAGATCCTTAGTCGCTCAGACAACCGTCTAAAGGGGTTTGTAGTGGCTTGCTTATCACCAGCTTACAAATCTCCCCTCCTTCATGACATCCCCAGGGAACCTCCACAAACCTGTTGGCAAGCCTGCTTGCTTTTGAAGAACTTGGCACAACAAACACAACCCTGCCCTTTAGAAAAAGAGAGCAACATGAGCAAAATAAAAAATCATCTGCAACTACACTACTTTAGCCACTGAAAAAAACAACTGGAGCACAATGGACTAGTATTGACGGGCTAGGATTTATGCAGGGTTCTGTTGAGGCCATGCAAGGCCAAGGAATATATTTTAATATAACACTTTATTTTAAAGTAGCTTTACTGGGATGCCTGGGTGGCTCAGTTGGTTAAGCAGCAGCCTTCCGCTTGGCTCATGATCCCAGGGTCCTGGGATGGAGCCCCACATTGGGCTCCCTGCTCAGCAGAGAGCCTGCTTCTCCTTCTCACTTTGCCTGCCTCTCTGCCTACTTGTGAGCACTCTCTCTGTCAAATAAATAAATAAAATCTTTAAAAAATGATTTAAAATTAAAAAAAATAAAGTAGCTTTATTTGGGGGCACCTGGGTGGCTCAGCTGGTTAAGAGTCCAGCTCCTGGTTTCAGCTCAGGTCATAATCTCAGGGTCTTGGGATTGAGCCCTACATCAGGCTCCATGCTCTGCACCTGCTTGAGATTCCTTCCCCCTCCCTAACCCTCCCCCTTTGCTCCTGCCCCTGCTTAGGTGCTCTCTCGCTAAAATAAATAAATAAAATCTTAAAAAATAATAAAGTAGCTTTATTTTCTATCAGCACACAACATACATCATGAAGAGGAAACCAAAGCAACATCTTGAAAAATAAATCTACTTTTCAAAATCCATAGGGTAATTAATAGTGTCATAAACAGCAGTCAAACGATAAGTAAATCCTGTGAAACCATCTGCTTTAGAAACAAGTCTTTTGAATAGAAATAACCAATTTCTGGTTGCCAAAAATAAAGGATCACTTACACATATATCTGTGCTGTAAACACTCATAAGAACATGCACATACTTGCAGCTGAAGAAAAGTGTTAAAATACAAATATTTTCAGAATAGAACCCAATACCTTCAAAGAACAAGATCTAGACATTATTAAAATAAATGAAAAAAAAAAAGGAAGTAATCATCATATAGGACTTCGAGTAAGACAGAACATCAAAATTCCTAGTAGAATGAAGCACTCAAAGGATTTTTTCCCATAAGACTCATATTGACACTCAACCCAAATGTCAATACTCAAAAATTATATCCCTGTTTTTGAGGACTTTTCATCTATAGTCTATTGGAACTTGTAACACCAGGTATCTGAACTACAGACATTTAATGAAAAGTAACAGTATGAGAGTTCTACAGTATCTCAGATAATCTTACATTTTATTTTCCTTGACAATCAAACAAGCATTTGGGGTGTCTGGGTGGCTCACTCGCTTAAGCATATGACTCTTAACTCAGCTCAGGTCATGATCCACCCTGAGCATGAAGCCTGCCTAAGATTCTCCTCCCTCCCCCACCCCCCTACCTCATGTGCGCACAACACATGTGTATGTGTGTAAGCAAGCACTCTCTCTCTTAAAACACACAAACAAGCAAACAAACAAACACATACAAGCATAGATATCCCTGTTTTGTTGGCTTTCAGGCCTAAACATTTCTGTTTCTTTAGTTTATTTTTGCCATGATTAAGTCACTATAAATTGCAACATAAAAGCAACAAGGATGACAACAAACTTAAAAAAAAACAACCAACCTACTGTTTTCTAGTTTTCACTCATCAGGAAGCTTACACAGTAGATCCTTACTGTTCCTAGGTTTCTATTTACAAATTTGACTGCACACTCAAATGTATCTGTAACCCTCGCTCCTGGCACTTTTGCAGTCAATAGCAGGCATGCGCAGAGTGAGAAACACAGAATGAGTAACCCAGTATGCGCATTCCCAGCTGGAGTCTGAGAAGGGGACACTCGGCCTTCTTGTGTCAGCTCTTACACTGTCAATAACTGTCTTCTTCACAGTCTATTTAGTGCCATATATTTTGCACTTTTGTGTTTTTTCTTGGTGATTCTGCTGTTTCGAACAGCACCCAAGCACAGTGTTCGAGGGCTAGTGTTCCTCAGCACGAGAAGGCTTTGATGTGCCTTATGGAGAAAATACGCAAGTTAGAAAAGCATCTTCTCGGCATGAGTTGGTAACAAGCTCAACGTTAATGAATCAACAATACACATTAAATAAGGTGTCTTCTTTCAACAGAAATGCACATAAAACAAGATCATGTACTGATCAATGAACAAAAATGAATGGTGTGATGGGGCACCTGGGTTGGTTGAGTGGGTTAAGCCTCAGCTCAGGTCGGTGATCTCAAGGTCCTGGGATCAAGCCCAGCATCGGGGCTCTCTGCTCAGCAGGGAGCCTGCTTCCCCCTCTCTCTGCCTGCCTCTCTGCCTACTTGTGATCTCTGTCTGTCAAATAAATAAATAAAATCTTAAAAAAAAAAAAGAATGGTGTGAGCAGAAGTTTGTGGGAGCTGAAATCTTTCTTTCCTCTGGGAGCAATGGTTTCGTATCTCCCAATTCAGGATACATGGGAACTCTGCAGAACAATGACAACCAGCGGTACTGAGACTTCCAGTTAAAAGATCAACAGGGAGAATGTAGCTTATTAAAATGTGGCAACAAAACAGCAGACCTGAAATTACAGACAGGCCAGTAAAATAGGCAGAATTTGAATTCACATTAAGCTGAACTCCCAATACTTCAGTCTTTCTCTCTCTTTTTTTTTAACCCCCAACTGTCTAATGCTACCTTATGTCTTTTTAATATTTTATTGTTTTATGCTTACTGAAAAAAGGATGCATGTTTTCTGTAGAAATTTTGAAAATACAAGTGGGAAAACAAAGGAGGTAAGATATTGTGAGTAATCAGAAGGAACATGAGTATGCATCTGGTGTCCCTATTTGGCTTTGGTTGACAAGGCAATTCTAACATGTATTTTCATGGGAATATTTCCTCGATGATGAAAACCACCTAGATTCATGATTTTTATATGCTCTAAGTTCGTAAAAGTGAAGCTGTAGTAAAAAGTCATCATACATTTTAATAAACTTTTTCTTTAAGAAAAAAAGCAATAAAATATATTTTGTAATGAAATTTAAGTTAAAATTTTAACTAAAAATGCAGTCATTATTCATAATCTATTGCAGTGAAAACTGGACCAAGCATCTCATTAAAAAGGCTGTCATATGGGGCACCTGGGTGGCTCGGTGGGTTAGAGCCTCTGCCTTCAGCTCAGGTCATGATCTCAGGGTCCTGGGATCGAGCCCCGCATCAGGCTCTCTGCTCAGCAGGGAGCCTGCTTCTCCCTCTCTCTCTGCCTGCCTCTCTGCCTACTTGTGATCGCTGTCTGTCAAATAGATAAATAAAATCTTAAAAAAAAAAAAAAAAGGCTGTCATACAAGATGTCCTGGAGAAGCCAGTTTAGTGCACTTTGCTTTAATATCTGTTGATATCTTCGCATTAACCTTTTTGGTTTTTTTTTTTACCTCAGGTAAAATCCTTAAAAATTTACATTGACTATGGAATAAAATTTAATGTGAAATTTAATTATCTCAAGATGCCCTTACTCATTTCCAAAGGTGGAACAACTCTCAATAGTAAATAAAATCACAAATAAAATAGCAGCAGTTTTATTTTTTTTAAGATCTATTTATTTATTGCGGGGAGGGGCAACGGGAGAGAGAGAAAATCTCAAGCAGATGGCGGAGCCTAAGACGGGGCTCCATCTCAGAACCCTGAGATCAGGACCTGTGCCAAAATCAAGAGTTGGACACTTAACCGACTGTGCCACCCAGGTGCCACAAAACAGCAGCAGTTTTGTGGTGAGTGTGTACAGAATTTTGATGTAGAGTAATGCTAAAATGTGTTTCATTAAGTTGATCTTACAGTGAAAAGTTAGACTCAAGAGGCCCACAAACAAAAGCGTGCAAAACATCTTTCAGTTGCCAAACACCAAATTATCATCTTAATCACAGGTATAGTTTATTTCCTTTTTAACTTCACATTTGAAAGAGGCACGTGTACTTTACAATCTATTGTGTAAATTATTCCTTAACAGAGGATCAAAATTTAAGCTATTCAAATATAACTCCTTTAAATTGAAGGTATTAATATATTAATCAATTTTACCTAATCAGCAATGCCTAGGGAGGTTATTTATTATTTCCCCCATCTTCCCACAATTCTTTTTTATAACCTAAAGGCCGAAATATATTTCCCTCTAACACGGCGTAGGTAACAGGCACAACTTCCTTCTATCCTGTGAGCCTCTGGGCCGTAAGACTGAGAGCAGCTGGCACGTGACCAAGTGCTGTCTATTTGATTCCCAAATGAACCTTTGACCACATAAGATTTAGTACAGAAAGATAATCTGGTAAATAATACGATCGAGAGAGATGTGAAAAACAGAAGAGACTTCGGAACGAATTCAACAGGCTTTTGTTTTTTCCGTTGGGCAACCATGGCCTGTTTAGGACTCCTCTTAATCAACCTGCCCACTCCCCTCTGAGCAACACGTGCCCCTCGGCTGGCCTGCCCAAAAATAGGACAACAGGACAACAGGAGTCCCTTCCTAGCAGCCAGGCCAGTGGGAGAAGCAACGAAGCCTATTTACAGTTTCCACCTAAACTCTGGAAAAGGTCTCACTTCACAGCAGGGAGGAAAGAATTAATATTCAAAATGACCCTGGCAAAAACAAAAAAAAAACCCAAACAAGAACCCTGCTGTGCGACAGGAAGCAGCAGAAGCTCAGTCACAGGAGACTACTGGAGAAACAAACCGGGTCGCTCTCTAGTCAAGTGTGTGTTAGGGGTTTCTCACAAGACTAGGCAAATACAGGATGGGAAGGGCTGAGTCAGATGCTGGTTGGTATTTTAACAGTAACACTTAGTGATACTGCTTTTGTTTTTTTGTTTTCTTTCTTTCTTTCTTTCTTTTTTCTTTGGCTATCTTTAAGTAAGCACAGAATTGAAAAGTAAAAGGATGGAGAAAAGAGTCATGAAAACACATTTCATGCCCCCTAGGTATGACTCAGGAACCTGTCAGGTCCAGTTCTAGCCACACACTTCAAGAGCAGTGTAGAAAAAAAAAAAGTGCAGAAGGCAAGCAAGAAAGTGGCCAACGCAAGAGGTACAGAAGATAGTTCAACCCGGTGAGGGAAGAGTTTAGTAAACAGCCTTCACAACAGGTAGGGATCCACTGGAGAGGAAGTTTTCATTTGCTACTAAAAATGAATTGGAAATCAGCATCTTCTTTGATGTAAATGTGTGGTATTTACCACAGTATTAGTAATACTGAAAACATCAGCTACAATCTGTGTCCACAATGATAGTGATTAAATAAGTTCTGTCAATCTAACAAAAATGGTGCATTATTAGCAGAGGGGATATAAAAAATGCCACGGTATGAGCACTCACCAAGCTGAATGGACATAGGTTAACATCAGGGGTTAGTAATACTTGCATACTGGCAGGGGCAAGGGTATGTGAGTGTTGTAGAAGCCACGGAAGCATCTGGGGGCAGGCAATCACTCTTTACCAGCTGGCACCAAAGGCTCTCAGATTCATTTTAATAACTGGTAGGGCAGTGCCAGCACAGGCTGGCTACAAGCCATCCCCGGCTGTTGGCACGACAGCAGCTAACCCCACTCCGTTCTTATTCCACGCCAGCCACTGCAAAGCACAACGTGCAGAGGCTCTGCGGTGGCCATTATTACCACCTTTCTTTTACAGATGACAAAAAACTTAGAGAGGTTAAATGACTTGTTCGAGTTCATTCTGCTTATAAATGACAGTGCTGAGATTCAGTCCCAGGCCTGTTTGCCAACACAATCTGGCAATTTTACCCTGGACCATGCTGTTTCCTAAGACTATGTAGTCATATGAATAATATGAAAGGGAAAAATCAAGATAATAAAGTGTAAAAGAATTAAGATCACACTTTACTTTTTAGGGTGAATTTTTTCTTTCTTTTAAAATTTCCAAATGTTTTATAACATGGCTGTTTTCTATAAGGAAAGATTTTATGAGAGCCAGGTTTTTTAAACACTGGGAAGAGTTACCGAAGTTACAAACCTAAAAAAAATTTTTTCCCTCCCCAAATAGGATACCTTTCATCTGTCTGAAATGCTTCAACTACTGCTCTATCTGAATAAACAAAATCACCTATAAATCATAGCCCTTTCCAGCACTGGGATTCTACAATGCATTGTCAATCTTTATCAAACAAATAAAAAATACTATAAGCCTGAAAATTATACAGAGGCAAACGTATTCATTCACTCAATTAGTATGTATTGCTTGCCTGCTATGAGTCAGTTGTTTGGCTAGTTGGCGGAGAACCCCGAGTTAGTCAAGAACCCTGCTTTCATGGATTTCAAGATGGCAATTCCTTCTTGGTCAATTTTTAAGCCAACATCACTGTGCTGAAGGGCAGAGAGCACTGGCTCCAGGCTCAGCAGCAGCAGCCAGTGATCACGCCTACTAGGGAAAGAAGGTTGGGCTGATCCATCATCTCAGAGCTTCAACATGGATTCACCCCCTCCTGGACCAAGACCAATAGTCAAAGAAGGAACCCTGAGAGAGTACAATGGCTCTTGGAAGATCCCTTGGCCCTTGGAGGTGTTTCTATGTCATCTGCTAGGATGTCATCTTTCTTTAAAGTCCCTTGGGGGGAAAATGGGATAGACACAAATGACAGAGAAGACAATCAGCAATTTCCGAGAGTAAGTTGGTCTTGAATCTTATAATTAAGGGAAAGAACCTACTATTTAACCAAGCTGTACCTTTGAAAAGACAACTCTAAAACTTTGTGAACGTCACAGTATAGATTATGGTTCCTGAACACATACTGCCCCCATCATTACCAATGTGAATACTGTGACACACATGGGTTAGGTCAGAACTCCCTCCTGATCTGGAAACAATCTGTTTAGGGCTCAAAATACATATCCATTTTATTATAAGATAAATCACATTTACCTGAAAGATATAGTAAGGACTCTTTCAAGGATATAAAAACCACTTTGTGTTATTTCAGAGATATAAAAAAACTCATAATAAATGGAAAGATGGTTAAACTCTATGCTACCTTCTCAAAAATAAATACCCATTTAAATGAAGAGATACAGACTGCTATGAACTCTTCCTTTGTCTTCCTTTATTGTTTTGCCACTCAGTGAGGTCAGCCTGCCTAATCTCCTTGGAACTAGATCCCTTTTCATACTTCATCAGGTTGCTAAGCAGATATGCAGTATGCTGAGTGTGACAGTCTGATGAAACTTAAGATAGCTAGAAAATCCTTTAAATCAACTTTTAAACTCCATCATGTCTATATCGTAGGGAACTTACATTCACAATGTGTTACTCAGCCAATGCCCCAGCCACACGTTATGCATCTCACCTTCGATATAGCTTGGACTGTCCAAAAGTCATAATTACCAGTGGTACATGGAAGGTAGTCAAGACCAGAATGATCTGGGAAGAGACAAAAGCATGCAGTCAATAAGAAAGATCATCCAATTACATGCTTGCATGTGATGGGATTAAATCAACAAGTAATAGATTGCCGGAGTCCTGCCCTGTGGTAACCTATACTATAATATCAGAAAACCCAGAAGGACCGCGTTCCTAGGGTCCTAGGAACCTATGACTCAACTCATTTTGTTCAAATTGTCCCATCACATACACTTCAAGTAGCGAGGCAGAGATAATCAACGACACACTATGATAAAGGAAGGGTGAATCTCTATTATTGTAAGATATTCTCAGGCAAAGATCATCTCTCTTTCTGCTCACAGAGGCTAGAATAGTATAGGTGTTCTTAGAGAGGTCACTGTATCATATATATTTGTCCGTTTCTTCCTCTCCTTGCTGTTAGTTCTCTGTGAAATTAATTTTTCAAATAAGTATTTTTCTAGAAAGAAATATTCATGAGGAAAAGACTCTGATAGTACATTAGTACAGGAGGCTATAGAGTCTCAAATAGCCACATAACAAGAAACCTTAGAGATACCAGTCATCTTAGATAAATGGTCAAATCACGGAAATTGGTGCACTACTCAAATTTTAGAAGAAACTGAGACATGGTTAAAAATTAATTAAATTAATTAAAATAAGAAATGTATACCTTGCTTTTCAACATCAAAATTCTATTTCTTTTGATTCCTGATGCCACTGTCATGGGCCTCAGTGCTATGATATACACATTACCAGAATACCAGAAGGTATGAGCTGTGGCCCCTGCCCTTGTTCAGACAGAAGGACACAGAGCCGGGTAATGCCACACCCTGACTCAAGACCTGCGGCCACCCTCAGCACAGCCTCCTGCTGGGGGACTGTCTATATGGGGATACAGAGGGATGAGGAGCTGAAGGACTCTGCTTCCATGACACCAGTCCTGGCACGGGCTCCTCCGTGGTAGGGGAGGAGTCAACAGAAGGAGCTGAACAACCACAAGCCCATGGGCGCCACAGTCCTTCAACACTAACTGTGGGAAAGGACCCGGAACAATACAGTTTGGAGGAAAAATGCCAAGATGTGCAACGTGCAGTTTTCTGCTGCTACACAAGGGTTTTCCCAAGTATTATGAGGCTCCCATCCGAGCACATGGCACTCTCCTTCCTCTTTCTACTTCTTGCTCATCTTGATGTCGAGCAGCCATCAAAACCTAAAAAGGTGTCTGTCTTCCTACTATGGAAGGCAGTCACTAGATGTTCCCAGTTCTAAAGCAAAACCAAACCAATCACAGCTTCCTGAAAATCTGCACTGCAAACATGCCTGCAACGGAGGTTGGAGACCATTTCAAAAAGTAACAACATTCAGTGTTTAAACTGCTAAAATCCCCGTCTTCTTCTTGCTACACTGAGTTAACAGACTCAAAATACTACTTACCCCAGTGCCATCGCCAACCCAGGACAAGGATACTGAGACACTGAGATCATCAAACACATGCTATAAGGGAAAAAAAAAATTCATTTAGAAATGACATCTGTCTTTCGATCTCTGGCTTCCTTAAATAATTCAGAACACTATTACTTCCAAAGTAATTAAGTTGATAATCATAAGGGAGTATGAATTCCCAGAAAAATGTAGGGAAGCTGGGACTGAACTACTTAACCCAAATTACAAATAACTTGGACATTTTTTTTTAACTTGGACATTTTAATTCTCTCTCATATAAAGTAAGCCAAGCAGATGAGTTTTCTTACTGCACCAGATGGGGAGATGGAATAATCGAATTGCTTTCTCCAACAGGACTAAATATAAAGATATAGAAAGTATTCTTAGGATGCTTTAAAACAAGAGATCACAGCCCACATTGACAGATATAATTGTAATCAAATCGGCATAATTTGAATTCTTCTAGACAGCCTTCACAGTATAGCTGAGTAGTTAATCGATGGATTCCTTTTGCTCCGAGGGTAACTCACTCACTCAAAATGGCAAGGGACAGAAGCAAGAGCCAATGCCCTGAAGATGGGGACACCTGAGTGGCTCAGTCCATTAAGTGCGTGACTCTTGACTTCGGCTCAGGTCATGAACTCAGGATTGTGAGATCGACTCCCGCGTGTCAGGCTCTGTGATCAGTGTGGAGTCTGCTTGAGATTCTCTCTCTCGCTCTGCCCCTCCTCCTCCTCTCTCTCTAAAATAATAAATCTTTAAAAATAAGTAAATAAATAAATAGTGGTGATGATGATGAATTAAGATAGAAGTCTTAGCAGTTGTGGTAAGAGTTAGAAAAAGAGGGGCCCCTGGGTGGCTCAGTGGGTTAAGCCTCTGCCTTCGGCTCAGGTCATGATCTCAGGGTCCTGGGATGGAGCCCCGCATCGGGCTCTCTGCTCCGTGGGGAGCCTGCTTCCCCATCTCTCTCTGCCTGCCTCTCTGCCTACTTGTGATCTCTGTCTGTCAAATAAACAAATAAAATCTTAAAAAAAAAAAGAGTTAGGAAAAAGAAAAGGGAAAGCTGGTATATTATAACTAAGATACCAGAAGTATGTTGGAATGTAGTTATAATAATCATCACGGATCCTTTAGGGTTTTGGTTTTCAAATACTTTCTCTATTTATAAAATAATACATATCCATTATAGAAAATATGGGCAATAATAGGGAGGTATAATAAAGAAAATATAAATTATTTATAATCCTATCACACAGATATTCAAGGCTAACATTATAGGTATAATCTTCTAGTGTATCATTTTAAAAATTAAATTAAATATTTATGTTATTTTATTATTTTATTTTTTTAATTTAAATTCAATTATCTAACATACAGTACATCATTAGATTTTGGTGTAGTGCTCAATGATTCATTAGTTGCATATAACACCCAGTGCTCATCACATCACATGCCCTCCTTACTCCCCACTACCCAGGTACCCCCCCACCCTCCCATCATTTTTTTAACTGATAAAGAATTCCAAAAAGGCAATACACTGGCACTTGGTAAAAATTTCCAACCATGCACAAATGTATACAGTCGATCCTTGAGCAATGTGGGAGAAGGGGGTGCCGACCGCCAGCATGGTCAAGAGCCATATATAATTTTTGAGTCCCTCAACACTTAACTACTAACTGGCTACTGCTGACTGGAAACCTTACCAATATCTCCAATAGAAGATTAACACATATTTTTTTACATTGTATCTACTACATGCTGTATTCTTGCAAGAAAGCTAGAGAAAATAGAATGTTATAAAGAAAATCATAAAGAAGAGAGAATAATTTACAGAACTTCACTGTATTTATCAAACACCAACAAACCACAGGTAAGTGGATCCGTGCCCTTCAAACTCATGTTGTCCACAGGTCAAATGCATAATAAAAAGTGAAGAGCTTTCCTCTTCCCCACCTTGTGCCCCACCACCTCAAGCCCCACTCCCCTGAGCAGTTAACAGTTTAGTATATACTTCTGCTAAATGTTGACAATTATGCTTTTCACTTACAAAGACTTCTTACATCTTACTAAGTTCTTTAACATTCAGCGCGCCCTGCCTTTCCGAGGATGAACGGTTCCTTAGAAGCAGAGGCTGTAACTATACTTCTTGGTATTCCCTATGCCTGACATGATACTTAACACCTTCAATAAGCGTCTGTTGAAAATGATTATACATTCTTCCCAAACCACAAACTCAGTGTCAAAATAGAACATGTCTATAAATGGTGGGATGCCAGCCACTTGGTCACTCGAGCCACTACCCCAACAGAGAAGTCTGAAGAAATACGACTCAAAACACTAACTGTTCTGCTCATCTTCTCATTTTCGTTCGTGGTCCTCCTGAATGGGTTTCTGAATTCACCTACACTATTTGCCCCCTGGACGGTGAGTACCTTTGAGATCAGCAGAAGCTCTTGTACGATCTCTGAAAATGGTACAATCAGTGCCTCACAGAAGGTTTGCTTGCTAAATGCCGGTTAACTCTCAAACATTCAGGCAGAGCTTCTCAAAGCCTCTGCAGGACAGAAAGGCCATTCATACATGTAAGCTGGCTAAGCATCTGAGAAAAAGTAGGGCTGCTAGAGACATCTGGAACCAGCAGCTTAAACACTGACACAGCAATGGGTCTTATAAGATACTCCACGCAGAGCAAGACGGCCTGTTCTCTTGAGTGAGGATATAGTGTCTGAAATTACATCAATGAGCTCCTTGAGGAGTAGGAATACCCAGAGCTACCACAGGCACCAGAGAGACCACATGGGCTCACAGTCGTTTAAACACAGACTATCTTTCCAAGGAAGGCTCTGGTCATCACAACTGGCTAGGATAAAAGACAAATTCCATCACAGGAGTCCTGGCAATCTTGATCAGGCCACAATGTAGTTAGTCTTGAGCCAATCACGATCTGCAACTTTCACTGTTCAGACAAAGCTCTATACACCGCACCCAATCAGCGCACATGGGCATTACTCACATTTTCCTGTCACCCAGTCACAGGAGGAGGAGGGTCATTAGATATCACTAGCGACACCCAGCTTCACCTGAACAACTCAAAGGATAGCTGCCCTCATTTATTACCCAAAGAGTGCCTCTGGAATGTAGGCCAGATTTATTAACTACAATTGGGGTCTTCTGCTACCCTTAACTCTTCCTCCCTTCCCTTCCTAATAACTCAGATTACACTGGGTGTTCTTTGACGGCAGGCACTGTGATGTAGTGTCACCCATCAGGCCTAGCACAAGGTCTCATTTGTGTTCAGAGCTCTGCAAATATCTCCGTATAAGTCTATTTGCAACCCCCTGCTATCAGCATTATCAATCTGTGTGTAATCCTACTTCTAGCATGATTACCACCATTTCAGTAAATAATGGCTGAAAAAACCCATCTGTCTATGACAACTAACTTTTTATACTCCAGTCTTTAACATTCTTATACTATTGAAAGTAAAAGAGAAAAATGAAATTAGATCTAACAACAGACCAAACCTCAGATGGAAAGAAAAGGTCATATGGAAAGAAAAATTAACCCTCATCTAAATGCTATTCTGGACTTGCCTTAAAAAGCTAAGAAAGAAAGAAAGAAAGAAAGAAAGAAAGAAAGAAAGAACCCAACCAAGAACAGAAAGGACCAATCCACTGCCAAGGAAACTAACTATGCCCCAGACCAAAGTTCAAGATATTTATAGGAATATAAAAATATCTAGCACTCGAGAAGATAAAATTCGCAATGTCCAACGTTCAATGAAAAAAACCAGGCATGCAAAGAAGCAAGAAAACAGGAACCATAATGAGGAGAAAAATCAATCAAACTGACCCAGAAATAACACAGATAATAGAACTAATAGACAAGGACATGAAGACAGCTGTAATTATACTCCACAGGTTTAAGAAATTAGAGAGTAGATTGAACATGCTAAATAAAGGCACAGAAGATATGAAACAGACTCAAACCGGACTTCTAGAGATGGGAATTACAATGCCTGGGATGAAAATTACATGGGACAGCATTAACAGGAGAGGAGGCACTGCAGAAAGGGACATTTTAATAGACTCGAAGCTATACCCATAGAAACTATCCAAGTGAGACACAGCGAAAAAAGACAGGAAAAATGAACAGAGCATCACTGAGCTATAGAGCTTCAAGTTACCTAATATATATATATAATAGGAGTCTCTGGAAGATTGGGGGGTGGGGTGGGAACAGAAAGAGGAAAAAACAAAAGGTAAGAAATATGAGCCCAAAGTTTCCCAGATTTAATTAAAAGTATAAACCCAGAGAGCCAAGAAGCTCATAAATCCCAAGCTTAAAGAGCACAATGAAAACTACACCAAAGCACATCATATTCAAAATGTTTCAAACCAGTGATAAAAATCTTAAAAGCACCCAGAAGAAAAAAATGACATTATATACAGAAGAACAAAGAATCACTGGAGACTTCTCCTTATTCATAGTGCAAACTAGTGAGTGGATCAGGATTTTTAAAGAACTGGGGTAAAACTGTAAAGATAAAATTCTATACCCAGTGAAAATAGTTTTTAAATGCAGGCTTTAGAAAAGAAAGGTTCTGGTTCTTCTGAACTTGTTTGTTGCCCCTCACTATTATATGGTGGATGTTCCTTTCTGACAGCCCCAAGGGAGGGACTACACCAGTGCAAAAGATCTGGAAGGCAGCTGAAATCCCGACTTTCCATGTAAAACCAACCATTCTGGTTCCTCATGATCACAGCTGACGTGATCTCCTCCTAGATATTACTCTCACAACACGTATGGATGTTGCTGGTACTATAACTATTTACACACCTGGCTACCTCTCAGATTACGCTGGGTGTTCTTCGACAGCAGACACTGTGATGTGGTGTCACCCATCAGGCCTAGCACAAGGTCTTATATGGATTCAGGGCTCCACGAATATCTCCGTATAAGTCTATTTGCAACCCCCTGCTATCAGTGTTATCAATCTGTGAGTAATCCTCCTTCTAGCATGGTTACCACCATTTCAGTAAATAATGGCTGAACAAGGATTCTTCTTAGGCCCTTTCTGCCAGCCGGAACACTGTTAACACTAGGACGTGTTCTGGGGTGCTCATACACATACCAGTGACCTCACTCCTCTCCTTCTCACTATAATTACGGTCAACTCTGTATGGCCCAAACTGGTAAGGGTGTCCTGCATGCATCATATTGTTTGGAGACACTGGTAGAGGGGCAGACCATACAGAAGAGAAATGCACACATCTGAGTACGAAGAAACAGGGGTCTGAGTACTGAGATTTAAGCAGGGCTTCCAGAGGTGGGAGTAACCACAAGCAACAGCAAGGTGGCAGGAGGAGGTTGTTGTGCAGGTAAAACAAACATGAAGATACATGCAACCCTTCTGAAAAATGTCAAAGGATAACACAAATAACATATTAATGTCACCCACCAGTCAAGTGCTGGGTATACAGTAGACGCTATTAAGCACTTGTTCAAATGACTAAGAATTTTAAGATCAGGATAGACAAGTTGTGGTAGGAATAGAAGGAAAATAAAAATACAGTAAAGGAAATGTGTTCGAGAAGAAAAGTACTTCTGCTTGAATGCCCACAGAAAACGGAGATGAGGCCACAGGATCACTTATGCAAATAGGCATGGTTTCCAATGGTATATACCGCGGAACATAATCAACCAGGAAGTTATGGTTCAATTGTTCTAATCAAGGCGAAGTAAGATGAATAAAAGAAATATGAGCAGAGGACAAGGCTATGTGGCTAGAAAGAACTGAAAGGCAGAATAATCCCTTTTAAAAGGAGAAAACCCCAGACCTTCAGCACGGTATTACCGATGAATAGCCTACAATACTAAAATACTGAACATATAAAAACACGTAGCTATATAGGAGTTGAGGAAGCCAGGCAACAGAAGATATAGGTTATGCCTACCTCAAGTAGTGTTGCAAAAGCGATATTCTGTGCTAGCTGTATAGACGACAGTTGAAATGGAGAAGGTGGGGAGAGCCGAAGCACATTTTATTTCTGGAAAACAATAGCAGTGTTGCTCCAATGTAGTATGCCTAAGAGGTAGATTATTTAGCACAAAGAAAACATGATCTGGCCACTTCATATTGCTAAGCAGTCAACCAAATGTACATGCAGAAGCAGGCCAAAATCAAGGGAAGCCACGTAAATATGCTATTTATGTGAAGATCAATCCAAAAGCCAGTACCCAGAGGGCCCACAGAGTAGATACAGTAATTCCGATTACTTAATCATACTCTATGGTAGGAAGTTCTGAAACCAAGCAGTTTAAGACTAGCTATGTAAAAATGTCAGCTTGATTCAATCAGGAGCAGATGAGCATGAAACTTGTCACTTCTAGAGACAGATTTATTAATCTCCTAGCACAGTTACTGGCACAAGAATAGACAAGACAGATCAATGGAACAAAACAGAGTCCAAGACTGGGCAAGGCTTCTTTTAGAGTGTATGATCAAGCTAGCATTTCAAGTTAGGGATTGAAGAGTTAGAAAAACTAATTATATGGAAAAAATAAGCTGGATCCCTAAAACCTTTCTTACCCCCACTCACAAATAATTTCCATACACAGCAAAGATTTAAATACAGAAAGTCAAATCTTGAAAATCCTAGAAGTATGAATGACTATTTTTATAATCTTTTTTTTTAAGATTTTATTTATTTATTTGACAGATAGAGATCACAAGTAGGCTTAGAGGCAGACAGAGAGAGAGAGAGGAGGAAGCAGGCTCCCTGCTGAGCAGAGAGCCCAATGTGGGGCTCGATCCCAGAACCCTGGGATCATGACCCGAGCCGAAGGCAGAGGCTTTAACCCACTGAGCGACCCAGGCACCCCTATTTTTATAATCTTAAAATGAGAATACCATCTCAAAAAATGATGCAAAAACTGGAACCCATAACATACTACAGGAATTACTTGGACTGCATAAAAAAAAATTTAATGGCAAAACACCAAATAGCAAGTTGAAGAAAATGGAAAAATTATTTGCAACAAGACAAAGGGCCACTATAAAAAAAAGTTGTCAAGTCAATAAGAAAAGGACAAAGACCTCCAAACAGGCAAAAGACACAAACAAGCAATTCACAAAGGATAAGGAAATGACTAATAACATGGGAAAGGCTATTCAATTTCACTAGTAATCCCAAGAAAATCACAGACAAATAATGTAATGACATTTCCAACTTCCAGAAAAGCCTGACACACGTATCCAGTAAGGACATGGAGCCCGGGCACCTGTGTGCACTGTGGGTGGGAGCATCTCAACAGTGATGTGAATCAGAACTGAAAATGTCCACACCATATGACCCAGCAATCCCACCCTTAGGAATTAATCACAGTGGGATAATGACACATCTTGACAAAGGATGTTCGTACCTGGATGAGGTTAGCAGCTACTGAGCACTCCCTTTAGGCCATCTACTGCGTGAAAGCAGCTTATTAACACATCCTCTTTTCATCCACGTAACACCACCATAAGATATCACTCTCTCTGTGTATTCTAGGTGAAGGATTAAAGCTTTGTTACATATGCTACAACAGGCAACAAAACAGACTGGGTGCTGCTGGAGACGTTCCAGCATCTGACACTGGAGGACATTCCCAACGCGCTGCCTAAAAAGCAAGTCACAGAATAGTGTGTAAAATCCTGTGTGGGTTCTTATGGTTAAAAGTTACCTGGAGGGAGGCCCTTCAGAAAATCAACAGCAACTGTCTCTAAATGGCAGAATTCATGGGGATACTTTTCCTTCTTTATAGTTTTTCTGGACTGAGTGAATTACTCCCCACCCCACCTCCACTAGCAGGAATCAAAAATAAAACTATAGAAGTTATTTTTATTTTGAAAAAAGGATATATAAAAGAGTGGTATAAAAAGTATACACAGATGACATCAGTTTCTTCTATTATACCGGCTAACAGGATGCAACAGAAGGTTACAGGACAGGTTAAACAGCCTGTGTCTCGAAGCCACACTAATGTCGGTGCTCTCGATTTAAGGCAGACCTCCTAATACCACATCCCAATGTCATTATTCACCAATACACTCACAGTCTTCCGTACATCACCTGTTGAACAGTGATTTCTAATATCCCAGATGGCACTGACAGCCATTTGCTGCCCCCAGTAGGGAAGCTCTGGGCAGCAGGAAATCTTTGGCTGGCATTTATAACCAAATTGGTTTTCAGGGACTCATTATGTTTGGGAGTAGGGGACAGCTTGTACTACCTTCTCTGAAATACATCCACCTTGACAGCTGATGGTAAGATTTATCCATGCATTTACTGCCTACCATTTTAAAGTCCGAGGTCCACACATTTTAGAGACCATGAATGAACACTAATGTCCATTTCTGGGGACCCGTGGCCAATTGCTAGCTCCATCTGGAAAAAGAGAAAGGCCACAAAACACAACATGCTTCATGGGGATAACTTTGTCTTCACATCTAATTAAACCAGGAGCCTAATTAAATTACTGTTGCTATAGCTCAGAGAACTTACAGTTGGTCGTGAGACTCACTGTAGCTTGGAAAGAAAACCTGGTAATGAGAAACTTCTGCCTGTCTTAGTTACACATCTGATCGAAAGTAAACTACTGAAAGAACCAAACGTGGGTCAGGTTTACAGGGTTGGCCCCAGGTGAAAAGCCACCCGCAAATGACCTGACCATCCTGCCATCAGGAACCACTTCTCTGGCAGGTAAACAAGGGAATGAATCCCATGACGGCTTCCTTCACACACATTCCTTCTTTGGACAAGTACCTCTGTGTGTCTACCATGCACCATGCCCTATTTGGAGCCCTGGGGAAACAGCAGTGAGAGTCTGAGTTCTGTGCTCATGGAGCATTTATACCCAAAACACACTTCCTACAGAAGTCTAAAAATGAATCCTAACCATGCTAGACCTTTAATCTAGAGACGACAGCCTGTCACAGTGAAAAATACAACCACAAAAGCGGGTGTGAAAGCCCAGTCCAGTAACTCGCTGGTTGGAAAAACAGGCTCAAATTATTTTCTCTCTTGGGAATCTACTTCCTCAGAAATAAAACTGAATTATGCTCCTTCACTCACTGGAATAATAAGAATCAAATGAAATAACATACAAGGGTGAGGCCCTGGTGAGCCCATAGAAGCTGGGAATTTAAGATTCAAGCCTCCAAACCCCAGCATGGGAACACAGGGACAGCCAGGACACAATGCTGTTCAGAAGAGGTCTGGGACACAGCCTGGGTGACGCTCCTGCAGGCAGGAGGAAAATCTTCACAGAATTCAATTCTGTTAAATAAGGCACTGCTGGGATCATAAAACACGAGCTAAAAATAAGATCACAAATGTTCCAGTTCTCAGGGAGACTATTCTTAGAAATGAAAACGCTAAACACAAAACATTACACAAGTTTTCATACCTACTCAATTATTCAGAGTTTTCTGCAAGGCAGGACGGTACACAGAAGAGCACTGGGCTAACAGTTAATCTGAATTTTCTTTTCAGCTCTGCCGAAAAGCTGTGTGAACTTGAGCAGCGCAACCTAACTTCACCACCAAGGTGAGGGGGGCTGGAATGCCAACACCTCTAGTCCTTATAAGCTTTAAAATTCTATGACTCATCAATAATTAAACCACTTCGTTTCCTTTTCCACAGCTCTTTGTTTAAACAAACAAACAAAAACCAACTCAGCTGCCTGCTCTGCAATCCCTTAGTGCTGAAAGGGGGAGGGCCCAGCACCCTGCCTTAGATAGAAACCCCAATGACCTGAACACTCACTGGAAGGAAGCAAGCGAGACCTCTGATGGCAGTATTCACGTGGTAGAAATCTATGCATCTGACCTCTGAGATAAACTTGCAGACCATCACTCTGTATCAACTTGCCAAACTTGTCAGAATTGTCTACAATTAGTAATCCATTTTCCTAGTTTACAGAAGCAACAGCTAAAATTTAGGGGATAGTGTGTCTCAAGACAGGGTCAGCAGCAAAAAGAAGAGGATATTGCAAGGGGACTATCATTTCGGCAGAACCAAAAAGTAAGGTTCAACAAGCAGACAATGGGCTGTTTGAAGAAAGGGGAGAAAAGAGCCCCACATACCTCAATAGCCCTTGAGGGCATGAATGCCACACTGCATTAAAATAATGTGAGTGGTGGCAGGGCATAGTTTAATCTCTTCTTAAATGATGCAGGGTCACAGTGTTTACTAAGAAGGCAGAGAAATATTTTAGAAAGATTCTCATTAAACAAAAACAAAAAACCTTTGGCACTTAAAAGGGTGGGCTTAGTTTTTGAAAAACTCACTTCCTTGGGATAACTCAATTCTCATTATGACCAATAAATGAGCTAATTCCAAAACAGCATTTACTTTTTACATCTTAGTCCCACTTCAAAGAAAAAGTGATAAGGGATAGGTCCCCATTGCCAGCCACTGAGCCACTAGGGGTGGGGACGAAGCCCCCACTGCCTCTGCTGCCACCACACCCACCTGCTTCCAGGTCCTTGGGCACGCCAAGCTCCCTCCAGCCCCAAGCCTTTGAACACATGGTTCTGCGATACTCCTACTGATTAAATTCTATTCATCTCCAAGGCTCAGTTTAAATAATTTCTCAGTGAGTCCTTCCTAATGCCCCCAGATTAAAAGGACATCTGCCAATTACTCCCCTGTTGTTACTTTTGTTCTTCTGGGTACTAATCATATTTATAACTACATATTTGTTTAACGTTCATGTTTTACACTGGCTCATAAAAACAGGGGTCTTGTCTGCTCTGTTCTACCATCAGCTTAGGATCCAATACAATGGCCAATATCTAGCATTGTATAATCAGCAATTGTAGAAAATTGAAGAAATGAAAGTACACATGAGACAGAATACTATAGTTAAATGCCAACTTACATAGATCGTTGAGTGTTGTAGGAGAGAAAAGAAGAAAGCCACTGAAGCTAGAACGGCATTCAGACAGGAGGAAAGCCATGTGAACAAGGATGGAGAAGCACAGAGCACATGATGAGCTCAAGGGCCTGGTGGAAAGGTCACACTAACTGGAACAGAGGGTAGGCATGGGGCAGGAAGTGGTGAAATGTTAGCCTAAAGAGACATGCACATAAGGAAAAATAACTCCACTAGCATCCTGGTCTGCTGTGCTTCCAAGCAAAGTTCCTCAGAAGCAGCCATCACATCTTGTTACTACTTTTTCAAACCTCCCAGACACTGGCGTGGTGCAAGGTTCACAGTGGCGGCTCCATTAACAAATGAGAGTGAAGCCGGCAAGGTGCGGGTGCAGAGCTGTCAACTTGAAACCACATGCACTGACTCCGATAAACTAAAGCTTACTGAAGCAGAAGTAGTGATTAAACGATAAGTAGTCTTATTTTTTATGATTGTAAATTCTTTAAAACCATTAAGTAAACTTTATCTACTTGAAACTACCAGAACCAAATGAGGGGGGATCTGCTGATGATGGTGGGATTATTATTTCTCTGTCAACTCCCATAGCTTCAGGAAAGACATCTGGGTTAGATAATCTCCCTCTCACCTTATATCCTTGTTCTTAAAATCCCAAGTCCAAGGACATAAGTAGTACATATTTCTTAATCCAGACTTCTATGACTGCTCATGATGATTCTCTAGGAATATTACAGCTATAAAAAACAATTTCAAGTGCATATACAAATATTTGGGTATCTAACCGGTAACGCATCAGAAGCTTTGTGGAAACAATCATTGTAAGACTTACTAAAGGATGAACACACACTAAATCCCACATCTCATTTAATCTTCACAATGACCCTAAGAAATACATCTTAGGACCTCCATTTTATAGATGAAAAGACCAAGACCCACTGAAATTAATCTGTCCATGGTCACCACTGAAGTTTGAATTTAGCCAGGTATGACCTGAGATCATGTTTCCTCTAAACGACTGCCTCAAAGAACTGCCAATCATATTAACAAGTTGAAATTTTGATGTAATCGTGAAGGTTAAAAAAAGAACACATACGCTTCTCACATTTCTGCCAATCTTGACTCACCCTCCTTCTTGCCACCCCCACCCAAGCCTGTCACCCAACCCTGCCAAGTGATAAAACCACTTCATCTCCCGTATCTCCTTTTCTGCATGTGTTCCTCTGGAGTTGGTATTTATCAGGATCATTTGGCTGACAACTGGGCCCTGTGGAGTCAGTAGCCAGATCAACAGGCTTGTTAAGAAATGACATAAATCACACATACGGTACTCCAAGGTTCTCAGAACATTTCCTCTTCAAAGCCTCTGATAATGCTCCATTTTATATGGGAAACTGAGGCTAAAAAAGGCTAACTGAGCTCTGCTGAGGGTTCAATGATGGAAAAGAACAGAGAATTCACAACTGTAGGACTTAGAGTTGGGGTCTATAACCTTGCCTTATCCCTAAAGCAAATGCATTGACTTAAAATATCTCTATGAGGGACGCCTGGGTGGCTCAGTCAGTTAAGCGTCTGCCTTCAGCTCAGGTCATGATCCTGGAGTCCTTGGATCCAGCCCTACCCCAGGATCTCTGCTCAGCAGAGAGTCTGCTTCTCCCTCTCCCTCTGCTGCTCCCCCCCTACTTGTGCACTCACCCTCTCTCTTTCTCAAATAAATAAAAATCTTAAAACACACACACACACACCTCTCTATGAAACACTTCAAAACACTGCACCACATTGGGACATCTGTGTTCTACTCTCAGTTCTTGGCCCACATACAAAGTCATTTAGATTCATCAGTAAAAGTAAGAGATCTGACCAGCTAATGAGCCTAACAATCTATGATTCAAACTGTTAAGCACATTATCAGCAAGAATTCAACCTCATCCTGTTCACAAATATTAAGGAAAGAGAAATCTGTTCATTGGCTTCACCATCTTATAGCTTCTGGGTGTCTCGTGCTTTGGCTCACATTCTCCTCCAATAAGGTCCAGGAGTCTAAGAGTGTTCCTTAGAACCTTTAGCACTTTAAGTTTAAAAGGTGGTCTGCCCTGCTCTCTATTCTGCTCTCCTGTTGGACGTATTCTTCAATACCACAGCAATGGTCAACCTCTAAATGGTCAACTCTTCTTGGCTCCCCATTTCCACCTCTGGTTTCTCTGCCTCTAGCCTCATGTCTAACACTACCTGTTAAAAGACATTCCCCATGAAGTCCCAAAGCACAGCTCCCTGCCCAGCCCTCCACTCTCTTTCCTCCTCCTGCTCCCACCTAAGACCTACCTTTTTTGACTTCTCTTTGTGTTTTTCTGGAAACCTTAAACATACTCCTCATCAGCTACTTCTACCCCACAGAAAACTTTCCATTGACCATTCCCTGAGCATGTCCTGGATTTCCCTACCATCATGCCTTTACAGATCTCCTTAAGAATTACCTGCATACCTTGATTCTCTCTTCATCCAGGAGGCCTTCCCAAACCACTGCACTGTGGTGGGCATGCCTTCTTTAAAAATTCTTCCGAACTTTCATCAAGACACCTTTGAACACTTAATCCTTAAAGCAGCACCAATGTGGGTATCTTTAACGTTTGCCTTGGATGTCCAAAGGCCTGGACTCCATTATATGTAGCTTACTAAGTGCTTAAATGAATGACATTGACACAATATATTTAACAAAACATTTTGATAAAACTTTTTATTTCTCCTTCTAAATGATCCTAAAGCTGCTTCTCTAGTTTAAAAAACTGTAATAAAGGCCAGAGGAGTGAAGTGACTGTCCATGATCACACAGCTATAAAGCAGCAGAGCCAGGACTCAAATCTGGAAATTGAGAGCTCTCTTTTGAATTGTGCATACAACATCTGAATCCCTTTGACAAAGGTCTGTTTCAAACTATCTTGTCTGGGAAGTATAAAGTTCATCAAAATTTTCCTTCCCAGTTCAATTCTCTTAGTCCTTCAGGGTGATGATCTTGCTGTTGAACCAGACTTGCAAACTGGCTTAAGTACAATATCAGTACTTCGTTTCTTAGAACATACAGGAAGAAAAGAACAAAACTCTTAACAAAAGCAAATATGAGAGAGAGAGTATTCAAGCCCGAGAGGGAAAAAAACAAACAAAAAACCCCTCATACATTCTCTTCTGATGAAAAAAAAAAAATCAAGCCAATTAATCACTCATATGTTTCTAACTAGCACAGGGCTGAGTCTATTAAATGGTAAGCTGACCATCTATTTTTAAAAACACAAGCAGCCAGGACAAGAGAAAAAAAAATCCCAGTTTTGGCCAAGTACTGTAGGAAAGGAAAAAACCAAATTTATTGTTATATGTTTACTGGGTTTGCTTTTAGACTATCCAAGCTAGTAACTTTGCTTTGCATTAGATTTTTCAGGCAACAAAGGATGACAAAGTACTACCCAAAAAGTAAACGAGTCAAATGTCTTTCATAATTATATGGGGAAAAAAATACTCCTGCTATCTTAAAGAACACTCATATTTCAGTGAAGCAAGCTCTGGAGGTGGTAACAAATTACCCCCAGATGTGAAATCCCCGCTATGTTCAAGTTCAACTAGGAAGCAGAACAGCCACAATTTGCTTCTAAATTTGGAATCAACCAATAAACATTTGTGATCACAACCCCTGGCCTCCCCCTCTTCCATATGAATCAGAATTTTTTTAGACATTTTAAATCTAATCCAAAATTTCTCCTGTTTATATGAGGAATTGAGAGCTCGATACTGAAATGTAAAACAGAAAATAAACTGCATTCACAGAAAACTTTCTCAGCAAAACACCACAGGCTCTGAATGGAAGATTCTGTTTTTGCTGTGGTTTCCTGAGACTAGGATTCAAGGTGGAGTGGGGAAAATAGCCTCAATCTTTAAAAACAAAACAAAAAATAGAAAAAACCTCCACATTTCTGGCATTCACTTAACAACCTCTGTAGGTATGAAGGGTCTGTCGTGAAGATTCATTCAACCCAGCTAACTCAAAGCTACATATGACTAACCCAACTTTGACTACAGTCACGATTAGAACAACAAAAAACCTGTCTAGAACAGCCTGAAATTGACTAGCATGTTCCTCAAGCCCCATTACTCCTCAAACCCACCTACACACAAATCAGTAAGGCGACCTAGGCAATGGTAAGAACAAATTTTTGCCAAATTTTTAAAAAGAATAAAAAATGCCAAAGAAACACTGTTACAAAGAGATAGGAAGGTAATTGAAAAAATTTTGGAATTTTACAAATGCAGTATCTATTTCATAATATTTTTAGGGCAACTATCACAGTGCCTTTTGCAAGAAAAGCTGTATTTTTAATTACATGTCAAATTTGATAGTTTTGCCTGCCATAAAATTAGCTTCTAATCATATAAAACATCCAAGCATCATTTCTCCAGTCTCAAAACACAGCTCACTTCTGTAAGGGCAGAACTTGAAGGGTGCCTGGGTAGCAAAGTCAGTTGGGCATCCAACTCTTGGTTTTAGATCAGGTCATGATCTCAGGGTTGTGGGATCAAGCCCCAAGTCGGGCTCCACACTCAGCGTGGAGTCTGTTTGAGACTTTCTCCCCCTCTCCCTCTGTTCCTCCTCCTCCTCATGCTATCTTTCCAAAATAAATAAATCTTAAAAGGAAAAAAAAAAAAAAAAAGAACTTAAGGGGTAGGGGTGCACAGAAAGGGAGGGAGAGGAGCAGACCTCACTCCTGCTCCAACCATCACCACACAGTGTTAAGCACTGCCCTTCCTGTGAGGATCACACAAGGATAACAGGCCAACTAGGACAAAGTTAGGGAGCACAGTCTCTGCAGTCACCCACTGAGAATCCAATGCTTGTTGGCAAGAGCTGATTGGAAATCGGCAGAGTGCAGAAGAAGCTGCTAAGAGCCTCTGTGAACCTGACATGAAAAATCAGATCAAAACAGCAGGATGGAAAGCCTATTATTTTTATCATTACAGAAAGAAAATAACCATTAGAAATTGACCAGAACAGGGCGCCTGGGTGGCTCAGTGGGTTAAGCCGCTGCCTTCGGTTCAGGTCATGATCTCGGGGTCCTGGGATCGAGTCCCGCATCGGGCTCTCTGCTCAGCAGGGAACCTGCTTCCCTCTCTCTCTCTCTGCCTGCCTCTCTGTCTACTTGTGATCTCTGTCTGTCAAATAAATAAATAAAATCTTAAAAAAAAAAAAAGAAAGAAAGAAAAGAAATTGACCAGAACATAAGCCTTCTTCCAACCATTTCCACAAACAGGAGACTTAGATTTCTAATGAAAGATTTAGATTTCTAATGAAAAATCACTATGCACAGAGCCAAATATTTGAGTCAGCAGAGACCTTACCTAATTGTAACACTGCATTCCCCCTGAGCCATTTGTCCTGCCTGGATAGCTCTCTAACCTCCCCCCAACCAAACCACAGATGAAGACTAACCTTTCCCCACACAAATACACGTCATCAAATCTGCTGATTCTTGTAACTGAATTCCCCACTGCAGAAGTCACTTTACAGCCGTCAGGGTTAAAGGTCTGATTAGTATACTACATGGGAATAGGGTCCTCGTGGAGATTTTGCTCATTCTGCTCAACCGGGCTCAAGAAGGAAATCCTATGGAATTCTACCTCTTTGTAAAACAATCGGGTGGAACAGGGCTCAAGAGAAGACTAACTTGAGGGTAAGGGTGGGAGTGCTGGGGAAGGTAGTATGGAGAGAGACTGCCTGTTGGAATAAATGAGGCAGTTAGAAAGTTCCGGGGCAGATAAAGGCACTGACCTTCCGATTTCCGGGTGTGACAAAGATCCACAACAGGCTAGGAGTGGGAGCTCCCTGAACCTCCAACAGGCACATTCAGTCCTGTCAGCCTGGACTCAGCCCTGCCAGCACCAGCAAACAAACACGCACATTCTTCTCAGAGCCCACATGCCATACAATGCGGTCTCTCTCCAGGGCCTGTTTATTTAAGAAACCAGATGCTTTGATGTTGGGGTGCAGTTGGGAAGTTCTGTGTAAAGAAGTAGTTAATGACAGGAGCAGAGGGAGGACAGAGAGTGAGCAACAGTTTCTGGCTTTTAATCATAAGTTTCGAAAGTTTTAAGGAAATTATCAAATGGTCTGAACACAGGAATGAGAAGTAAGAAAATTATGTCAGCAACCACCGTAACTCTGGCCAAAGCATTTCATCTGTTTCTTTAAGACAGTTTTCATGCCGAACCTCAAAGGGGTACTTATAGGTGGAATGTTTTGAAGCAATCCAACTTAGCAACCAACATTAATAAAATCTTCTGTGCTTGCTCAATTTGTCTCATGTGCAAAGGTTATACGTGTCACTATTACTCCACTTAAAAGAGTCAGTTAAAAGTGTGGCATGAAAACAATTTTGGGTTAAAGGCAAAAAGGAGGTTATTTTTTGAGTCTGAGAAAAGGGCATTTATAAATACACAGACACACTTGCTGGATTTCATGAGGGAAGAAGCCCAAGGTATAGGTCATTAGGGCACACGTCTCCTAATACCAGAATATAAAAGCACTTTCATGCTTTAGTTTGACCTTGCTTTTTAAAGAAGAAACGCCAATAAATTCTCACAAGCCAAACAAGCCAATGGTCTAGGAGATCTGCTAAAACCTTCTGAGGCTTTTCATTGTCCAGTCTGAACTATCTTTTCTTTGTATCTTGGCACCCCCAGCATCCAGCACATCTTGGACATTTGGACAGCGTTTTCGTGCACTGACTATATGAATCAATGTGGCTTAACATGAACAGTAAGTTTTAATAAATGAGAACCAAAAACTTTTGATTTTCTTTGGGAATTGACTCCTGTCATCTTATGAAAAACTCCTCTTAGTGGCACTTTCCCAGCTGAACAAAAGTATACAAAAAAAGTATACAATAGCCCTGATAAAAAGTTGTTTGGCCATGCTGATCCTTTTATTTCACACTGTTTATAAAGGGTCCCTAAATACTAGATCTCTCAATACCGGTCAGGATGACTTATCAGGATTTCTAAAAATAAGGAACTGAAAAGCAGAACAGACTACCACATAACAATTCTGGGTTAAGGACCTCTAAGAACTGCTTTACTCAACCATTTCTAAGGTGAAGATTATTAACAATGGCTTCACTTTCACCACATTCACATGTTATAAACAGGATGGGATCTCTGAAGAGGAGACTACCGGCAATTAACAAGTGCAAAAAGAGCTATTTAAAATTAGGTCACTGAAAGAAGACTGAGGAAAAAAAGCAAAAAAAATAAAAAAATAAAAAAATAAAAAAAAATCAGTAGCTAAATAAAATGAGAGAAATAGAGGGAAGCTTCTTTCTGAAGAACAAGGTTTCAGATCTGCTCTTGAGTATATCTGGCCTAAGGAACCCCTGAGCCATTTTTTTCAACCTCTAGCTTTAGAAATCAACAGTTTACAAAAGATGTATCAAGTCAGACTAGTTAGGGAATACATCCAGGAGTAGCAGCAGGTCCTGAGGTAGGTCAACAAGCAAGAGAAGAATCAAAAATATGGGGTAAGAATGCTACATCCAGCTGACTCCAGGAAGGAAGGGGTCCTGTTGTAAGTTCAGCATCAGTGCTGTAAAGCCTTCCTCAACTCCCCACTGTGAGACAGCCCTCTACACCATTATCTTTTCCTGGCAAACAGGAAGTCTTCCCAGTACTCACTCCACCCTGTCCGCATCCAACTTGGTTGCATCGGTCAGCACTAGTTACATAGCTCCCGCCTGTGTGGCCTTCAGTGGGGCTCTCCCTGACTGCCTGTGCCCTGACAGCAACTGCCCCCGGGGACCCCACATGTGAGAATTCAGCACAGGTATAGAGTCCAGGCAAAGGGAGAAAGATAGTTCAAGGGGAGACTGAGATTTGGCTGACAGGGAACGTGGTCATACACGGACAAGTGCAATCAGCCACTCATCTCTGGCCCTCTGTGCATCTCTTGTTGAAAGAGGAAGGGATGTAATGGCGAATGTATCACATGAAGGCTACCCTGGGCAAATATGGGTAGCAACAATTAAACCATTAGCTCCCGGGAGACTCGAGGAAAGGTGTCCACGTTGCACTGCAGCAAGTAGCCTGGACCTTCTTAACAATGGGCTTTGTCAGGCCAGTAGTGTGCAAAGGTTGAGGGGCTTGTCCCTAGGGAAAGAACTATCGCAATTTTTAAAGTTTCTGACTAGGACTGAGCACAAAGGAGAATGTCGGCAATGTGCGTCCTAACTGTTGGAAATCTTGTTACAACAGGATGAAGACAACCTGGTCCGACTCCAATGCCAGGCTAGAAGGTGAAACTGAAGGCGGAAGAGAGATCACAGATACACTGTCAGCCCACCTCCAAGCTTGTCTCTTCACCTACTAAAATACACACAGTAACCTAAGAACTGCTGTGGGATTTCTGAACACCCGCCTACCCACCCTGAAAGTACTGACCCAGCGAGGACACACCTCTGCTTCTGCGCAGCCCAACTTCTCCAGCACTTAAAGAGGTGATTAGTCCTCCAGCCTCCTGGTGGGTTATAGCGTTACTGGGTCCTGATTATTTACACAGACGCAAAACAACGACGCTCTAGAAATTCTGGCAACTTTAAAAAAAAGAGAAAGAAAGAAAGAAAGAGAAAGAGAAAAAAAAAAAAAAAAAAGAATGCCGTGACAGTCTAAGACTGCTTCCCCTGTGACGAAACACAGCCGCGCGGGCCGCGGCGTCCCGGGGGCCGCTCCCGGGCCGGACTCCGCCCGCCCGCCGCAGTTTCGGAGCCGCGGCCCGGGGAGCGCGGGCGGCGCGGGGCAGGCGAGCGGCCCCTGTCTCCCCGGCGGAGCCGCGAGGCGCGCGGACGCTGGAGGAGGGGACTGGCCGCGCGGGCGGGGCAGGCGGCCGCCGGGGGAGGGGGGCCGGGGGCGGCACCTCGCAGTCCGGGCGGCGCCCGGGCCCGGCGCCCACTCACCTGGTGCGTGTTGTTGGCCAGCTTGGCGACGAAGTCCCGGACCCGGCCGCAGTCCTGGTCCTCCTCGAGCGCGCTGCGGCGCCAACGGCCGCCGCGGGGAACCGGGCCCCCGGGCGCGGCCGCGCGCAACCCCCAGCTCACCCCGACGGGGCCGGACCAGCGCGACAGCGGCGCAGCGGGCGGCGGCGGCGGCGCGTCCAGCCGGTCCTGGCCGAGGGTCTCCGGCGGCAGCAGCTGGAGGAGAAGGAGGAGGCCGAGGCCGTGGGGCCAGCGCGAGAGGCCATCCGCAGCTCCCCGGGGCCGCTCCATCGCCGCCGAATGCCGACGCCGCCGACACCTGCCGCCCGGCGCGCCCGCCCACCCCCGCCGGCGCCGCGCCACACCCCCGAGCCGGAGCCCGGCGCTCCTTGGATACGCGCAGCCGGGCCTCTCCGCCCCCATAGGCTGGCCGCCTGTCCTTCTTCCCCGGTCCGCTCCTCATTGGCTCGCGTCGCCTCCGGCTTCGGGGGTCCTGGATTCGGATGCCAAGATGCGGGACTGATTGGCTGGAACGTGGCAGAGACCGCTGAGGTCATCCCCCCATCGCTTGGCGTCTCCGTGGCCGGGCTTCCAGAGTTAGCGTAGGAGCTTCCCGCGCCTCCCGCGAAGCACCCCCTGCCCGTGGCGCCCAGACCCTTCGCTGCTCGCTCTGGCACCCTCAGGTTGGGGACCGGGTTATTCCCCGCCCCCCCCCCAGCGCGTCTCCCCCACAGACATCCCTAAAATTCCTTGGGTTGCGGCAGCGCCTGGAAAATCTCCTAAGGGACTCCCTCAGCTTGCTCAGCTGGAAAAGGGGGCTTCGTCATGAACCGGTGCTTCAGGTTTTTAACCTTCGGGTACTGGAGCACCCATTGTCCAGTGAAGCAGCCCGCCTCGCTGCCAGAAAGGTAAATGCGAACTGTGTGGGCTGGTCCTACGGAGGCAGATAGACATCAGAGCATCCGTGACTCATGCAAGCTTGAAGAGTCCTCCACTCCACCACGTATGGTCTCACTCGCTTTCCTCTTCTGCAGGGAGTTAGGCCAAAGGCAGAATTGCTTATTGGTTTCCCTAGACTTACAAAGTAGCTTAGAAATCAGGGGTGGGTGAAAGGGGCAAGAGAATTCCCCAGTGCTTACTTTAGACACGATCATTTCATAGGTAGGTGCATGTTGTCTTTACCGAAGTGTCTTAACCCTGCCATGAGTGCATTTCACAAGTTTGGTTTTGAGTATATGATGCCCCCTAAATTAGCATCCTGCCTCTAATCAATAAAACAAAACCCCATGCGGTTCCCTTTATCGCAGAAACTGCACACTTAACTTTTAGAACATGCAGTGCAGGTAAAACCAGTTTTGAATCTTTACTGACTCCATCCCTTCGGAATGCTCGAAGTTGTTCATTAGAAAAGGTAGCAAATAGAAACATACTAAGCGCACAAACGTTACGCTCAAATAAGACCACTAAAAAGTACTTTTAACTACAAACTGGAGGTAAACCCAAATGAGAATATATTATTCATTGTAGAGCAAAATGGTGCAATGCACCCAACCTAATGTTTACATTAAAATCCATCTACTCACAGTAATTTGCAAACAAAAAGCTTTACAAATTTACATTTTTTCCCAGAACAACTATAAGACCTGAGAAGTGAAAAATATTTTTGAATGGCATCTGAGCAGAGTAGTGAAATCACTAGATCAGTCTTCCAAGTTCTCAGCTGCTGAAATGACAAAGCTTGAAAACTGGTGTACAATTTGTTCCTTTCCATTAATTACCATGTGTCAGATTATTTTTTTAAAATACAGATTATTTTTTAATCTATGCCAACTATGGAGTAGATCACAAGACAGTCAGTTCCAGTAGCATGTGATTAGCTAAGGGCAGAAGAGAGGCTATAGAGGAATATTTCTTTGTTTGGGTGACACAAAGATGAATGGTCTATTGTCTTATGGGCTTGAAAAGAAAAAAAAAAAACCAACTCAACAGTGCCATCTCCTGGAGAAATTAGTACATACACTTTTAAACAAGTATTAAATTGTTGCAGTTATTGTTGCATTTTTGAATATATTACTTTTTGTTAACCAACCTTATGCTTACAGAATACGTATTTCCTTCATCAACTGTATTAGATGCTAGGGACATGGTGCTTTGCATACGGTGCTGAGAAAATGTTTTGTGTAACTTAAGTGTTTCAGTATTTTAGTCTGACACAGGCACTATATACAAAAGTTGCACTGTCAGATCTCCCTTGTGAAAAACTGCACATAAGATCTTACCTCACTTGCAGGACTAAAATACATAAATTACTTATTAGTAAAAACTGTACCTTTCTCCAAGATAAATTCTATAGCAGAAAGATGAATAAAAAGCGGTTACACATCACAAAACCATCACTTTTCCTAGTGAGATCATTTCTGATCCTATTTATTTTTTTTAAACAAGAAGTCTTATTTATTTATTTGACAGAGAGAGGGCACAAGCAGGGGGAGCAGCAGAGGGAGGGGGGAAGAGGCTTTCTGCTGAGCAGGGTGCCCGATGTGGGCCTGGATCCCAGGACCCTGATATCACCACCCGAGCCAAAGGCAGGCCATAAGTCCCTCTGATTCTATTTCAATTGGACATGAGAAATGTTGTAGGAAACATACAGAAAACCAAACTTCTCTTTTAAGGATGCTGAAATCCTATTCTTTCAAAAACATAGAGGGTGTGAAATTTACTGTCTCACCAGTTGTAGAGTCCAAGGTACAAATAACACTGCCTAGGCAGTGAGAAGGCAAAGTAGTGTAAGCTGAGGCTAAGGGAGATATGTTAAGATCTGTTTTTCCCCACATAATACCTGTAATTCAGAGACACAACTCTCATCTCTCCCTAAAGGAGCATGATTTGTCCATGAACCTATAGAGTTAAAGGGAATGCTAGTCTAGTTCTTCCCAGTAGAAGCTTCATGGGAGCATAGACCACATCCAGTATTTTCACAGCTCCATCCTCAATGCCTATCACAAGGTACATAGTAGATAGGTATTAGATTTGAATAAATGGAAGTTGTGATAGGATTTTTCAGTGGCATTTTCTACCAGGATTTGATAAATGGTGAACATGAGAAATGAATCTCATGATTATCGTATTGTATTTATTTTTTAAGTAACCTCTAAGCCTAATGTGGGGCTCAAACTCATGACCCTGAAATCAAGAGTTGCATGCTCTACTGACTTGAGCCAGCCAGGTGCCCCTATCATGTAGTATTTAATAACACGGATAAAATCACTAGACCAGTGTCCAGAACATTGGTGACAATGTATTCTGGTTCTCTACTTTCCTTATGTGTATATCTAGGGCAAAATTATTTTCTTCCAAATGTTTGCCATTACAATTTCCAAATGTATATAAACACAAGTTTTGTTTTGTTTTTTGCTGGAAACACAGTATGAAATTTAGTACGAATTCAACCTACTCAAAAAATCATGATGAAATTTTGACATCATGGACTACAACTTTCTACAAATGTCAATGAAGATAATATGCAATCAATTCTGCCTTAACCATATATGGATTTGGGGCACCTGGGTGGCTCAGTCATTAAGCATGGATTAGCCATGTTGTAGATAGTGCTGGTATATTTCAAATTTCAATGAGATTTCCCTATTACTCACTAGGTGTATAGGCTCCAAGGACCTGGCATTGTAAAATCAAGAGTTGATGATATGAAACCAGAAAATCTGAGTTCAAGTCCCACAGCTTAATTTTCTGTGTCTATGGACATATACCTTTAGATTCTTCATCTGTTAAAGTATGATAATGATATCTACTTCATATGGCCATTTTGTGGGCTCCAATAGATTGATACTTCAAATAATCTCAATGAGTCATAAAATGGCAGCTTTTATAGTTAACCTCATTAAAAATGAAAATCTCTTTTCAAATTATCTATTAAGACACAAGAACTGGGACAACACTGTAGTTGGCTTAATTAACTCCAACCCTCAAAACATGTTTTTCATGGTCAATTTGTTAACATCTCCTTCATATAAGAAAAGCAGCAAAAGTACCTATTTAATCAAGAGAAACTACAGGACTGAAATGGGTTCACAGTGGTATTAATATCTCCGGGAGGAGCTGCACTAGCTTGAGTTCATTTGCCAACACCAAGGGATTTGTGAGACAGTTGATTCTGTTGTAGACAGACATTAGCTTTTAGAATAGATACTTTGATAGAATAGGGATATTAATACCACTATCCTTTTTGCCTCCTAACATGAGCATTTCAAACAAAAGACTGCATTAGAAGAGAATAGTCTATTAACAAATTTTAAATTTTTCTTTATTTCAGAACTGCCTTTATGTACAGACATCATAAAAAAAATGCACATATAATGGAAATCTTCCAAGAACAGGAGCTGAAATTAAAAGTTAAAAGCATTTAGAACTGAAATTGTCCCAGAGAAGTTCTGAGGATCATGCTTCTTTAAATGTCCTTGATAACCTCTTCAAGTTCTTCCTTTGTGAACATGTGGAAATTCTGGCCGGGCTGCACCGTGGCCAGCTGGAAAGAAAGCAGAGAAGGGTTAACGAGCTGGGCTCGATTACTCTGCACATAGCACCAGGTCAGGAGAAGCTGTGTTAGTGATGCAGCTGTTCATTAGGAACTAAGGGATCTGGTGTCCCAGGGATATCCTTTCCAGCCGTAGGTTCCTAAAATAGCTCTCTGACTCCCAAATAAAAATTCTTATTGACCAAATTTTCTATTTTGAGGTTAACTTACCACATAATAGTTAACCAAATGCCTGGCGTCACTGTCATTTTTTCAGGTTACTTCAACAAGGATCAGAAAAGCAGCAGCAAATTACACGGGGTTACCACTTTTTTCCATTAATGATTTCTTTAGAAATATATTAAAGTGTGTTTACACACTTGCAAGTGAACCTTGTGTGTGTGAGACCTTTGTTTCTTGACAGTCTGTGTTTCAATTTCCAACAGAAAAATGGGGATAATAATAGCACTTATACAGAAGTTGTGAAGATTAAATGTGTTAATATATGTTAAGTGCTTACAACACTGCCTAGGAACATTGTAAGTACTAAATAACTATTGTTATTAGGTATGTTGTATTCTCCAAAATTGTTCATAAGGCAACTTAACAACAAAGTTCTTTTTGTTTTTTTAAAAGGACCGGCCAGGGGCACCTCGGTGGCTCAGTGGGTTAAGGCCTCTGCCTTCAGCTCAGGTCATGATCCCAGGGTCCTGGGATCGAGCCCCTCATTGGGCTCTCTGCTCAGCGGGGAGCCTGCTTCCTCCGCTCTCTGCCTGCCTCTCCGCCTATCTCTGTCTGTCAAATGAATAAATAAAATCTTTAAAAAAAATAAAAATGAAAAAAAATAAAAGGACTGGCCATGAGGGTCACCTGGGTGCTTAGGCGGTTAAGCATTTGCCTTCAGCTCAGGTCATGATCCCAAGGTCCTGGGATCAAACCCTGCACAGGGATCCCTGATAGGCAGGGAGTCTGCTTCTCCCTCTATTCCTCCCCCAGCTCCTGCTCTCTCTTGCTCACTCTCTCTCAAATAAATCAAATTAAAAAATCTTTAAGAAAAAAATTAAAATAAAAAATAAAAAAATAAAAGGAATGGCCATGAAAATGAAAGGATTCCACTAATACTGACAATAGGAAATCAGTTGTGATTGACAGATATTAATAATAACCAACAGTTTATGGGGTGCCTGGGTGGCTCAGTGGGTTTAGCCTCTGCCTTCGGCTCGGGTCATGATCTCAGGGTCCTGGGATCGAGCCCCATGTCGGGCTCTCTGCTCAGCAGGGAGCCTGCTTCTCCCTCTCCCTCTGCCTGCCTCTCTGCTTACTTGTGATCTCTCTCTCTGTCAAATAAATAAATAAAATCTTTAAAAAATAATAATAATAATAACCAACAGTTTAGATATAATCTATTTAAGCAATAAAAGACCAGGGTTAGAAGATGATTAGTTTCAAATTTAGCTAAAACAACCAATACTTCCATCACCTCTGCTGATAACACAGTTCCCATGTTTCGGGGCAATACTGAGCAATAGGTGCCACTTCACATATGCCAAAAAGCTGTTTCGTTCGTTTTAAATGTCATTTCCTCATGTTGCCTTTTTTTTTAGACCTTAAAATTAAGCATACTAGGGCATTTTTGGTAATACTCATTATTGATATTTAACATAATTTGAAAATTGCCAGAATTAGCACAATCCAATTATATGATGTTTATTATTTTCAGGTCATGATCTCATGGGTTGTGGGATCAAGGCCCATGGGGGCCTGTGCTCAGCTGGGAGTCTGCTTAAGACTCTCTCTCTCCCCTCTCCCTCCAACCCCCTCTACATACTTTCTCTCTTTCAAATAAATAAATCTATAAAAACCAAACCAATCCAAAACAAAAAACACCAACAAAACAAAATCACAACCTCTATGAGACAGGTAAAACATATTTTCTTTCATTGATCCAATTAATAATTATTAAGCACTTGTGCACTGCACTGGTTACAATTGTATTAGGCACTAGGGATCCAAAGATAAAGAAAATTTCTTTCTTACTAAGGGTGCTAGATGCCAAATGCTTTCAATGTTAAGTGTTAAACAGAGCTAACTAAGCATATGTAGAGCCACAAAGGAGTGACCTAGGGGAAGTCAAGGAAGATTTCAAAGAGAAGCAGCTTTGAGGTTGTGTGTCTTTTTTTTTTTTTTTAATTTATTTATTTTGGCGGGAGGGGGGTAGAGAGAGAGAGCACCCGCACAAGCAAGTGGAGGGAGGGGCAGAGAGTGAGAGACAATTCCAAGCAGACTCCATGCTGAGTAGGGAGCCCAAAGTGGGGCTCAATCTCATGACCCTGAGATCATGACCTGAGTTGAAATCAGGAGTCAGATGCTTAACCGACTGAGTCACCCAGGTGCCCCCTTGAGTTGTGTCTTAAAGTGGACGAGCAGAAGGTCAGGTTGAATGTGTAAATGCATAAAAGCATGGAACAAGATGATGTATTTATAATACAAAGTAATTCTGAATGGCTAGAGCAGAGATTGCATATAGGGTGAGATAAAATGGGGAGGAGGAGTAGGAAAGACAATGTGTTAAACTGGTATATACTGGTTTGGTATAGGACCCCAAATCACAGTTGGGTTCAAATTTTGATTCTTCCATTTACCAATTCTGTTATTTAGGGCATGATTCTACCCTCTCAAAGCCTCAGTTTCCTATTTTGTAAAATGGAAACAGGAATACCAACCTTGGAGAGTTGCTGTGGAAATTAAAAAAGATAATTACATGCAAAATGCTTAGCAAGGTGCCTAACAGATTAAACACTATGACTTAAGAACTGTAAATCATTACACCATGAAAGAAGTTTGGAATTCATCTTGTGGACAGGAGTCAGAAAAGATGTTTTTAAGTGGAGAACAAGCAAGACCAGATACGTGGTTTAGAAGATCAACTTCAGTAGCACAATGGGGGGAGGTGGGAAATGGAATGAAATGAAGGATGGCAAAGCTATAGGAAGGAAGACTAGTTAGGAAACCTCTGAAAATATACAAGGCAGGAGAAAACTGAATGCCTGAACAAAAGCAGGCACTGGAAGTAGGGATGGAGAGGGGGCACGGACATGAGAGTTACTGAAGAGTAGGCAAAAACAGTGAAGAGAACAATTCAGTAAAGGTAAAAGGGAGAAAGCCAGAATCTTCTAGGTTTCTGCTACGAATGGCAGGTACACCGATGGTGTCATCAACCAGGATTAGAAAGACAAGAAGATGAAATGGTTTTCAGGAAAGATAATGAATATTTAGTTTTAGAATTGTCAAAAATTTGAGAAGTCTGCTTCAGAAAGGTCAAATAATAGGTCTAAAATGTGACCATGAAATATGACAAACAGGAGTTATCTTAGCAAGGAGCAGTCTCAGGGAACTATTAAGAACAGAAACAAATGATAGCGATTGAGGAATAAATGGGGGGAAGCAGTGAGCACAATGAACCTAAGATTCTGCTGGGAAGAGACCTAGCAATAAAGGTTACAAAAAAGGATGACTGGAATAGCCCTTGGCAATAAAATGTGACAGACTACTGACAGACACAGGCTGAATCTCAAATCATTACGCTGAGTGAAAGAAGTTAGACACAAAAGAGCACATACTGTGTGACCCATTTATATGAAACTCTAGAACACCCAAAACAAATCTATAGGGACAAAAAGCAGATCAGCAGAAAGGAATGGACTAAAAAAGGGACATAAAAAAATTTCTAGGATGACAGAAATGTTCTATACCTTAACTGAGATGGCAGATTATGTATTTGTTAAAATTCACTGAACTGTGTACTTAAAATAGTACATTTAAAGTTTAAATAGTACTGCATTTTACAGTATATACACTGTTATCTCAACAAAGTTGATTTTTTTTTTTAAAGACAGGATACTAGGTAGAGGAGTTAACGAAAGTGGATTTTGTTTTGTTTTTAAGAATGTATTTATTTGAGAGAGTGAGAACAAGAGAGAGCTCATGCACAAGCAGGGGGAGGGGCAGAGGGAGAAGCAGGCTCCCCACTGAGCAGGGAGCCCAATGTGGGGCTCAATCCCAGGACCCTGGAATCATGACCTGAGCTGCAGATGCTTAACCGACTGAGCCACCCAGATGCCCCTGTTTTGTTTTCTGAAAAAGATGCCACTTGGAAATTTTTTTTTTGTAGAGAAGGAAAGGCTAGGGATCCAAGGGACAACTGATGGAGCAGGACCCTAAAAGAGATGAAGCAGATAGGCTCTAGAGCAGTGGCTCCCAAATGACTGACCATTAGACTCATCCAAGGAGACTTCAAAACGACAGATTTCTGGGCCTCATTTCCAAAGACTGATGGACAGCCAGATTTAGAAACATCAGAGTACTGGTGGAGTAAATTATCTTGGACAAGTCAAAGTGCCCTTTTGATTTAATGTGAAAAAACTATAGTCAGGGATTATAGTTAGGGAACAGTTAATAAGAAAACATGAAGGAGACACTTCTGATGTTCTTTTCAAAGAAACACTGAAACTGAATGAGCTAAAAATCTTTGCAGTTTCAGGTGAACCAAACAGGCCTCAGAACCTTCATTGTGAAATCAACAGAGCTACGTCTGAACTACTCTGAGGTGGGAAGGGGATAGTCTTAGAAAAATGCCAAGACCCTAACTCCTTAAGTACTAAGAAATACTAAGTACTAGAAAGGAAATGACAAAAGCCCTCCTAAGGGTCAGGAAGGGGTATCACTGCATTTGCTGCACTTGATTGTCTCAGAGATTGCCAAGGGAAAGTATTTAAAAATCTCTGCTAAGAAAGTGAAAAAACAGTATTTATGTAGTTAAGTTTTTCCATTTCCATTCCAAACCCTCCCTTCCTCTCCCCATTACTGCTCAAAGAGCAACCCCTCCTACCCCCACCCCTCTCTCCAACTCCACTCAGACCTTTAGGCCAGCCCCTGTTTTGGCATCCAAGTTTGCTCCTCCCACTGCGGCCTGTGGAAGCTGGCTCTATTGGAAAGACATTCGTAGGCCCTGAACCAGCAATCCTCTACCAGGGATTAACCCTAACATACATTATCTAAGTCTACGCTAAGTACTTCTGACAAATATCCTGATAAGTGCTGACTAGTTTAATTATGGATTTGTGATTACAGCTCTATTGCCTTTAAAAATTCTGTCTAATTGAAATACAATGTACATACATATCCTACTATCCTAACTTTTTATAAGTATCTGTTGGATGATTCCAGCCTCCACTAGTTTTTTTTTTAATTATTTTTTTAAATTATTTTTCTCCATTAGTATTTTAATACAGCCCAGCAACCCTTTTACTCATCCCTGTCTCCCTTTTTCCTTATCCATAATGACTCTTCCAAACAGTTCCCATTCCCCTTAATTTCACTGTTGCACTCACCCACCCTGAGCAGATGATATAAACAATCACGAGGGAAATACAGGACCTCTCTTCCAAGTCACCTGCAAACTTACCCTAACTTACTCCCAAGTCACCTGCAAACTTACCCAAACTTACTCACCACTATACCTCCTTTCCTCGCATCTACTTTTAGTATCCTAAATAAGGGCACAACTGTCATGTCATCTCCTACTATCTCACTACCTCACATTTATCTCACACCCAACAGTCAGAAAACCCTCAAAGATCCCTTTTACAGGGGCGCCTGAGTGGCTCAGTATGTTAAGTGTCCAATTCTTGGTTTTGGCTCAGGTCTTGGTCTCAGGGTTGTGAGATCGAGCCCCTCATCACTGGGCTCCCTGCTCAGCAAGGAATCGCTTGGGATTCTTCCTTTCGCTCAGCCCATCCCCACACGGTGTTCTCTCGTGCTTGAGCAAAGCACTCTCTCAAATAAACACATAAATCTTTAAAAAAAAAAAAAACCTTTTCCATACAATGTTATTTTACAGCTTTGAGCCTTTGTGGATGGCTGTTCCCTCTTCCCAGAATACCCTTGTCTTCTTTTCTTTAGCATCACCTCTTCCAGTCAGCTTTCCTAATGTCCTAGTGCAAGTTACATGTTCTTGTGGCAATACATTCTGATCACTATTATAGAAGAATTGCCACAAGCTGTTATTATCTCTATGTTCCCTAGATTACAGAGTATATGACCCTGAATGGGAACTGGAGTTTCTGTGTCTGTATCCCTGGGCATCTAGTATAATACTGGACATATAATGGGTATTCAATATAAAGCTGAATGAGCTCTACTCTTCCAAACCAACTCCTTCATTTGTACTAAGGCTTCCTTCTTCTAGAACTTTTCTATCACTAACCTCTGCTTTTGTTTCTTTCTTTTTTTTTTTTAAGATTTTATTTGTCAGAGAGAGAGAGCGTGCGAGTGAGCGCGTGTACAAACAGGGGGAGGAGAAGGCAGAGGGAGAAGCAGACTCCAAGATGAGCAGGGAGCCCAATGTGGGACTCGATCCCAGGACCCTGGGACTACAACCTGAGCCGAAGGCAGATGCTCAACCAACTGAGCCAGGCAGGCATCCCTGCTTTTGTTTCTTTTAAAATTTTTCTATATACTAGTTTCTTCTCAGTCTATGAAAGTATTTTCCAAGTCTTTTATCATTCTTAAAAAGACAAAAAATCCTTTAATACTGCCTTCTGTGGACAGTAACTCCTTGAGAAAGCAGGACATCCATGTTTTGTCCACCTCCCTTCCAATCTTTAACTCATTGAATTCTGGCTTCTGCTGTTACTATTTATTCAAAGGATAGTAATAACTTCTAAAGGGCCAAGCATATAAAAATGTGATTATCTCCATCCATTCAAACTTCAGCCATGGGAACTATGATATATAAATAAAAAACAACAGAACAGAAAAATACCTCTATATTAGTTGCATTCAGCTTCTCCTCCATTACTTGTTTGAGGATGATGAGTGAAGACTTGATGGCTTCTTTCAGTGTCATAGACTTGAAACAAAAAGGGTAAGAAGTGTAACCATTATAATATAATTCTGCTTTTCTTCAAAGATTTCCCCTATAGTTCCCTGAAGAAATGACTTAGCAAATAATAAATCAAGCAGCTTAATAAGTAGAGTGCATGACAAGAATCTCTACAATTCAAGTAAACAGTCAATAAGTACAATACATTTATTCACAGGGGGGAAAAAGTCCGATTTTGAACCAGATCAAAGTCACCAACTTTCATATAAGTGACCTTTGAAGAAGCAGAAAGGGCTACACTTCTGTAGTTATCTTCTTTTAATAATCGAAGCAAGACAATATTGGGAATATCCTATGAATAAGAATTCCCAAATGATCTAAAAAGGTAGCTCACTGGTTAGCAAATCTGTTCTTGTACCATTTTGAACCCACGAAACCCAATTTTTCTACACATAAATTTTTTCTACATATAAAATCAAAACTACCAGGGGTTGACAGATGCGTGAACCGTGTGAATAATAAGTATGGCAGTCTTCAACCACCATGAATTACCAAAAACCAAGCCCTCTCATCCCACAAGATAAAAAATGCCAAATGCCTACTTGCTTCAAGAGCCAGACTAGGAAATGTAAGTGTTAAGTAAAGCTGTAAAGATAAAGGATAAACAAGCTGTGGTACATCCATACCATGGTATACCACTCAGCATTAACTGAGAAGTGCAAAAACATGAACGGAACAGCATATTGAACAAAAAAGGGCAAACACAAAATACAAACTGTATGACTGCATTTATAAAAATGACAAGAGCAGACAAGACTAATCTCTAGTGGTAAACATGGTTACCAGGGAGGAAGAGGGTGACTGGAGAGATAAACATTTCAGGAAGTGAGAAGTGTTCTACATCTTGATTTAAGTGGTGGTTATAAGGGTAGATAGAACTGTCAAACTCCTAGAAATGAACTCTAAAGGTCTGCCCATTTTACTGTATGTAGATTATACCTTGATTTAAAAAATAATAATAAAATAAAAGTTGTGAGTGCTCAATTACCTTGTGGTAAACTTCTTGCAAGGAGCTCTGGGCGCCCTCTGAAGCAGAGCCAATTGCTCGAGCATCACACTGTACAAAGGTCCCAGATGGGTCCATGTGAAACCTGCAAAACCCCCCAAGAGAAGGGGATTAAAATGTTGAACAGTGGTGGCATTTTAAGAAACAAACATCTCGCTTAAGAATATAAATGCTTGGCCCTGTGGCCAGAAAACCACTGAAATACTGAGGCGCGGGTCCAAAAGACATTCTGTGCCTGGGGAAACCAGATCTTTTAAAAAGTGTTTAAACTAATAAATTCCTCAGATATTTAGCAGTATAGGAGATCTAAATATGGCACCCACGTATGCCTTTCTAAATACCTGAGGATAAGGATCAAATCAACATTCTAAATCAAAGCTCTAAAATACAACCTGACTATAGTAACCAAGTTACTTTTAATTCTTTCCAGCATTAGCAGTGGTGCCAACAGGGGGAGTTCTTTACAGAATCCCCAAATTTGCCTTAGTATAAACAGCACACAATCACTGAACTTTAGAGTTAGAAGCCCTTCATTTTTTGTAATTCTACAATAATCTTCTCAGTTGATTTGAACAACCAGTCCCCATCCCAAATTAAAATAATTCTACCAGAAAAGAAGCAGGAAAAATGGCAAATTATTCTTACAGCTGGGGTCCTTTCTCATCAACTCCTCCAAATAACAGTGCTACTCCAAAGGGACGAGACTAGAACCAAAAAACAAGAGGTATTAAGATAACTGGCTATTGAAGTAAGTGGTGAGAGGCGCTGGGAAAGGTTTGTTTAGAGGACAAATGTCCCTTAGAACAGCAAGAAAACATGACACAAACACCACACTCACCATGGCACCTGGATCTGCATCTTCTTCTCCAAACTGAAGAGCTAGATTAGACACAGCCTGAGTCACACTCTCCACAGTCATTGTCTCATTGTAGGTGAACCAATGGTTCTAGAAGAAGAACAAAATATGGTCTACCTCTTCTTTTTTTTTTTTTAAGATTCATTTATTTATTTGAGAGAGAGAGAGAGAGCGCGCACGAGAGCACGTGCGGTGGGGGACAGAAGGGGAGAGAAAATCTCAAGCAGACTCCCTACTGAGCACAGAGCACGATGCCCCACAACCCTGAGGTCAAGACCTGAGCTGAAATCAAGAGTTGAACACTTCACCGATTGAGCCACCCAGGCACCCCTAAATGTTCTACCTTTTAAATAAGAGAAGCATTAAAGCAGCCCTCCATCTCACTACACACATCCCTGTGAACTATGGTTGCAAACTGAATGCTCAGCTCCATTGTGTTTTCCTTAACACTAAACTTGAATGCTCGGGACTACATGAAAAGAAGAGAAATAGCTCTGAAAATAAACTCTGATCAAAAGGACTCTAAGCAACGACAGACCAGAGGATTATTCCAATGAAAAACAGAGTTAATCCCTCGCAGCACCAAGCTTGGTCTTTTCACTAAAGTGAATGCTAACGGCTAAGTGCCACTTTCCCCCAAAGACCCTAGGTCATCATTGTACTGGTGTTTAAATTAATGACTTACTTTTCTATAAGTACTGACAGCAAAGTTGAAAATAAGTGTAAAAAATGTTAACAAATCAGGTATTTTTTTTCCTTTCTGGTCTACTCTCCAAGCAGAGTATCAGTATTCCTGACCAGTACTTGTCACCTGGTACATAACATTACTTGCCACAGGAGAGCTGTTATTTACAAGCCCAGCACCAAAGGCAGCTGGGGTAGAATATCCCTTAGCTACATTCACTTCCCGCTATGGTGCTCCCACAGAAAGTCAATTAGGGAACAGAATGCAGTGCAAAGCTTGCTTTATATAAGGCAAATCAAAAAAGAAGCAAGAGACTATCAGCACTATTTGCCAGGGCTTCCTTAAAGCCGCAATGGTTGGATGGCTAGACTCCAAGCCTCAGAAACTTATAAACTAGGGATTCTACCCAAAATCATTCCCAAGAGCTACATCTGATATTAACACAGATAACCTGCAATACAGCTCAGGCAGCTATATCATCATTAAAGAAGGAACTCAAGCATCATGGGAAAAAGGAGAGATGATGCTAATTTTACCTGTGTCTCCACTCTGGCTTTATCAATTAAAGTCTTAGCATCAGCAATTAGCCCACTCATGGCACAACCTGCAATGTAAAAGCAATAGTGACCTAGGGGGCCAAATCCTTGCAGGACTCTTTCATCCACTCAGGAAATACTGAAATACTGGAATGGAACCACAACAGCCACCTAGCAATCCCACAGCAATCCACCCAAGAGATAAAATGGGAAATTATTTGATTATCTGTACTAACACAAGTATAATTATATTACAAATAAATTTTAAAAACCATCCACAATAACATAGGAGTCCAATATTTATTAAGATAGAAGACAGAGAAGAACAGCCAAACGAACATGAATTTCCACATATTACATCCTTAAACATCCCTCCAGCACTCTTTATAGACCACAATGCACTTTCAAACTAAGCAAACAATAACATCCCAACAGAAGAAATTAAAATTTAAAAAGCCATCTTACTATGAGCTATAGTGGAAGACACTAGGATAAAATCAAAAGCTTTTTCACCTCCCTGACCAAATAGAAACCAAGCAATCTAGAGAAAAGTTTGTCTAACAGTCCAAGATACCAAGGTTATGGCTTTTACTTTATACACCATGACTCAAAAATCTGCACTTCCAGCCTAAGCCTTGCTCCCACATTTCAAACCCCATAACGCCAAATGACTCCCTTAATATATCTACTTGGATATACCACCAACTCAAATCAAGTTTGTTCCCTTCTAAACTTCTTGGCCCTCACAACCAATTAGATCTCAAATTCTATCAGTGTCTATCAAATTAGCATGTCTGGCATTAATCCTTACTTTCTCCATTCTCTGGCTACTATTTTGGTTAAACCCCTCATCATCTCCATGTGGACTAAAGCAAATTTCTTACCTGATCTCCTTACATTTAGTCTCAGCCCTCTTCACTCTACCTGCAACCTTGTTATCAGAATGGTCTTTCTAAAATATTAATCTGATCATATTACCTCAATGCTTAAAATCTTTCTCATCAGAGCAAAAGGATCAAGTTTAAGCTCTTTAGCATGGTAAGAAGAACTTCCAACTATCTGATCCCAGACTCACTTCTTGCTACAGTCTACCTCCCAGTCATACCAAATTGCGTGTGCCAGCATATTCCACATTTCACACCATCAAGGGTTTGCTCATTTCCATTCCCTCTAACCAGAGTGTCTCCCTTCTATATCCAGACACTTGTTCACTTGGTGAACACTTCCTGATCTTTTACAATTCAGCTCAGCTCAATCTTCACCATTACGGAACCCTTTTCTGAATACCCACTACTACCACTGGCCTGAGACAAAACTAATTATTTCCTCCTCTGTACCCCTACTAAACACATACTACAGCCTTTCTTAATGCTACCTATATCACTCAGTTGCATTTATTTATTTACATGTTTACCTCCACTATTAGGTTGTATGCTTCTGAAAGACAAGGACTAAGTCTCATTTCTCTCTGTATCCCTGCTGACTAGCATATATCTGGCACATAGTGAGGTTCTCAATTTGCTGAATGAAGTGACACTGATCTATCTCCAAAAGACGAGTGACTTGAAGTAAAGTAGCCACAATGTTCTAATCTTAAAAGACTAAATCTGTTTCTCTATCTATGAAAGAAATAATGTGGAGCTCCCAGAATCACTAGGGCATTTGGTTCTGAGGCCTTCAAGTCATTATTTTGCTGATGTTTCATTAATAAGATGACTAGTAGGTTAAGAAAATCTGGACAGCCAACTAAAATGCCATGCTATAAATAATCAGAACTACTCACCCTGTAATGCTACAGTGATGCCAGAAGCTAAGGCAGGGGAATTTAAACAGAGACCAAGAAAATTAGTGCTGGGGAGTGGGTGGGGGAGTAGGGGGTGACAGGGAGTAAAAAGATAAATCTCAAAACAGAGGAAGAGGACTGATCTGTTCAGTCTAATATTCTTATGCTCTCTGAACCTTAGTCACCCTAAAGATCTTTAAGAATTCCTCTTTTCAGCAGATACCTCTAGTTTTCCACATAATTTTCTGTTCCTGGTGGTTTCTTACCAGGACTAACATTATGCATCATTGAAGACCCAACCATCATAAGGACCTGGCCTATGATTCAACCTTGACATAGTTTAACAACCATCACATTTGCCAAGTCTAAATTTGAAGGCTCCCCGACTTAATTCCGGGAGTAACTGAGCTGTACAACTGCTTCCTACTCTCATATTATGCACACTGGCCTACTATCTGAAAAATAATAGTTAACAAGGAGATAAGATGTTCATCTAATACATCTCCCTTAGAACACCAAAGACGACTAATTAACCCAAGCCAGATCCTACAGATCAGCTTTCCCTTACTCCTTACCTATGTGAGCATCGATCTCTACAATTTTCTCAATGCTGCTTGGCTCCATGAGTGGGGAGGTAATTCTCTTCTCCACAGCTAGGCACACACCCTCTGATGTCTGGATCCCAATGGCTGTAGAGCCAAGCTGAAACGAAACACATTACATTATCACATACAGGTCAAAGAACCGTCTCACATACTCACCAGGAATCTCTCTGAATAACTTTACAAGATAAAAGCTTCAATCAGCCATATCTAGTATGCAGAGAATAAGCAGCACCCTAATAAGTAATGTACTATTCCTATCAATGGCGAGAGCACTGATTTATAGAATTTTGTTCTTCTAAAGAGAAAGGTCACCAAGTTCTTAAAAACATCTGGAAAATTATCAACTTTAATGCCAATATTTTGAAGGAGCAAATTCTAAAGTTCTAAACATAGTGGGGAAAAAGTAATAAAATTCTAATATTTTTCTTTCCAGCTCTGCTATCTTGACCTGTCCCAAAAGGTAGTATTCCTCAAATGTACAACATAACCTCCAGAAAAGTAATGTACTTAAAAAAAAAGAAAAGAAAAGAAACACAAACACCACCACCAACGTAAAAATAGTAATCTTTTGAGGTCACTAGCAGTTCACAATATGGATAATTTCATCTCCCATCTCCATGACACCATCCTAATCACCATCCCTCTATATGTTTCTTTATCTGTAAAACACATCAAGAAGAGTAAACGTATTAATATATAAAAGGCTTAAAATGGTGTCTGGCATATAATAAAGGAGTAACAAATTTAGTCATTCTTCTTCTATGCCAGGATTACTTCAACAGCCTCCTACTTAGGCTCCCCCCCTTAATCTCTCTCTTAATGTATATTTCATGTTATGGCCTGACTGACTTAATAAGATGCTCTTTTCATTATACTACTTCTCTGAAGAATTAATGTCTCCCTATATTGCCTGTAACATAAATTCCACATAAGCTTCCAGAGCCCTCAAAACCTAATCTCACTTTTCTCTCCCAACTTTTTTTTTTCTTTTTAAATATTTTATTTATTTATTTGACAGAGAGAGATCACAAGTAGGCAGAGAGGCAGGCAGAGAAAGAGGGGGAAGCAGACTCCCCACTGAGCAGAGAGCCCGATTCAGGGCTCAATCCCAGGATCCTGAGATCATAACCCGAGCTGAATGCAGAAGCTTAACCCACTGAGCCACCCAGGCGCCCCTCACCCCCAACTTTATCGTTCATTATTCTCCAACAAAATCCACCGGTATAACCCAACCCATTTTCTCATGCCATATTATCCCCTACTACCTTCACAACTCTGCTCATGCCTTCTCTCCCTTGGAATACAATCTTCTGCCTATCCAAATTCCACCCACCATTCATAAAGCCTTCGATGACTAAATGTGTTCTTTCCTCTGAATTACCATTATTATTTAGTTAGTTCTACAAAGCATTGCCTGCCAGTGCAATCATCAGACTCCTGGAACCTGTTATTGCAAAGGAGTCCAAAGAATTCCATGAATCCCTATGTATAACATGTTTAACATGTCTGCACACTGATCATGTCTCATACATAGATGTATTATTTTTCAAATACATGATGTTCTGACTTTTTAACTGTTTTTAAATGTATATAGCAGCTTTTTACTATATATTTTCTTTTTTTTTAAGTTCACTGTTTTTTAAAGATTTCATTCAGTTTTTAAAAGATTTTTTTATTTGCTTATTTGACACAGAGAGAGAGAACACAAGCAGGGGGAGCAGGAGAGGGAGAGGGAGAAGCAGGCTCCCTGCTGAGCAGGAAGCCCAATATGGGGCAGGATCCCAGGACCCTTAGATCATGACCTGAGCCAAAGACAGATGCTTAACTGACTGAGCCACCCAGGCACCCATTATGTATTTTCTTAATTGGTGTTTATATGCATAACTATAGGAGATGAACTGTTAAAGAATTTTTCGTAAAAAAAAATGAGTGTTCATACTTCTAGTTAAAGTTGCAGATTGAAAACACACATAAGCTCTACTCCTTCCCCCAGCCTGGCAAGAGTATAAGATTAAAGGATGGTGGGGTGAGGGATGCACAAAAAATATACTAGGACAAAGAAAAATGGGCAAAGACATAGTAACAAAATTTCGAAAAAAGATTGGTTGGTGATAATTTACTGAGCAGACCTGAGAATTCTGAATCCTAAACCAGTAGTAAAGAAGATCAAGAAAAAACTTAATTTGTATCACAGAAACCCCCAAAAAGGAAATGGTGGTAACAAGGACCTGTGGAAATAGAAACAGAGGAACTAAAAACTGCAGCATCAGTTCCATGCCTACCTAAGAAACAGATTTCCAGATCCCCTCCCCTATGCTTTAAAGCTAGATGCTGGCCTCCACCCCAACTCCTGTAGAAGACTCTGGAGAGTGTAAAACAGGGTGGTCTTTGGATTGCAGGACACTAAGCACAGTCAAAAACAGGAGACTAGAGTGGGAACAGGGGCATTAAGTAAAAATTGACAAGCGTAATATTAAGAACCTCAGCCTTCTTTCCCCATTTGGCTCTCAGAAGCTAGTAGCCGAAACACCCTTTAGGCATGAAATGAGAAGGGGCAGTTTTTTCTAGAGCAGTGGTTTCCAAACTTTTTGAAATCTACAAAATCTACATTAAGAAATACATTTTGGGGGCGCCTGGGTGGCTCAGTGGGTTAAGCTTCTGCCTTTGGCTCAGGTCATGATCTCAGGGTCCTGGGATCGAGCCCCACATCGGGCTCTCTGCTCAGCAGGGAGCCTGCCTCCCCCTCTCTCTCTGCCTGCCTCTCTGCCTACTTGTGATCTCTCTCTCTCTCTCTCTCTGTCAAATAAAAAATAGATGAAATCTTGAAAAAAAAAAAAAGAAAGAAATACATTTCGTATCATGATCAAAACACACAAAAGGATACAAATAAATATAACAGAAACAACACAGAAAAAACACAATAAAACACTCACCAAAACTATGAGCAAGGCATTCTGATATCTCCTGTTCTATTCCACTCAAAAAGAAATGCTTCCACGACCTACTAAATTGACTTCCATGACCACTAATGGGTCAACACTTGCAGCTTGAAAAACACAGCTCTAAAAAATCTAACCAGTTCGGGGCACCTGGCTGGCCCAGCTGGAAGAGCATGCAACTCCTGATCTCAAGGTTGTGAGTTCAAGCCCTACACTGGGTGTAGTAGGGATTAAATAAATAGAAAGGGAGGAAGGGAAGGAGGAAAGAAAGAATCTAACCAGCACAAGAAGGAAAAAAATTAAAAAACAAAACAAAAAGAACCTTAAAAATCCTTGGGGTGCCTGGGTGGCTCAGTTGGTTAAGTCTGCCTTTGGCTCGGGTCCTGAAATCGGGGTCCTGGGACTGAGCCCCATGTTGGGATCCCTGCTCAGTGGGGGAGTCTGCTTCTCCCTCTCCCTCTGCCCTTCCCCCACCCCCACTAGTGCACACACAGACTCTCTCTCTCTCTCTCTCAAATAAATAAATATAATTTTTTTAAATAAAATCTTTGGGGTGCTTGGGTGGCTCAGTTAGTTAAGTGTCTTGACTCCTTGATTTTAGCTCAGGTCAGGATCTTAGCACATGGGAGTGAGCCCTGCCTCAGGCTCCACACTCAGCAGGGAGTCTGCTTGAGATTCTCTCCCTCTCCCCCTACTCACTCTCTCTCCCTCTCTCTCAAATAAATATATAATCTTTCAAAAAAAAATCCTTTAAAAAAGGAATATAGGGCACCTGGATGGCTCAGTAGGTTAAGCCTCTGCCTTTGGCTCAGGTCATGGTCTCAGGGTCCTGGGATCGAGTCCCGCATCAAGCTCTCTACTCAGTGGGGAGCCTGCTTCCCCCTCTCTCTCTGCCTGCCTCTGTGATTTCTCTCTCTCTGTCAAATAAATAAAATCTTAAAAAAAAAAAAAAGAAAAGAATGTATTTCATCTGTAAAATAATAGGACACTAATAAGAAAGAGGAAAAAACAAAAGAGTTTGGAAATACTTTCTTATGAAACTACTAGAGAACCTTTAGCAAACTGAAGGAATACATGAGAAGAAAAAAGGATGACACACAGAAGCCAACACAAGAAGCAGTTAAAAGTAATCCCCTGGGGGTGCCTGGGTGGCTCTGTGGGTTAAGCCTCTGCCTTCAGCTCAGGTCATGATCCCAGGGCCCTGGGATCAAGCCCCGCATCAGGCTCTCTGCTCAGCAGGGAGCCTGCTTCCCCTCCTCTCTCTGCCTGCCTCTCTGCCTACTTGTGATCTCTGTCTGTCAAATAAATAAATAAAATCTTAAAAAAATAAAACAAAACAAGGAATCCCCAGGATGATGTTGACAGAAAATCCTGAGTATACAGCTATGCAATATGCCCAGAGAACTAGTCCAGACTGGAGCAGGTGAGAAGGCTCAAAGATTTTTTAAGAATCTTTTTTTAAAGATTTATTTATTTATTTGAGAGAGAGAGAGTGTGCACATGCAAGAAGGAGGAGGTGCAGAGGGAGAGAATCTCAAGCAGACTCGCCGCTGAATGCAAAGCCTGACTCGAGGCTTGATCCCATCACCCTGAGATCATGACCTGAGCTGAAATCAGGAGATGGATGCTTAACTAATTGAGCCACCCAGGCACCCCTATTTTAAAATCTTTAATAGGATATTTAATGTGCCTGGATGTTTTGAGAAGATATATATTAACTGGAGAGACTTTAGGGATGATTTTATGATATGCATATATTAAATTAAGCAAATTTTTTAAAAAAGAATTCTCCACTCTTAGGAAAATACTGTGGAGAAATGGAAAAATGGCTCAGCTGTGAGCAGCAATTACATACTGATATAAATGTTGACTAATGATCTCACAAGATTATGATATGTATGATATAGAGTGGGTTGCCTTACCGCCACCCCAGAAGGAAATTGTGTGTTTGGGGGGGAGGTGTGTGTGTCTCTCTATGTGTGTCACTAGGGGCAGAAATCATCATTCTCTATAAAATAAAGTCTGTGGATAATGCCTAAGCAAAACAAAACAAAATAGGTGAGTCTGTGCTAGAAATACGGAAGTAAATGCCAAGAAAATTATCAGCTGAAAGACTTCAAAGTGTTGCCTCAGGGAAGCTGAAGGTAAAGGGGGCAGTCCTCAGGGACTGCTGTTTTTGTTATGAAGTTTATATAATCATTTTATCTTTCGACTCTAAAACTACATACAGGTATGCCTTAAGAATAAAATTTTTTTTTTTTAAAGATTTTATTTATTTGACAGAGAACACAAGTAGGCAGAGAGGCAGGCAGAGAGGCAGGCAGAGAGAGAGGAGGAAGCAGGCTCCCTGCTGAGCAGAGAGCCCGATTCGGGGCTCGATCCCAGGACCCTGGGATCACGACCTGAGCTGAAGGCAGAGGCTTTAACCCACTGAGCCACCCAGGCACCCCAAGAATAAAATTTTTAATCCGAAAATATTATCAGAGAATTTAATGTGGCACTTAGTTGCTCTCTAGTTGATTTATGTACTGTGTATTGCTCTTTTGTCTCCAACTGAACAGAGCAGGACAGTATTCATACCTACTTTCAAATTATATCTAGCAGAGTTGTTCTCAGCTGTGGGCCCATTTTACCATGTCTAGAGGACCTCTGTCTGGAGGGCAAAGTCTGGAGACATTTTTAGTTGTCACAGCTGGAAATGTGAGTGCTAATGGCATCTAATGGTAGAGGACAGGGATTCTGCTGAACATTCTACCTTGCACAGGATGGTCCCCCAACAAAGAATTATCTGGTCCAAAATGTCAGTAGTCCCTGGGTACTATAATTATTTTGTGGATGAATCATTATCATATTATGAGGATAAATTCTCAACCTGTTCAATTTGGCCTCCAACTTAAATAACTTCCTAAGCATCCACTCCAAAAAAGGGTTAATACTTTCAAGACAGTCTACTTTATAAAATATATCAAAATCAAGATAATTTTTTTTGAACATTTACCCCCAGATGTTTCGGTATTACAGTTTTGCCTAAATTTCATCCCGCCCCTTAGTGGGGATGAGGAAAACGGAGAAGGAGTGAGAGAACATTTGAACTGATTCTATGTAGTACTTTTTTAAGTACAACTCATAGTAACCAATGATCAGATGCTCCGTATAATACGGTAATTTTGATACTGCCACAGATTATCCTTCCTTCCCCCAAAAAAACCTACTAAGGCAATTTTTTCCATTTTTGCTGGCTGTATCTCACCCATGCCATCCATACAGTACCTCCAACGACAATTTCTACTTCTCAGCCATTCTTAGTCATTTTTCTAGCTCCTTTCATACTGCTGAATACTTGAGGTTATCAAATTGCTTTCTCATTGGCAACTCATAAGTTGTCAAGGCAACAACCAGGTTGTTTAAATACCAAAGAGCCTGAATTTTCACACAGGTTAAGTCAAATCTATTAAGGGCCACATGACTATTTCTATCTTAGTCTAACAGAGGGCTAGAGATCGGATGCCATCTAATTATCTTTAAGCAATCTGGAAATCACTAGCAGTAAGGAGCTTAAAAGAGAAACCCTAAAAACCTGAGGATTATTCTTGGTTTGCACATCTGGGTGGGAATATTATCTTTAGAGGCTCAAAATAAATGCTACAGCTTGGAATTATGATGGTTTCATACTTCACAGTACTGTATGGTTTCAATATAGGGCAACATGATCAGAAACAGGGCCAGGCACTTGCAGCTGGCCCACCATTTTCTGTCCCACCATCTATCATAGTGCATTCACTTTTATTTCTATGTCTTCAACTAATCAAAATCTCTTTTGCCCTTTTCCAGACTCTCATACAACCATACACGCTTTCTAAAACAGGTAACTTAGAGAGAAACACAGTAGCTCTCTTCAATTATGCGAGGAACTGTCTTTGGAGGTTTCAACATTCTGTATGGTTCAAGGGCAAAACTAGGGCGAAATGAAGGAAACTTCAGGAAGCTAGACTCTTCATTCAATACAAGGATAAATTTCTCAACCATTATGAACTGTTTTCTAACAGAATGAGCCATCTTGTGAGAAAATGTTCTATCACTAGGACTCTACAAATAGAGACTATTTGGGGATGCAGAAGTGATTGAAGCACAGGGTAAAGGGCTGGACTAGATCAGGGATTCTCAACCCTTGCTAGATATCAGAATCACCGAGGGGGTCCTTAAAAATACTAACGCTGGACCTTACCCTGGACAATCTGTATCAGAATTTAGATTATCCATAATTCAACAAAGGCACATCCCATGTGATAACTAACTTTAAGTATAGACAGCTTACTTACTAATTTTCTTAATACTGGTTGGAACTATTTGATTTTGTTACTAGATAACAAGACACATCTTTTATTTAGTCCTAAAAGTGTCCCATACAAATCCACTTTACTAATAAGAACACAGGTGATCAAAGGATTTGTTCAAAATATCTCCCAGGTCCTAACTCTAGACTTCTATACTCTTTTCTTTATAGCCAAGAAGATTATGAACACAAGCATGTCCTTCCAGCCCCACTGAGAAAAAGCTACATAATTATGAAGCAGTTATGTGTTCAAAAGGTTTTAGGGATGGGGCGCCTGGGTGGCTCAGTGGGTTAAGCCTCTGCCTTCGGCTCGGGTCATGATCTCAGGGTCCTGGGATCGAGCCCCGCATCGGGCTCTCTGCTCAGCGGGGAGCCTGCTTCCCTCTCTCTCTCTGCCTGCCTCTCTGCCTATTTGTGATCTCTCTCTCTGTGTCAAATGAATAAATAAAATCTTTAAAAAAAAAAAAAAAAAAAAAAAAAAAAAGGTTTTAGGGATCAGAGGGAAATTGCTATTAAAATGGTTAGTAGGAAATAAAATAAAATAAAATAAAATAAAATAAAATAAAATAAAATGGTTAGTAGGGGTGTTGGGGTGGCTCAGGTCATAATCTCAGGGTCCTGGGATCAAGCCCCATTGTAGGGTTCCCTGCTCAGTGGGGAGTCTGCTCCTACCTCTTCCTCTGCCCTTCCCCCACCTTGTGTGTGTGCTCTCTCTTTAATAAACAAAATCTTTAAAAAAATCAAAAATAAAATCATTAGTATTTGGTTAGAGGGAGATAAAGAATGTTTTCTAAAAAAATCGCTAAAACACATTTATTCCAAATGTTCTGCCAGCAAAGCATTAGGTTGCCGTGAATTTTCAAAAACTTGCCACTTGATACTATACCTTGATAGCTTCAATGGCATATTCCACTTGAAATAATCTTCCTTCAGGAGAAAAAGTATTCACGCCCCTATAATTTAAAAAAGGATTAAAAGCTGTCAGAAAAAATAAGCATAGACATATGAAACTCAAATTCCTTGACATCTAGCTCAAATGGTTACAAGATGTGCATATTGCCATTATTCTCCTTTGCCCACAACAATCTGTAGCTATTTTTTTTGTACATTAACAGCTTTTCAAGAAAATGGAACTTGTGTATGGAATACTTCTGTCCTACTCCTAAAGACTTCAAACTGATCAAATGAGAACAGGTGACCTTCTGCCTCAACCCTGAATCAATCTGCAATTCCTTCAGCAAATTCATGCCCCAAAACTATCAGGCAATTCCCAAGAAAATAAGCATTTATCCTTATCCTCTTCCCATTACATACATTTGCTGTTAATATCTTACTTTTTAGTAAAAGTCAGTTATAGGTACATCTCTCTATTTATTTGTATGAATCAGGATTGGTATCTTAACATCTGTGCACTTCCTAAAGCCTAATCTCGTTTATTTATTCCATACATATTTATACCAATTCTATGCCAGATTTCTTTTTTCTCCCAAACACTTCCCCACCTTTTTTTGCTCTATCCTTTTGGAAATCACTATGGAGATGAGGCATCAGCCATGGTCTTAGCTATAAAAGTTTTCAATACACAATGGATACTACAAAAATACTTGAACAAATAAATGAATTAAAAGAGTTATGATCCTTGGTTTATGGAGTTTGGATTTTATAACATGTGATGTGATATACAATACAGCATTTTCAAATTTGTTTTAGCAAAAATTTTCTTAAAAATATTTATATATGTCCCCAAATATAAAACAGGTAATAATACAAGTTGACATTTACTGCATATCTACTATATGCCTGGCATTGTTATAAACCTCTAATGACTTAACTTATTTAATCCTCAAAATAATCCTATGAAGTAGCATTTTAAGATAGATACTATTTCACAGTTGAGACACAGAGGTTAAGTAATTTGCCCAAAGTCACTGAGCATATAAGAAGCAAAGGTGGGGGCGCCTGGGTGGCTCAATGGGTTAAGTCTCTGCCTTTGGCTCAGGTCATGATCTCAGGGTCCTGGGATCAAGCTCCATGCTCAGCGGGGAGCCTGCTTCGCCCCTCTCTGCCTGCTGCTCTGCCTACTTGTGATCTCTCTCTGTCAAATAAATAAATAAAAATCTTAAAAAAAGAAAAAAAGAAAGAAAGAAGCAGAGGTGGACTGAGAATTTAGGCAATGTGACTAGAGTCCAAGCTTTTAACTATTCCACTATACTGCCTCTGGGAATTATTAGTCTGGGTTAAATCAGAAGTTAAAGGAGAATCCCACAATCCCAGCATCCCCCTTACCCCAGGAGTCATTTAAAAAGTCCAGAACTTGGGGTGCCTGGGTGGTTTGGTCAGTTAAGCATCTGTCTTTGGCTCAGGTCACGATCCCAGGGTCCTGGTATCCGGCCCCACATCAGGCCCCACATGGGGCTCCAGAGCCTGCTTCCCCCTCTTCCCTCTGCCTGCTGCTCCCCCTGCTTGTGCTCTCGCTCCCTCAAATGAATAAAATCTTAAAAAAAAAAAAAAGTTATGAACTGTAAAGAAACAACTTTTTTTAAAAAAAGATTTTATTTTTTAGAGAAAGAGAAAGAGAGCATGAGCAGAGGGAGGACCAAAGGCAGAGGGACAAGAAAGGAACAAGAAGACTCCTCCATGTTGAGAAGGAGAACTGACTCAAGACTCAATCCCAGAGCCCTGAGATCATGACCTGAGCCTGCTCAGATGCTTAATTAAATGAGCCACCCTGGAGCCCCAGGAACAATTTTTAAAAATCACTGAGTGAAAAGTGAGGACAGAAGACCTGGAATTAAGTTCTAGTTCTGCAATTAGCTTTAATTCAAATGAAAAACCAAAACCAAAACCTATGCTGGCTGCGTCACAGGTAATACTGAATTGCATGGAGTAGGAAAGAACTTTGTAATGTGTAAAGTACTATGCAAATACAGTATTTTCACTCCAATTCAAGCACTTCATTCTAGTGAGGTATTACTACATCCTAACATGCGCTCTGCTCTTCGCCCTTTACTCAAACTTTACTGTTTCCCGGGTTATTTCATTTACACTAAGCACCAACTACGTTCAAATCTCTATTACTAGTTTGGACACTTCCCTGGCTAATTTAAATGCCTCCTAAGCATTTTTACCTGGATATCCTATTAACACTGAACACTCAACATTTTCCAACCTAAATTATCTCTTTCAATCCAGCTATCCTTGCAAAATCAGCTCCATCTCCTGCCACCCCTATTTCATTTTTATTTTAAAACATCTCCAATCTCCCAGTTTCCCAAGCTAGAAAGTTCTGAATGATCTGACTCATTTCTCGCCATCTCCCATATTAACAATATGCCAAGTTACATCAATTCCTCCCACATAGTAACTCAACATTCTTCTTTCATTCTCAACGCCCTCATTACCTTTCACCTATTACAATAGCCTTCTAACTGGTATTGACTCACTCTTTCCTCTATTCCAGTCAGATAATCTCTGCAAAACACAATTATGATTCTGTAACTTCTTAAAAATGAATATAGTAGCACATGGTTGCCTAAAGAGTAAGACCCAAACTCCTTAACCACACATAAAAAACCATTCAATATCTAACATCAACCTGTTTTTTCCATAGTTCACCATTCCCATGCATGCATCATATATGCTGTACAGAACAGAATTTTCCCAAATGTGCAGTGCTTTCCCATTGTCCCTCCTTTTTTCATCCTATATTCTTGGCCTCAAAACTATTGACTCTCACAGTCTATATTTATTAAAATCTTACTCTTTCTCAAGACTCAGTGTAAATACCAGCTCCTTTTTAAAGTTTAGTGTAAATATCAGCTCCTTTTTAAAGTTTTCAATGATCCCTAATATTGAATGCAATCTCCCTCAACAGAACTTAGTACTTGATTTGAATTTCTCTAATGACGTGAATACACTTCTGACTCACACTAGTTATTTCTGTAAATAGTTCTTTAAAAGACAGTCTCCCATACAAGAGCAAGGATCTTGATATTGTTCACTGTTGTATGGCCAGCAACTAGAACAGCGCCTTGTATACAGCAAGCATTCAAGTATATCAGATAAGTGAATGTAAAAAAGCTTGTGCTTTAGGCATTCTTGGGAAGATACAAAAATGAGTAACACAAAGCAGTCGTTGAAGATGCTAAGGATCAGAAAACCTTAATAAAGGCCTTTTGATAAGAAAAACAATTTTTATCATACACACGCTACCTCAAAATTCTATTACCTAAAGATGATTCTTCTTAATGCTTGGAAAGATTAATACTAACAGTTATTTTATACGACAGTAGGAAAAGCTGTCAGTTTTAAAACTTCACTTATGGGGAGCCTGGGTGGCTCAGTCAGTTAGGCGTCTGCCTTCAGCTCAAGTCATGATCCCACTGTCTTGGGATCCAGTTCCACATTGGGCTCCCTGTTTGTCAGGAAGCCTGCTTCTCCCTCTCCCTCTGCCTGCTGCTCTGCCTACTTGTGCTCTCTCTCTGTCAAATAAGTAAATAAAATCTTTAAAAAATAAATAAAACTTCACATGTAAATTATAAGAGTCAGTAAAAAGGTGAAAAGAAAAGAAATGGTAGTTCCACGCGATAAAACTTTTGACAGGGTCAAAGTATACTTTGACAAAGAAATGCAGCTTCTAAGCACCTAGGAAGAAAGAAAAATCTGCCTTTCCCAGCTTAAAACACAAACACAAAACTTTTATAGTTTTTTTTTTAATATTCTATTTATTTACTTGACAGAGAGAAATTGAGCACAAGCAGGAAGACCAGCAGGCAGAGGGAGGGAGAAGCAGGCTCCCAGCTGAGCAAGAAGCCCGATGTGGTGCTCTCCTGGGATCCTGACCCCAGCCGAAGGCAGTCGATTAACTAACTGAGCTACCCAGGCGCCCCAAAACTTTCATAGTTATGTGAAAACCTAACTGACCAAAGCAGAAACTGAAAGTAAAAATGCCTACTGCATAAATATGTACAATTTAGTATTACACAGCATTCCAAACCCCTGAAAAGTGTGTTTAAAAAAAAAAAAAAATCTCGGGGTGCCTGGGTGGCTCAGTGGGTTAAGCCTCTGCCTTCAGTTCAGGTCATGATCTCAGGGTCCTGGGATCAAGCCCCGCATCGGACTCTCTGCTCAGCAGGGAGCCTGCTTCCCGCTCCCCCTCTGCCTGCCTCTCTGCCTACTTGTGATCTCTTTCTCTGTTAAATAAATAAAATAAAAATCTTTAAAAAAAAAAAAAATCTCAGAACCTTAATTTCGAAAACAGATCTGGCCTTAACACACAAACTAACTTGCTACAAGCTTCTTAAAGAATGAGAAAAGCCTAGGTCTAGTGGAATCACCGTGATGAGGAAACTTCTGAGAACCACTCTGAATTCCAGTTCCTGTAAAATCAGACTCCACATTCTACCTGTGCAAAACTGAGAATGTCCTGGCGCTTCTGCAAAAAATATACATCCCAGCATGCCCTCCTCCATGTCAATCAAAGAAAAGGCTGCTCTATTTCCACGACTAAGAAACGGAAAACGAGGTTGTTACCCTAAAGGAAAGGGGAGCTGAAATTATGAAAACCATTGAAGAATCTCTAGTTGCTTTTTCTTCCAGGCAACACGCTCACTTTTTCTAAAAAGGCAGTCAAACGCCTCACGAAATGATGAACGGGGGAGAGGGTGACCCCTGGACTTCTCCGGGTTAAAGGTCGGAGTCCCGGCCCCTTCAGCCTTCTTCCCCAAGCACAAAGCGGAGCTTCTCGCTTCCGCACCGAGTCACCGAGTCAGGACCCAGCAGTGACGCAGCAGTAGGACCTGGCGAGCATCTAACTTGGAGAATCACTGCGGGCAGCTAGGGAGGGCAAGAGATCCCCAGGCCGGGCCAGACTCGGGATCCTGGGGCGCCCCATGACACGGCAGAACCCAGGTCGGGACCGGGCCCCAGTCCTGGCCACCCACAACCCCGACACCATTTCCCCCCGTGGCACAGACCTGTCGTACTCAGACCGGGTGAGGAACATGACGAGGGCAGGAGAGAGCTGCAGCGACTACGCGAGGTTTTCGAGGGCGAACACCAGTCCACCAACAACCAAATCACCCACACCACCTCGAATCGAGGCCCTGCTCCCAATTGCGCGTGCGCCCGCGACCCCTTCAGCCCGCCCTCCTGTACCTGTCTCCTATTGGTTCGTCTTAGTTCCCGCCGAGGTGATTGGGCCAACGTGCCTCCCCGCCAGGCCCCGGTTGGTTTCAGGGAGGGCGGGACGAGGGCCGTCCTTCCGCTTTAAATCGCGGGTGGTTGCTAGGAGCGCTCGGAGCCGGAGGTTTGTGGGGAGAGTTCTTCTTATGAGGGAGGTGTGGACCGCCCTAAGACTGGCAATCGGAAGACCTTGTACGGAGAGTTGGGTGCCTGAACTCTGGTTTGACAGGCTCCTTGCCGGCTCCAGTAATCCGCACCAGAGTACGTTGGTCTCGTTTTTCTCCGCGCCATGTACCCGCCCAGCCTTTCGCGGGATTCCGGGCTCTTCCGGCTCTGGCGCGGTCTTCAAGGCTCTGGGTGGAGGGCTCCAGGACTCGCCGTGGGCGGTGATGCGGCGCGCTACCGTGGGTGTGAGCGGGCGCTGTGGGCGAGTCCATTTGCTTCTGACTACCCTGCCTATCGCGTGGTCCGTTTGAGGAAAGTTGGTGCGTTTTAGTCAGGGAAGAAGTCTCCAAGATGCCGCCTGGTCAAGGTAATTTTACCAGCGCTTCCTTCTACTCCTTGCCCTCCCCGCCCTTCCCCGCGCCCTTCCCGGTACTGGTTTTAGATCTGCTCACGCTGAGCCTTGGATCCGGGATTCGTACGGCTCACTGCTTTTTCTGTTATTCATGGAGAATTTAGCTCATGGTGCCGCCTTTTTGTGCTTGGTGCTCCCTGCTTCCCTTCCCTAAAGGTAGGAGAGCAACTTCACAGCTTCAGAGAAAGGCTGTAAATGAACTATTTGTTCGGGAGAGATAGCCAGTTAAGCCATTTGATGGGCAGTGTATGACTGACTGAAAGGGAAACGCCAGGGTTCCATTCCAGCCAATGTGATGCCACTGGTCAAGTCTTAACTTCTCCAGGCGGCCCTGTATCTCTCAAGAAACGTTCGTATTTGGTCCTAGATTAGGTTTGTGAATGACCAAAGCATTTCAGTCGTGGGGGGAATGTAGAAATATTCCTTTCGGATATTGAGATCTGTTTTTCCCATCATTTATGTCCTACGTTCCTAAATTCAGCAGGAATATCGTTTTGTGGTCCCTAGCCAATCAGATGTTTGACACTAAAGAAACCGAGAAGCTCCAAGTAGCAACCCTCAGGAATGTTAGATTTCTGAGAAAATAACAGTGTTCTTTAGGTTTCCGGTCTACTAATGTGGCCTTCTGTTGAAAAATGCCAGTTAAGGGGCGCCTGCGTGGTTCAGTGGGTTAAAGCCTCTGCCTTCGGCTCAGGTCCTGATCTCAGGGTCCTGGGATCCAGCCCTGCATCGGGTGCTCTGCTCAGCAGGGAGCCTGCTTCCCCCTCTATCTCTGCCTGCTGCTCTGCCTACTTGTGATCTCTCACTCTCTCTGTCAAAAAGAAAAAGAAAAAGGAAAATGCCAGTTAAATTCATTGTTCCTGCTCTTTCAAAGTTATTTTGAAATTAATGTATAGTAACTGTATACCTACGTACGTATTACATGTAAGCCTGTGTAGCTACTTGAGCATAATATTTTCTGAACACTCAGGGATGCAAGGTGGTCTACAGCCCCGACTAATACCAGGTATGGCGGTGAATGTCTCACGAAATCACTTGAAGTGGAATCTCCTCTGGGTAAATGTGTTTGTGCCCCATATATCATAAATGAAGGGGAGCTGGTAGCTGATGGTGGTTAATAAGGGAAATCTTACTTTCTCCCAAGAAAATGGATTGTCATGGCATTAAAAATCCAGCACCTAGTATATAATTTCTTCCTCATGAACAATTCAATAAATGTTTCAATAAAAAGTTGAACCAAGTGTCCCTCTGAGAAAAATGATGAAAGGAGCCACAGAAGACAAAAGAGAAATGAATGTAGTAAAACACGAGAGAATGAGCTACATTCAGAAACTGAGAAAGGTATCTAAAACGTACTGGGGAGCTAGGCACATTGGTCCTGGAGCAAAATGAACTGTGGCAGAATAGTGCCGGGTGGACTGGAGATAGTACCCAAGTGAAGAAATCAGTAAGAACTGATCCCCAAACTGAATTCTTTACATTCCTGAAATTGCCTGATTTGTAAATGTTTCTGACTATACATAAACTAAAAACACTACTTTAAAAAAAGACACCTGAATGTGTGTGTAACTGTCCAGATGACTTATAAAGAGAAATGACAGAGGGTCAGGAATTGTTCAGAAAACTAAAACCATAAAAGAGAGCACCTTGTACTTTGGTGGCAGCAAAAGCAGGAAACTGGCATCTGGGGAGCTACTGTGAGACTACAGACACAAGCTTAAAGTAATTTTACAAGCCTAATGCTATCTCTTTGAAAGAAATGAAATGAGACATTAGCTACTTCAAAGTAATTGAGAAGAAACAAAATGTGCTATATACCTAGAACAGAATATTATTTTAGCCTTAAAAAGGAATGAAATTCTGACACATGCTACAACTAGGATGGAGATTGAAGACATTATGCTAAGCGAAATAAGCCAGACATGAAAGGACAAATATTATGTTATTCTACTTATATAAGGTATCGAGAATAGTCAAATTCATTAGAGACAGAAAGTAGACTAGTGGTTACCGGAGACAGGGGAGGAAGGGGTAGAGGAATTATTGTTTAATAGGTACAGAACTTCAGTGCAGGATGATGAGAAAGTTCTGAGGATGGATTGTGTGTGATGGTTGCACAACAGTATGAATGAACTTGATGTCACTGAACTGTGCAGTTAAACATAGTAAAAATGGTAAATTTTATGTGTATTTTACTATAATAAAAATAAATACGTTTTTTAAAAGGACGGTAATTGAAATGTGAGTTCTTTGAGGAACAGTACCATGTCTTACTCAGCCTAGCACATTGCACATAGTAGATGCTCTAGAATGTTTGTTGAGTAAATACACAATTATTGATCAGTTGCTGTAAACATACTAGTTGTATAGAGGTTAATATATGTGTCAGTTGGAGAATTAGAGTAAATAAAGAAAATTCAGTATTTCAAATTGCCACTCGTAAAATTTAACACTAATATTTCCTTTCTTTTTTCTTTTTTTTTTTTTTTTTTTTAATTTCCTAGGTGGAGTTTGGTTGTTTGGTTGGTTGGTTTGGGTTTTTTTAATAAACTTGACAAAAGTTTGTTGGTCACAACTTTTTTAGGTGACATACTGAGAGATGAGAAGGACTGTTTCTTCCTGGACAAATGCAGATCACCTGGACATTAATTAAAGTTCCGCAAATGGTGGAGAAAAGGAACAGTCATTAAAAAAAAATTTAAGGCGGGGTGCCTGGGTGGCTCAGTGGGTTAAAGCCTCTGCCTTCGGCTCAGGTCATGATCCCAGGGTCCTGGGATCGAGCCCCGCATCGGGCTCTCTGCTCAGTAGGGAGCCTGCTTCCTCCTCTCTCTCTGCCTGCCTCCCTGCCTACTTGTGATCTCTGTCAAATAAATAAATAAAATCTTAAAAAAAAAAAAATTTTAAGGGACGCCTGGGTGGCTCAGTGGGTTAAGCCGCTGCCTTTGGCTCGGGTCATGATCTCAGGGTCTTGGGATCGAGTCCCGCATGTGCTCCTTGCTCGGCAGGGAGCCTGCTTCTCTCTCTGCCTCTGCCTGCCTCTCTTCCTGCTTGTGTACTCTCTCTCTCTCCTTCTCTCTGACAAGTAAATAAATACAATATTTAAAAAATTTTTTTATTTAAAGTTCCGCATTCACCCACAAAATGAGAGCTCTCAGATATTTTGGTACTTTTTTGCACATTTTTTCAAAGAAAGAAAAATGACCCCCTAATTGAAAGCTGCTATAATCATCTTAAGAGATGAAACACAGAGATCTTAATATATTACAATTAAGTACTGATAGATTAGAAGCCTTGTCATTCCACTGCAAGTAAATGAAATAGTTTGATAAAGTTAATACCCCAACAAATATTGAAAATACTCAGATTTGTTAGTGAATGCCCTGCATTATTACCTTGTGTCAGACATTCCTGGGTGCATGGCAAAAAATATACTTATGTGAAGAATTTTGTGAGTGATTGCAAATCAATCTATAATCTAGGTCCCTTTGCTCTTCCTAGATATCATGTTCCCCAAATCCATCTATCTACTTTTATCTCTAGTAGCTATAATTTGTTATTTACATAAAGAGACATTTTAGATTTGGCTGCTTCACCTTGTGATTTTTTTAATAGTCATTATAAAATGAAGTCATTTATTCTATTCCTTATATGAAGTTTTAAAATAAGCAAATATTTTTCACCAAGGATATTGAGAGATTTAACTAGCTTGATTTTTGCAGGCCTCTTAAGAAATACTAATTGGCCAGTCCTGGCCTACCTGATTGAGCATGGCAAGGGTACTAATGCAGCTTCATTGTTGGACTATTTAGGACTCGTCTAATGGGCTGCATTGGCTTGTGGCATACTAGCTGAAACTCTTAGACCTGTGCTGCAATTTGAGATGCTGCCTACTCAGTCCTTTCTTTCTACTCTCTTCAGAACTATATCACAGTTTACACACTTTCCCACCTTCTTCTCCTCCCTCCCCTTTTGTCTTTCATAGACATTTCCTCTAAGAAATCTTCTGCATGTCATTGTAGGCCAAACTGTGTTCTCCCCAAAATTCATATGTTGGAACCCTAACCACCCAATAACTCAGAATGTGACTATATTTGGAAATAGGTCCTTTAAAGAGGCAGTGAAGTTAAAATGAAACTCTTAGGGTGAACCCTAGTCCAATCCGACTGGTTTCCTTATAAGAAGAGGAAACTGGACTCACAAAGACACTCAGGGTGTGGTGCAGAGGAAGGGCTGTTTGAGGACACAGCAAGAACATGGCCATCTGCAAACCAAGGGATAGGCCTCAGAAGAAGCCAAACCTGTTCACCTCTTGATCTTGAACTTCTAGGCTCCAGAACTATAAGAAATTTCTGTTGTTTAAGGTACCCAGTCCTTGATGGTTATGGCAGCCCTAGCTAATACACATGCCAGATCCCACCTTGCAACTGCTCAGAGGATCCAAACTAACAAGTGGTACCAGGAAAGGTTCAAAACACAAAAACAACAACTAAGAAACCCAAAACAAAAACAAAAGTTAGATAATAAAATGAGGTTTCAGGACCAGTTCGCTCACTAGCTGGTGGGCAGAGAGAATGTTATCCTGAGTAATATTGGGGCATGGGTAGTCCCAGCACAAGGTGGTGACCCAGCTGCTAAAGATTTCATCAGCAGTGACCTGGGAAAGCATCCCAATGGAGGAGAAAGAGAAGAATACAATTTCAGGCATTTGAAATATATGGGGGTGGGGGTGGGCAATACCTTCGTGGACAGTGGAGTTGGCTGGTTACTGCTAAGTTGCATTAACACTCAAGAGGGATAAGGAAAAAGTAAAGGTCCCCCTTGGTTACTGGCCAAGTTTGAGAGACAGAGGACCTCTTTTAGTAATTTACAAAGAGGCTTTTATTTCCTGCTGTGGAAGAGCTGAAACAGCTATGCCACAGACTCAGGACACGATAGAGGCACAGAGCCCCAGAGACATTAAAATGTGTGGCCAAAGCAGGTTAGGGCCCTGGTTGAGGAAACCTGAAACAAGGTATGGGACATCTGTATGTACAACTGTAAGGATGTTAGCTCTGCAGACCCTTGTGAACTTTCAAAGCTTGCAGAGATGGGCTTCCTCTTTATAGTAAGAACTAGTACTTCCCCCATGTTGAAAGACACTGCAGAGCCATTCCGTCTCCCCTGGCTGCCATGCCAATAACTAGAGTCAAATCCTAGCATAACCCAGCTGAAAACATACCTGACCTGATAAAGGAGGAAAGAGATCATATACAAAGGAGCTATAAGAATTAGCTAGCATACACAAAGAAGTCAGGGAAGTACCCTGCAATTGAGTTTTAAGGTTACTTGATCATGGGAGCTGGAATATTAGACATAGATAATCAAGAATTTATTGACTTAGGAGCACTTTTTTTTTTTTTTAAGATTTTATTTATTTATTTGCCAGAGAGAGAGAGAGTGAGCACTGGCAGATGGAGGCAGAGGGAATAAGCAGGCTCCTTGCCTAGCAAGGAGCCCAATGTGGGACTCGATCCCACGACGCCGGGATCATGACCTGAGCCGAAGGCAGCTGCTTAACCAGCTGAGCCACCCAGGCATCCCTAGGAGCACTTTCTTGAGTCAGGACTTAACACCCTGGCAAGGACTTATAGGATAAAACAACTCACTGTTGGGGTGTCTTAGAAACCTAAAGAAAGTGATGGCCAATGCTGTGCAAAGTAGAAATGTTAGGGTTGCCCGGTCTTATATGGTAGAAGAATTAATTAAAAGACTGGGGGAAGTGGACATGCTGGAATGGATATGTGTGAGGCCAGAAGTTCCATCAAAGGATTACGTTTCATAGGAGAGCCCGGAAGATAACACCAGAAGGCCTGATAAGGGACAACACCACCAAGAAATTCTCTGCAGTCCTGAGCTAATAATAGCAGTCACAGAGTTATGGTTCATTAATAACTATGGGGAAAAAATTCCCCTCCCCAATTAGTAGAGGCCAGATGGTAACACTTAATCACTAGAAGCCAGGAGGCCACAATTATAAAGACCAGCAACATCTGACGAGTGGCAGCCAAAGGGGCTCACAGGGAGTTGTGGAGATGGATGTAGAGCTTGACATCTGTAAGGGTGAAATAGATGGGAAGACTATTAATATCTATAACCCAAAAAGGGCCAAAATGGAAGAGCAGAATACTGAGGGTGATTTCACCCAAAAATCATTATCCCTTGCTCAGTGTCCAGATCTGAGCCACTTTTCAGATCTGGAAATCATTGACTCAGAGATGGCAGATCTTGCTTCAGTGCAGCAAGTATAAATGTAATGATTCCCCAGTCCTTTCGCAAAGATACCTGTAGCTATTTACTTTAGTGATTACACAGTGGGGAAGAGGAGTAACCAGAAAATTTGAGACTCATGGTCTGAGTTGACAGAATCTTGAGACCCAAGCATTATCACGGCGTCTTGTTAGAATGGAGGCAATTGGGGACCGGTAGTAAATGGGGTTCTGAGTAAAGTCTAGCTTACATTAAGTAGGTCATTGTGTCTGTGGACCCACCCAGTGGTCATTTCTCCAGTTCCCAAGTATGTAATTGGAATTGATACACTAGTGGCTGCAGTAATACCAATGTTAAATCTTGACGTGTGTGAAGGGAGAGCTGTCAGTGGAAACATCTGAAAATGACCTTCCACCCTGGCCAACATAGTAAATTAAAAAACGAACAAAAATATCACATCCTGGGGGCGTGGTAGAAATTAGTGCTACCATAAAAGACCTAAAGAATGGGGGGGAATGAAAGATGGTCCCTGTCATATCTCCATTTAATTAGCCTAATTAAATGGAGATACCTTTCTACCCTGCAGAAACTAGGTAGATTGTGGAGAATGGCTGTAGACTACCATAGGCTTCAGCAGATAAGAACCCCAATGGCACATGCTATGCTTGATACGGTCTTATTGCTGGAGCAGAATAATAAGGCATCAGGACGTGATGTGTGGCCAGAGATTTGTTCAATGAATTATCTTCCATTCTGGTTAGGAGAGAGCATCAGAAAGGATTCACATACATGTGGGACAGATAACTATTCACTTACAGTTTTAGTTAGCTCTGCCTTCTGTCATAATAAAGCCCAAAGAAATCTGATCCTCCTGGACATCTCAGAGTATCACTTTGACCCACTGCATCAGTGACACTGTGCTGCTCAGATGGCACAAGCAAGGGGTGGCTCGTGTGCTGGAGGCATTGGTAAGACCCATGCTCCAGAGAGTAGAAGAAAAATGCTCTAAAGATTCAAGGGCTTGCCACTTTAGTTACGTTTTTAAGGGTCAGCTGGTCAGAAGTGTATCAGTATAGCCCTCCAAAGTCAAAGACAAATTGTTAGATCTTACATCCCCTACCACAAAGAAGAATGCACAGGGCTCGGTATGTCTATGTTCTGGAGCAGTACATACCACTCGTAGGAATACTACTATAGCCCATTTACCAGGTGACAGTGAAGGTTTTCCAGCCTTGGAGCCCAGAGCAGGTAAACTTCAGGCTATAGTACAAGCATCTGTGCCACTTTGGCCATGTATTTCTGTAAAATCTTGGAGGTGTTACAGTAGGAAAAGAAGTTTGGAGCTTGTGATAGTTAATTTTATGTCAACTTGACAGGGCCATGGGGTACCCAGGTATTTGGCCAAACAGTGTTCTGGGTATGTTTGTGGGTGTGTTTCTGGATCAGATAAATATTGGATCGATAGAATGAGTAAAGCAGATTGCCATCCTTAATGTAAGCGGGCCTTGTTCAATCAATTGAAAATGTGAATAGAACAAAAAAACTGACTAAAAGAGAACTCCTTCAGGCTTGGACTGAAACATCAGCTCTTCTTGGATCTTGAACCTGGCAACTTTCATACTGGAACTTACATCATTGGCCCTCCTAGTTCTCAGGCCTTTGGTTTAGACTGGAACTACACATCAGCTCACCTGGGTCTCCAGCTTGATTACTGCAGATCTTGGGACCTCTCAGCCTCCATAATCATGTGAGTCAATTCCTTATAATAACTCAATTGGTGGGGCGCCTGGGTGGCTCAGTGGGTTAAAGCCTCTGCCTTCGGCTCAGGTCATGATCCCAGGGTCCTGGGATCCAGCCCCGCATCGGGCTCTCTGCTCAGCGGGGAGCCTGCTTCCTCCTCTCTCTGCCTGCCTCTCTGCCTACTTGTGATCTCTGTCAAATAAATAAATAAAATCTTAAAAAAAAAAAAGTAACTCAATTGGTATAGCTATCTAATCTATATATGTATACCTACATCTATATAACTATAATGGTTTTGTTTCCCCGGAGATCCCTGGCTAATAAAGATCTTGACACCAGCAGGGGAATACAAAAACTATTTTTTGTTTCAGCAGCTGAAACAAAAAACTAAAAATGTGGAAGCAGGTTTGAAACTGGGTAATGGGTGGAGTTGGAAGAGTTTTAAAGTACATGCTAGAAATACGGACATTAAGGACAATTCTGGTGAAATATCAGATAGAAATAAGGAACATGTTACTGGAAACTGGAGGACAGGTGAACCTTATTTTAAAATGGCAAAGAACATTGCTGAACCGTGTTCTAGTGTTTCGTGGAAGGTAGAAATTGAGCAATGAAACTGAATATTTAGCTGAGAAGATTTCTAAGCAAAATATTGAAGGAGGGGCTTGGTTCCTCCTGACTGCTTATTGCAAAATGCAAAAGGAGAGAGGTGAATTGAAGAAGGAATTGTTAAGCAAAAAGGAACCAGAACTTGATGATTTAGAAAATTCTCAGCCTATCCATATTGCAAAAAATAAAAAAGCATGTTTTAAAGAGAACACCAGTGGCACAACTAGATTATCACTTGATAGAGTTTATGGGATTAAATGAGCAGAAACAGAGCCAATTTGAACTGAAGGGGATGGAGATGGGACCAAATGAAGGAAGGCTGTTGGGCTTACTGAATTTGACAGGACAGAATCATAGAGCTGTTCGGCTGCGAGCATGCACTCTTCTGCAAAAAGAGGGGAAAATGACCCTGAAAGTGATTGAGAGGGCCGCTGCCTCAGTTTCAACAGCCTTGAGAGTGGGACTACCCAGCAGAACCCTAGGGGTGATGCTACCACCTACTGTACCTGGAAGGCAGAGCATTGAACCAAGGAGGGTTATCTTCAAGCCTTAAAATCTAATGGAATTTTTGCCTTGCTAAATTTTGAATTTGCTTGGGACCATCACCCCTTCCTTCTTATCCTTTTTGAAATGAGAATGTGTATCCTATGCCTATCTCACTGTGGTATTTTGAGAGCACACAACTTGTCTGATTTCACAGATTCACAGCTGCCTCAGGATGAATCAATCATACTTCCAATGTCACTATACCTGACTTAGATGATACTCAGATGAGTCGATGTTGGAATGAATTAAGAGCTTTGGGGCTTTTGGGATGGAATGAATGTATTTTGCATGCAGTAATGACATGAATTTTAGGGGGGCGTGGGTGGGATGTTATGGACTGAATGCCCCCCCATTCATATGTTGAAGCCCTAACCCCAAATGTAATGATAAAGAGACAACAGAGAGCTCGCTCTCTCTGTGTCCTATAAGGACACAGTGAGAAGGTGTATCAGTCTACAAGTCAGGAAAAGAGCCTTCACCAGATCCTGATCATGCTGGCATCCTGATCTCAGACCTCTGGCCTCCAGAACTGTGAGAAAGTAATTTTTTGTTGTTTCAGCCATCCAGTCTATGGTATTTTGTTATGGCAGCCCAAGCTAAGACAGAGCTTATAGTAAGCCCTAGTGAGAAAATCACAGTGTAGTCCTTAGGACTCTGGAGCAAGGCCATGCCATCCACAACAGAGAATTATACACATTTTAAGAACCAGCTACTAGTGAGAACTAGATACTGAGCCTTGGTGGAGACAGAACACTTAACCACAGTATACCAAGTAACCATGTGTCCAGAACCACTTGTTATGGACTGAATTCTGTTGGTTCAGATGGACCCAGCAGCATCTGTTGTAAGATGGAAATGGTACATATGGGATGGAGATCAAGCACAACTGGGGCACTTGTAAGATGCATGCTCAGGTAGCCCAGATCCCCATGTAACCCACCACAGCTGCACCAATGCCATGAACAGCTGAAGGAAGAAGGGTAAAACCTAAGTTTGGTTTATGGATGCGTCAGCTTAGTATGTGGGAGCAAACCAAAATTAGATAGTGGCTGCATTATAGTCACATTCTTGAGAGTCTTTGAAAAACAGCAAAGAGGGAAAATCTTCCCAGTTGGTAGTTACAAGGATCATCCCTGATCATCTGCTTTGTGTATAAGGAGAAGCAGACTAAAGTAAGAAAATATAGATTGTTGGGCAGGTGTCAGTTGCCTGGTAGGGAACCTAGTAGAGCACCTGGAAGGAAAAGGACTAGAAGGTCAAAGATAAGGAGATCTGGGATAGAGTCATATGGATGAATATACAGGAGTTGGCATGAAGTGTGAAGATTTTTTTTTTTATCACATCTTGCATCTACCAGGGAAGAGGCACTAAGCAATCAAGTAGACAAAACGAATCATCCATTTGTCATTAACCAGTCTTAATCATTGGCCACCTTGGAACCAGCACGATTGTTGATAGGCACTGTCATCCCTCTCTCAGATCTTCATGTTGAAGTTCTAACCCCCAGTACCTTAAAATGTGACCTTATTTGGAAATAGGGTTGTTGCAGATGTAATGAGTTAAAATGACATCATACTGGACTTCATAGTGCAGCAGTCATAGCTTGTAGTTCAAAGGGACCCTTGTTGTGTCTCTTAATAGAAGTGCAGTCCTTTCATCAACCAGTATCACCAACCCTATAGATCCCAGATTATGACAAATGTGGGTATCCTTCTAGTGGATCATTGATAGTAAAAGTAAATGGGGCCGTTCCTGCATCCATTCCTTGGTTACTGGGCCCATGTATTTTTCCTACTGGGGTCATAAAGAACTTTGATTTAAGGTCATACCGAAGTATGGTGGTCCCCTAATTCAAGTATGTTCTCATAAGCAGACAGCCGTGTGAAGACAGACACACACAGAGAGAATGCCATGTGAAGATAAAAACAGAGATCGGGGCACCTGGGTGGCTCAGTTGGTTGAGCGACTGCCTTCAGCTCAGGTCATGATCCTGGACTTCCAGGATCGAGTCCCGCATCAGGCTCCCAGCTCCTTGGGGAGTCTGCTTCTCCCTCTGACTTTCTCCTCTCTCATGCTCTCTCTCACTCATTCTCTCTCAAATAAATAAATAAAATCTTTAAAAACAACAACAACAACAACAACAACAGAGATCAGGGTGATGTAGTAGAAGCCAAAGAATGCCAAAGATTGCCAACAAACCACCAGAAGCTAGGGGATAGATTTTCTTTCACAGCCCTCAAAAGGAGCCAAGCCTGCTGACACCTTGAGCTCAGACTTCTAGCTTCCAGAACCGTAAGACCATAAGTATCTGCTGTTTAAACCACCAAATGTGTGGCACTTTGTTAAGACACCCCTAAGAAACTAATACAGGCACATAAATGGAGTGGCCATAGTGGCAGGGATGGAGACTATGTACAGGTCCCAAAAGCATGGACTCCAAATTTCCAAGGCTGATAGCTATTGATGTCTTAATGTCCAGTCCGTCAGCAACAGAGACCAATGCTGAGCCCCTAATATAGCACCGTTACTCAAGGAGACCGACTGGCTAGTTGGTGACAGGTTGACTACATTGGGTCCCTTCCATCTTGGAGGAGCCAGTGGTTCATTTTTACAGAGATGGATAGTTATTCTGGGTATGGGTTTTTCTTTCAACCCACAGGTCCTTACCCAACATTACTATATTGGGCCTATGGAATGGCTGATCTACAGACAGAATCCTGTGTAACATAGCATCCAACCAGGGCCCCATGTTTCATGGTAAAAGAGGGCTAAGAGTGTACCCGCGTCCATGGGATCCGTTCCACTGGTCATACCATTACCATCCAGAAAAAGCTGACCTTATAGAGAGCTAGAATGACTTTCTAAAGGCACAGGTAAAGTGCCACTCAAGGGAAATATTCTGGAAAAATTGTGTATTGTTCAAGATGTGTCATACACATTAAATCAAATGGCCTCAATTGCTGTAGTCCATCACACTAACCTTCCTATTCTGTCTTTCCCTTCAGGAAGAGAGGCCACGTGGGAACCATGGAAGAGCTTCTCCCCAAACCTGAATGGAGAAATAATGATTTTTTTTTAAAGATTTTATTTATCCATTTGACAGAGAGAGCACAAGCAGGGAGAGCAGCAGGCAGAGGGAGAGAGAGAAGCAGGCTCTCTGCTGAGCAGGGAGCCTGATGCCGAACTGGATCCCAGGACCCTGGGATCATGACCTGAGCCAAAGGCAGACGCTTAACCAACTGAGCTACCCACGCACCCCAAGAAATGATTTTTTTTTAAAGATTTATTTACTTATTTGAGAGAGAGAGTGCAAGCAGGGGGAGGGACGGGGGAGAGAAAGAGGGAGAGAAATTCTCAAGCAGACTTCCCACTGGATGAGGAACACAGGGCCCTACGTTCGATCCTAGGACCCTGAGATCATGACCTAAGCTGAAATCAAGAGTCGACCACTTAACCGACTGAGTCACTATGGTGCCCCTTGAATGAAGAAATAGATCTTTGGAGCAAAGGAGTTGAATTGTGGTGATTCTGAAAATGGGCCACTGGATTCACTTTTATGCAAAACAGTTAATTGTGGCCCCAACTACTGACCTGGATCCACCAATATGTTCACAACTGAGGCCATTCTCACAACTCATTCTTAGCTAAAGACTGAGCATCACGGGCTAGTAAATCAGGCTCATTCCTTTGAGACTTGGGATTCCACTAATGTGCTGCTTTGGCTGTAGAACTACCCACAGGATTTAGAGCTCACAGGGAAATTTAGAGAAAGAAACAGCAAATTTATGCAAAGGAAGTTTAAAAAGGAAATAAAGATAAAATCAGAAATCAATAAACTAGAAAGCAGATACAGAAGAGCCAGTGCTCATTAATCAACAGTCAACAAAGCCAAAATGTATTAATCTTCAAAAGGACTAAAAAGATTAATCAACTCCTAGCAAGTCCAATCAAGGAAGAGTGCAAAAAGCACATTACCAATATCAGCAATAAAAAGGGGATCATTAGTACAGGCCCCATAGACAATAAAAATGAGGATATTATAAGCAACTTTTTTTTAAAAGATTTTATTTATTTATTTGACAGAGAGAGAGAGATCACAAGTAGGCAGAGAGGCAGGCAGAGGGGTAGAGGGAAGCAGGCCCCTCGCAGAGCAGAGAGCCCGATGCAGGGCTGGATCTCAGGACCCCGGGACCATGACCTGATCTGAAGGCAGAGGCTTAACCCACTGAGCCACCCAGGTGCCCCATAAGCAACTTTTTACCAATAAATTTGACAATGTAGATTAAATGGGAAATTTTCTTGAGAAATAAAACTTAACTAAACAATAATAAATAGAAAATTCTGTATTTTATATTTTAAAGAAATTGAATTCATAATTTAAAATCTTTCTACAAAGAAAACTCCAGATGGCTTCACTGGTGAATTCTTTCCAACATGTATATTTCTTTTAGAAAGTCATAAAATGCATATTGACACTTTCTAATGCTTACATATTACACATTCTATTCGTGGATTAACTTGCCCCTGCTTCATGCATCATTTATTTAGCACCTACTATGCGATATGTTAAGAGTTGTACATAAAAAGATAAAGTTTTTGGCAGAGGGAAACCTCAGGCTGATGGAAGACTACATATAATCTAAATGCAGTGAAATAAATGCTAATAAAGATTTGCATAAAGTGCTGTGAGATATGGGTATGAATCCAGGGGAGGGAAGGCTTCCCAGGCTTGAGAGATGGAACAATGTGCCATGTACTATGAGCATAAAAATAGCTGGCAAGGGGCACCTGGGTGTCTCAGTTGTTGAGCGTCTGCTTTAGGCTCAGGTCGTGATCCCCGAGTCCTGTGATCGAGTCCTGCGTCGGGCTCCTTGCTCAGTGCAGAGCCCGTTTCTCCCTCTCCCACTCCTCCTGCTCGTGCTTGTGTTCCCGCTCTTGCTGTGTCTTTCTCTGTCAAATAAAATCTTAAAAAAAAAAAAATAGCTGGCAAATAAGAGGACATTCCTTCTCAGTATTCCTTGATGGATCTCCCCTTCTTCCCTTAAATTTGTTGATGCCTCAGGGTTTTGTCTTTGGCTTCTGTTTTTCACTCTCCCCAAACAACTTATTCACTCTGACATTTGTCCCTTTCATATATGTTAATCATTTCAAAAGTATATCTCCAGTCTCCACCTCTTTCTTGATCTCTAGGCCTAAATATCCAAGTGTCTAGAGAACTCACCTGCCCAAGAGCTTTGACTCTGCACTCATTTTCCCCTCTCTCCTACATGACCAATCTTCCCTCCCTTCTTAACAAAAACAAAACTTCTCCCTTGATAGCATGTCTGTTCCGCTACTGCACTACTTCTCTGTTCCCTTTATATGGTGGTACTTCCCTCTCTCTCTCTTTCTCTCTTTCTTTCTTTCTATCTATCTATTGTATCTTAAACTTTATGATACAGAAAATGTTTTATGAGCCTTTTATCCCTATCACTCTTCTGAGACTTCTCTTATCAGGGTCACTAATAACCTTCCTATTGCCAAATCCAGTTCTCAACTTACTTGACCCAAGAGTAGCTTGTCCAGTTGATCATTTCCTCTTTCTTGAAAAACTATCATTACCTGGCTTCCATCCTCTACTGATTTTCTTCTCATTAGCCACTCCTTAGTTTCTTTGTTGGCTCGTCTTTCTCTTCTCAACCTTTAAGTATTGGAGTATTCTAGTTCCATCCTTGGACTTCCACTCAGTTTTTGCTTACATTCATCATAGAAAATCTTAACTAATTCTATCATCTTAAATGTCATCTATATGCTAATGATTCTGAAAATTATATCTATAGGCTCAACCTCTCCCCTCAATTCCAGACTCCTATCTCTACTAGCTACTTGAACATTTAACAGTATTCCAAACTAAACATGTCTAAAACAATTCTTGCATTTATCAAACCTAAGTCCCTTCACTCTTCTCCATCTCAGTAATTGGCTCTATGATTCATCCTGTTGCTCAAGCCAGAAATGTTGGGATCATTGTTGATTCTTCTCTACCATCATTCAATTCACCAACATATTACATCAGTTCTGCCTTCAAAACATATCCCAATTCTGACCAGTTCTTACCACCTTGATCACTTCTACTCTAGCCCAAACCACCATCATCTTTCACCTAGATCCCTTCCTAACTGGCTACACAGCTTCCACACTTCCCTCACAATAGTGTATTGGGAGTGATCCTTTTACAGTGGAAGTTGGAATATGCCACTCCCCTGTTCAAAACCTTCCAGTGTTTTTCATTACACTAAAATAAAATCCAGGGCGCCTGGGTGGCTCAGTCAGGTAAGCATCTAACTTCAGCTCAGGTTGTGATCTCAGGGTCCTGGGATCAAGCCCCGTATCAGACTCCCTGTTCAGTGGGGAGTCTGCTTCTCCCTCTGCCCCTCCACCTGCTTGTGCTTGCTCTCTCTCTCTCATTAATAAATAAAAGAAACAAACAAATCTTAAAAAAAAACAAACCCAAAGTTCTTTCCATTATGTATGAGGCATTCATTATCTGACCTCTTGCTATATTCCAACTTTATCTCCTTCCACCCTCCCCTTTTTCTCTGCTTTAGCCATAGTAGTAGTCTTATTATTGTTCTTCAAACATATCCCATCTCTGGACATTTGCACCTATAATTTTCTCTCCTTGAATAGTCTTTCTTCAAATATTCACATGGCTCATTTCTGTTCAAATGTCACCTCCTCATAGGGACCACTCTAACTCTCACCTTCATTTGTTATGATTTTACCCTGCTCTATTTCCTTTCACAGCCTGTAATACTACAAGGGATCATATCATGTATGCATTTGTTTATTGTACATTATCTGTCTTCCATTCTAGAATGCAAACTCTGTAAGGACAAGGAATTTACCTGTTTTGTTCAGTCACCAAGTCCTATCAATTCTACCTCTTAAATACATCTTCAACCCACCTTCCCTATTCCCACGACCTTTGCCTTTATTCAGTTGCCATCATCATTTGCTGGGACTATTATAGTATTCTCCAACTTGACATTTTGCCTTCACCTTCATTTATCCAGGCCTTTTTCTCAAACTGCTACCAATTTGACAGCACTGTTCATGCCTGTCCCATAAAACTCTTCATAAGGGACACACTCTTTGCATTTTGGACAAACTTCAAGCCCCTTAACACAGCATCCAAGGTACCTCCTGCCACCTTCTTGCTATAACTCTCTAATAGTACCAGATTTCTTGTATCTCCTTATGTCCTTGCCTCTGTCTTTTTTTTTTTTAAATATTTATTTATTTATTTATTTATTTATTTGACAGAGATCACAAGTAGGCAGAGAGGCAGGCGGGGGTCGGGAGGAAGCAAGCTCCCTGCTGAGCAGAGAGCCCGATGTGGGGCTGGATCTCAGGACCATGGGATCATGACCTGAGCTGAAGACTGAGGCTTTAACCCACT